>NC_090129.1:31234763-31552263 GCF_040581485.1 Linepithema humile | reverse complement strand
GTAATATGACATGAAAATAATAAAGATTAGGCATTCAAACGACAACGTATATGTATTCATATCGTATTTCAATCGTCAGTGCTACGTCAAAAAGGTAACTTCTAGTCATCATTGTAAAATACTATCAAATTTGTACATATATAAAACTAATGTCTCACAAATAAAAAAGTCTAATAACAATTCACAAAAAAAATCATTAATTTGATCAAATTTTATTAAATTTAATTTTACTTAGACGTTTAAAAAAAACATTTAAAAAAAAAATCGGCAAAAGATGGATCAAAAGACGAAGCTGATTCAAAAGTTTGCATAAAATTATTATATTAATTTCCATGGTGTCTCGGCTATAATCATTTTCACCATATCCCAGAAATGTTTATTGGAGACAATTAGCAGACCTCTTGTGACAGAACTAATGACACGTAAATAATTATCATCTTTATAAAATTGCATAAGAAATCGCACAAGAACTATAGCCAACATATCCAATGATTGTGGCGAAAACATTTCGACTAAAGAAAGCATTCGTCGGCCAAGTTGTTGACCAAAAAAAAGTTCGTTAGAATCTTCTGTAAAATGTCTGCCACATAATACAACACATCTTCTGTCGGATATATACATTATCCACGCGTATTTTAATAGCGCATAAGATTGCATGTTTTGCTTAATTAATGATTCCTCTGCGAACATTTTCAGCAAATTTTTAATTACTGCACCATAATTACTACACGAGCTTAACTTGTACGCGACAACAAACTTTTCCAAAAATAAATACACGTTGTGTCTTATTGCAGAAGAGCGTCCAACATGCTCCGGAGACTGGTCCAAATTGCTCTGAAGACTGGACAATATGTTGGGAAGAACATTATTAATTACGGAAAAGCAAATTTCGTCCATGCGTAAAATATATGGCAACGCGTGGTCTTGCATTGCCTTGGATATCCCATAATTTGCGTGACATAAGAACTTCTGGAGTACGTAACTGATATCGAAATTGTCATTACATTTAAAACAAAACGGGTTGAGAAAACATAAGCATACCATAGTGCATTTTTCTATAAACTCGACTGCATAACCCATTTCACCATAAATCGCTATCAACTCAAGCCACATGTCAAAAAAATTCCAGACGTAAGGATGATCAACAAAGTCGGAATCAAATTTTTGAAATGACACAACCAAATCTACGTTTTCGACAAAAAACGACGCTTTCGTTTGTTGCAGCAACAATGCGTTTTCTTGATATGGATTATCACATAACATACACATCACTCCAAATAAAGTTACTTGTACCCACGAGTGCTTTTCAGTCGTCCACAATTCGTAAAGAAAAATTATCTGCTCGTTTGTAGGAACAATTAAACACATGAGATGAATCCAACATATTCGTCTCCTAACGGACATTGACGACACATTATTCGTAAAATATGACATTACGTTCAGCACAGGCAACCGTGGAATCACACGCGATAGTATCATATTTTGTATTTTTGAGTGACATTCAAATACTTCCGTTATTAGCCGAAGAGGCACCGGTGGATTAGAAATCATAATGCTCAAAACATACGAAAAACTCAAGTTATAATAAGTATTTACAATATTTACAATATCAGTTCTACTTTTTTCTTTTATGAAAGGCAGATCCAAGAGCTGTGTCAGTGAATTGCCATGAAGCAAAAGACTCAAAATAATTAAAGCAGATGACATTTCTTCCGTATCCTCTCCCTGTAAATCACTTACACAGCGTTTAGCAAATTTAATAGGAATATCCTTGTACCAACGTGTGGCTCTCACAAACCGCTGCACGTGTTTGTCACGATAATCATTTCTACAATTTGTCAAATATTCTTCCCAATTGTCCAGTATACTCTGAAAATTGTTGTTCAATACACGAAGCGCTTCTCTCGATGCTACGTGGATCATGTTCCGCGATCTATACGGCATGCGGCACAAACGGCGATGTAAATCTGATTCGTTTCTATGTAATACTTTCTTTACCTTCTTCCAATAAATTGTGTTTGCTGCGGAGACAATTAATGAATCAATAGCATTTATCAAATCAGGATAATTTTCAATTGCTATACGCTCCATTCTTGTACGTGAATTATTGCATCTTTCATTGAAATCAGATATTGCCATGAGCAATTGATATACAGCAGAATATTTTACATCAATTTTCAGATGTCTTCCTTGTTCATTTCTTACGGATTGCCATCTTTTATATATCTTTATAGTTCTTTTGATAAAAAATATGAGCCAACGCCTCTCATATTGTGCATTATATTTAAACATATTGAACTTTATGAAATAATATGTATTTTCATTCTTTACATCTATCAACATATTAATTAAATCAGCGATTGGCATATTTTTAATAAATCTGAAATGCAACATATCCATGATCAATCCTCTACACGTATATTTGTACTGTGTGTAAAACGATTGTATCATGTAATACAGAAGAAAGCCATTCCTTTCATTTACAAATGGTACTTCACAAACAACAAAAATCTGATGCATTGCTTCTAATGCTTCCTCTAACGTAATGTAGTCACTTATGATGTACTCTCCATCTATAATGTACGATAAAACATTATATAACTCATCTTCATCTTTGTTAACCTTGCAAGTGTATATCATTTTTAAGATAAGATCAAGTGTGCTCAGCTGAGTTCTAACATATCTCATTAAACGTTTAAAAATCGGAATTGCTTTATCTACCGAGAGGTAACAAAACGGACTTTTCTCGTAAGATCTTACGTTATTAAAAATGTTATAAATTTCCATTTTTTGGGTAAACTTAATCCTTTTTTCGATAGGTAATATTTTCAGTAAAGCAGGTGTCACGTTTTCTACTTTGTCAAGAAGTTCATGTTGATAAAGATCCCTATATGTTTTAAAAAGTATCTCCAATCTTTTATCCTCCGGATAGTCTTTTAAATACTTAAGCATTTTATCTGTACAGAAGAAATGACGGCAATAAAATTTCATTAAACCCGGAAACATCATTTCCAATAGTTCAGCGTTGATCATTTGAGACGGTAACATAGGCATGTAAAAATGTGGGTATCCAATCACAGCGGTTTTCGCTTTTCTCAAAAATTTTTTGGCACATTTTTTGCTTAATACACCAATTTTATCACACAGATTCACAGTCTGAATTACATTTTGTACAATGTTCACAAATTCCATCGATCTCTTCTTCGCTAATGTATGCAAAATACATTGGTATTCTTGGATAATGTTTTGTGGACTGTTCCTAGCACTTATATTCAAACTTCTTTGTCGATTACAAAATCTATATACTTTGTAATGTCCAATATATTCTTTAAGTAAGCGTACTCCAAACTCCGGATTTTTGTAATATATTTTTTTGAAAATGTGAACAGGCAAAAAAAGTTTCTTCTCGACTATCGTTGCATAAATAAATTCTTGATCGCAAATCATTAGAAGTGGTAAAGCGGTTTCGGTACTATAAGTGATTGTGAGAGCATTAAATATTGCCTGCGCGAATGACGGATTCTTTATGCAACTTGCAAATGTGCACACTACACGAGTCTTCGTATGATGAGAAATGTAAGGAAAGACACGTTTCGAAAAGTATTCAGCGTCGATAATTTCTTGACTGCCGTCGAAAAACCAAGTGGCTTTAAGAGCTCGATTCACGAATGTCCAGTCATCGGACCTCAGAGCTAATGTTATATCCTCATGTCGCCTGTGTTTCACGGCAACTTCCAGTAGCAATATAGATATCGCTCCTAAAGAGAGTTGTTTTAGATCTCGAGTGACATGCAGCTCGTGCAAAGCTGATTTTCCGATCCACTGTTGTTTCTCGCTAGCAGTGTTACCCGGTATAGTTTGAATAGCCTGCAGAAAAGGCATCTGAAAGTCGCGCAATGCATCGGGATTCATCGCGATTGCTTTTAAAACGGTCTGGTAAACTGCTAGGAATTATTCCGTAAAGAATTGCACAAAAATCCTTTATTCTTTTGTGTGATTCAGTAAAATTTGTGCATTTGATTGTTCATTAAGTCAGCGAGAGGTCAAGTTATACTACAATTCACATTGGTTAGAATTCATACATAGAGAAACGTTTGCATTTATAATGTACAATACAAGTCGAATTTTTATGTTCACGTCCAAAAAGTGAGTCGAAACGAACATTAACGTGATCAAATATGCGTAAAATTAGAATACTGTCCAATGTCACTAATTAATTTAACTCGTAACAATTATTCATAATTAACTAACCGTTCATTTCATTCTCATATGTATATTGACATGTGTCATATAGAAATCCAAAGTTATATTGTTTATACACTTTTATATTGCTCATACACTTTTACACATCCGTTGTCGCAAGTTAGATAAAATAGCGTTTTTTATCTAACATCCTTCTACCAATTTTGTTCCGACCAACCTGTATTTCACCTGGTTTCGTTTATGCTAGAAACACGGTGCATCGAATACTGAGACAGCCATATGTTTCCGATTAACTAAAGATCGAATAACAGTAAATATTATAATAGCTTCAAGGACAGCACGTATATGTCTCGACATATGACACACTCAACAATTTAAATTACATGAAAATTTAAGAATATTTAACGTAACAGTAATATTCACCTGTGCATTATATTATTAAATATATAAAAAAATGAAAATTTAACAGACTCTAACGAATAAATAATTACAATAAATAAGAAAGAGTAAAAGATCCTCATTTTGTGCTTTGATTTATCAACGCACATGATAATTTCGAAAGGAATTCTTTTTATGTGGATATATCATTAAATGCAATATATCAAACCAGTTATCAATATAAAATAATGTAGCACGCAAAATAAATGTACGCTATGCAACAATCCATTAAATTGCAGAAAAATCGTTTATTACATAATTCATATTACATTGACACACTTCTCATGTATTGAGTATATAATCATTATACAATCTAACATTCATATTTTAATTCAGATTTCCTATAAGTAAAGCCTTATCCTATGTGTTTAAAAATTTTTAATATTTCTTAAAACAAAACAAAACGGAAGTTTAAATAAAAATTCAATAGTTAATTAATTACCCTAAAATAAGACGCATGTAAATAATTTAGCGTACAGAAAAACATCGTGAAATTGTAAAACAAATTTTGTTTAATAGAATTATGCAAATCCATAAACATACACTAAATATATTTAAAGTAAATATTTTATTTTCATCATAATATATATATATATACATATATAAATACACTATCATATGTTTATATGTAGTAATATATACTAATATAAATATATAATATATATAGTATATTCATTATTATATGAAAACTAAATATTATAATTAATAAAGAAATTAAATTTTTTGAACAATTTCTTATTTCTACTTTAATGTTGTATAAAATAGCACGACACAAACATTGCAATTATTTCCGCAAAACAAAATATATTTAAATTTAAATATTTTATTATTAAAGTCTACATAAACAGTGTATGTTTATAAATAAATACAATTAACATATTTAATAAAAAAGTTATATTTATTAAAAAAGTTACGTGTAATATGACATGAAAATAATAAAGATTAGGCATTCAAAAGACAACGTATATGTATTCATATCGTATTTCACTCGGCAGTGTACTACGTCAAAAAGGTTACTTCTAGTCATCATTGTAAAATACTATCAAATTTGTACATATATAAAACTAATGTCTCACAAATAAAAAAGTCTAATAACAATTCACAAAAAAAATCATTAATTTGATTAAATTTTACTAAATTTAATTTTACTTAGACGTTTAAAAAGAACATTTAAAAAAAAAATCGGCAAAAGATGGATCAGAAGACGAAGCGGATTCAAAAGTTTGCATAAAATTATTATATTCATTTCCATGGTGTCTCGGCTAAAATCATTTTCACCATATCCCAAGAATGTTTATTAGAGACTATTAACAGATCTCTTGTGACACAACTAATGACACGTAAATAATTATCATCTTTATAAAGTTGCACAAGAAATCGCACAAGAACTTTAGCCAACATATCCAGTGATTGTGGCGAAAACATTTCGACTAAAGAAAGCATTCGTCGGCCAAGTTGTTGACCAAAAAAAAGTTCGTTAGAATCTTCTGTAAAATGTCTGCCACATAATACAACACATCTTCTGTCGGATATATACATTATCCACGCGTATTTTAATAGCGCATAAGATTGCATGTTTTGCTTAATTAATGATTCCTCTGCGAACATTTTCAGCAAATTTTTAATTACTGCACCGTAATTACTACACGAGCTTAACTTGTACGCGACAACAAACTTTTCCAAAAATAAATACACGTTGTGTCTTATTGCAGAAGAGCGTCCAACATGCTCCGGAGACTGGTCCAAATTGCTCTGAAGACTGGACAATATGTTGGGAAGAACATTATTAATTACGGAAAAGCAAATTTCGTCCATGCGTAAAATATATGGCAACGCGTGGTCTTGCATTGCCTTGGATATCCCATAATTTGCGTGACATAAGAACTTCTGGAGTACGTAACTGATATCGAAATTGTCATTACATTTAAAAAAAAACGGGTTGAGAAAACATAAGCATACCGTAGTGCATTTTTCTATAAATTCGACTACATAACCCATTTCACCATAAATCGCTATAAACTCAAGCCATATGTCAAAAAAATTCCAGACATAAGGATGATCAACAAAGTCGGAAGCAAATTTCTGAAATGACACAACCAAATCTACGTTTTCGACAAAAAACGACGCTTTCGTTTGTTGCAGCAACAATGCGTTTTCTCGATATGGATCATCACATAACATCCACATCACTCCATATAAAGTTACTTCTACCCACGAGTGCTTTTCAGTCGTCCACATTTCGTAAAGAAAAATTATCTGCTCGCTTATAGGAACAATTAAACACATGAGATGAATCCACCACATTCGTCTCTTAACGGACATTGACGACACATTATTCGTAAAATATGACATTACGTTCAGCACAGGCAACCGTGGAATCACACGCGATAGTATCATAATTTGTATGGCTGAGTGACATTCAAATACTTCCGTTATTAGCCGAAGAGGCACCGGTGGATTAGAAATCATAATGCTTAAAACATACGAAAAACTCAAGTTATAATAAGTATTTACAATATTTACAATATCAGTTCTACTTTTTTCTTTTATGAAAGGCAGATCTAAGAGTTGTGTCAGTGAATTGCCATGAAGCAAAAGACTCAAAATAATTAAAGCAGATGACATTTCTTCCGTATCGTCTCCCTGTAAATCACTTACACAGCGCTCAGCAAATTTAATAGGAATATCCTTGTACCAACGTGTGGCTCTCACAAACCGCTGCACGTGTTTGTCACAATAATCATTTCTACAATTTGTCAAATATTCTTCCCAATTGTCCAGTATACTCTGAAAATTGTTGTTCAATTCACGAAGCGCTTCTCTCGATGCTACGTGGATCATGTTCCGCGATCTATACGGCATGCGGCTCAAACGGCGATGCAAATCTGATTCGTTTCTATGTAATACTTTCTTTACCTTCTTCCAATAAATTGTGTTTGCTGCGAAGACAATTAATGAATCAATAGCATTTATCAAATCAGGATAATTTTCAATTGCTATACGCTCCATTCTTGTTCGTGAATTATTGCATCTTTCATTGAAATCAGATATTGCCATGAGCAATTGACATAAAGCAGAGTATTTTAAATCAACATCCAGATATCCTCCTTCTTCATCTCTTACGGGTTGCCATCTTTTATATATCTTTATATTTCTTTCTATAAAAAATATGAGCCAACGCTTCTCATATTGTGCATTATATTTAAACATATTAAACTTTATGAAATAATATGTATCTTTTACACCTATCAACATATCAATTAAATCAGCGATTGGCATATTTTTAATAAATCTGAAATGCAACATATCCATGATCAATCTTTTAATTGTATGATTGTACTGTGTGTAAAACAATCGTATCATGTGACACAGAAGAGAGCCATTCCTTTCATTTACAAATGGTACTTCACAGACAACAAAAATCTGATGCATTGCTTCTAATGCTTCCTCTAACGTAATGTAGTCACTTATGATGTACTCTCCATCTATAATGTACGATAAGACATTATATAACTCATCTTCATCATTGTTAACCTTGCAAGTGTATATCATTTTTAAGATAAGATCAAGTGTGCTCAGCTGAGTTCTAACAGATCTCATTAAACGTTTAAAAATCGGAATTGCTTTATCTACCGAGAGGTAACAAAGCGGACTTTTCTCGTAAGATCTTAGGTTATTAAAAAGGTTATAAATTACCATATTTTGGGTAAACATAATCCTTTTCTCGATAGGTAATATTTTCAGTAAAGCAGGTGTCACGTTTTCTACTTTGTCAAGAAGTTCATGTTGATAAAGATCCCTATATGTTTTAAAAAGTATCTCCAATCTTTTATCCTCCGGATAGTCTTTTAAATATTTAAGCATTTTATCTGTACAGAAGAAGTGACGGCAATAATATTTCATTAAACCCGGAAACATCATTTCCAATAGTTCTGCGTTGATCAGTTGAGACGGTAACATAGGCATGTAAAAATGTGGGTATCCAATCACAGCGGTTTTCGCTTTTTTCAAAAATTTTTTGGCACATTTTTTGCTTAATACACCAATTTTATCACACAAATTCACAGTCTGAATTACATTTTGTACAATGTTCACAAATTCCATCGATCTCTTCTTCGCTAATGTATGCAAAATACATTGGTATTCTTGGATAATGTTTTGTGGACTGTTCCTAGCACTTATATTCAAACTCCTTTGTCGATTACAAAATCTATACATTTTGTGATGTCCAATATATTCTTTAAGTAACCGTACTCCAAACTCCGGATTTTTGTAATATATTTTTTTGAAAATGTGAACAGGCAAAATAAGTTTCTTCTCGACTATCGTTGCATAAATAAATTCTTGATCGCAAATCATTAGAAGTGGTAAAGCAGTTTCGACATTATAAGTGATTGTGAGAGCATTAAATATTGCCTCCGCGAATGACGGATTCTTTATGCAACTTGCAAGCGTGCACACTACACGAGTTTTCGTAAGGCGAGAAATGTAAGGAAAGACACGTTTCGAAAAGTATTCAGCGTCGATAATTTCTTGACTGCCGTTGAAAAACCAAGTGGCTTTAAGAGCTCGATTCACGATTGTCCAGTCATCGGACCTCAGAGCTAATGTTATATCCTCATGTCGCCTGTGTTTTACGGCAACTTCCAGTAGCAATATAGATATCGCTTCTAAAGAGAGTTGTTTTAGATCTTGAGTGACATGCAGCTCGTGCGAAGCTGATTTCCCGATCCACTGTTGTTTCTCGCTAGCAGTGTTACCCGGTATAGTTTGAATAGCCTGCAGATAAGGCATTTGAAAGTCGCGCAATGCATCGAGATTCATCGCGATTGCTTTTAAGACGGTCCGGTAAACTGCTAGGAATTATCCCGTAAAGAATTGCACAAAAATCCTTTATTCTTTTGTGTGATTCAGTAAAATTTGTGCACTTGATTGTTCATTAAGTCAGCGAGAGGTCAAGTTATACTACAATTCACATTGGTTAGAATTCATACATAGAGAAACGTTTGCATTTATAATGTACAATACAAGTCGAATTTTTATGTTCACGTCCAAAAAGTGAGTCGAAACGAACATTAACGGGATCAAATATGCGTAAAATTAGAATACTGTCCAATGTCACTAATTAATTTAACTCGTAACAATTATTCATAATTAACTAACCGTTCATTTCATTCTCATATGTATATTGACATGTGTCATATCCAGAAATCCAAAGTTATATTGTTTATACACTTTTATATTGCTTATACACTTTTACACATCCGTTGTCGCAAGTTAGATAAAATAGCGTTTTTTATCTAACATCCTTCTACCAATTTTGTTCTGACCAAACTGTATTTTACCTGGTTTCGTTTATGCTAGAAACTCGGTGTATCGAATACTGAGACAGCCATATGTTTGCGATTGACTAAAGATCGAATAACAATGAATATTATAATAGCTTCATGGACAGCACGTATGTGTCTCGACATTTGACACACTCAACAATTTAAATTACATGAAAATTTAAAGGATTTATAACGTCAATATACACTATAAATTTTTTTTTTTTTAAATTGTTGATGACAAATTAGCCTCGTAATAAAAATAGATAATTATCACTAAGCAAATAAAAAGATAATTAGAAAGTTGCTGAATTTATAATTTTGTTTTCGCGTTAAAGACAAATCCTATATTTAATGCAATAACAGCAATGCAGTTATCGACGAGAGTAAATATCTGTGTCGATCGCTTACTGGTAATTAATAAAAATGAGATTATGTATTATTAATCATTTTAACGAACTCGTATTTATATATTTATGTAATGGCTTACAATTAGTATCATTAGTGATTACGCATTAACATACACGATGTAACAATGTACAAGGTGCACTGTATTGTCAGAACAAGATATTATACCGGAGGGAAAAATTTACTATATTCTATAAACTTTTTTATAAATTCCATCCATAGATTTATTATAACAACATCATTTGATGCTATGTAGAATCAAATCCACAATATATGCAAGTGGATATTTACGCAAACAAATTACAATGCACACACACGTACATGCACACGTACACACAAGTTAGTTTTATTAGGATTAAAGCTAGAAAAAATCGTACCGCTTTTTATTTGAATATGCCACAGTCATATTGTGCCACGTTTATGTTCATGTCTTTTTCATCTGAATTTTACATCAAAAAACTGTTTCATCAAGTATTAGCATAATGCGCTTATTAAATTTGTATAATACAAAATCAATCTGTATAATTCTTCAGATGTTATTATTAAAGTCCGATACATATAAGTGTAATATTAATTCATTAATTGTGTCAGTTAATAATAATAATAATAATAATAAATATATAGTAAATATATAGTAAATTTATATAAATTTATAAAGAAACTGTGTGACAAAATTCTGCTCATTTATATTCTTCCATTATATATGCAATTTACTAAATTATCTATTAATAAAAAATAATACAATAGAATAAGGAAAATAAAGGTATACTGCGCAATAATCTATTAAAATTGCTAAAGAAACATTTATTGTATATTTCAAATCATTTCTAGTCATTATTAAAATATTATTGCAAAATAATCTATTAAAATTGCTTAAGAAATATTTATTCTACAATTCAAATTGATAAATTTCTCATAATGATAAAATCTCAGTTATATTTTACATATTTATATTTCATCCAAATTGTATGATTAAATATGTTCGATTCTTAAAACATTATTTAATATTTGTTCAAAACTAAGCTGTATATATCCTATATTTTCCAAAATAAAATGCAAATTAAGTAAAAATTCAGCGTTTAATTAATTTTTTGAAAAAAAAAAAAAAAAAAAAAACAGTACAACGGTTACAACTAAGGAATTGATTGTGTAATAAGATATATATATATATATATATATATATATATATATATATATATATAATATTATTATTAATAAATTATTTATAAAAATTATATATTATATATAATCTTATTGTATAAATACATTATATAAATATATTATATAATTATATTATATAAATATATTATATAAATATGCTCTCAATCAATAGTTTGTAACATCTTATAACTTTCAACTAAACTTTTCAACTAAACTGTTTTTTTTTTTTTTTTTTTTTACAATTATGTTCTTATATAAGTGTCGACGTAAATTTAAAAACATACATTTGTTTTAATGCACAATTATGATATAAAAAGATATTGTATAAAATTCTTTATAAACAAGTATATCACTAACGCATAAGTATATATTAAATATAAATAAGGAAAATCCGATAATTAATTATTAGAAGAGATATTAAACATTAGATATTCGTGTACATTACTGTGTTATGAATGATACTCCACATAGAAGAAACAGGATGTGGTGAAATATTTAACGAATAATATTGAGATTTATGTATTGATGATAATAACATCATTATTATAAAAGTGACATTCTTATTGTTTTCAACAATCATAAGACCACGTGTGATAAGATTCATGACATGTAAATAATTGTCAGATCCATAAATGATTTTTACAAACAGCTCAAGAATCTCTGCCATAACAGGTACTAAGAATTCTGAAAAAGTGTTGATTAAATTAGGCAAGTAATTGTCAAATTCTCGTCCAAAATCATCTTTCCTAAAAGGATATCCCGTAAAGTTGCCTCTTTTTTTACAGTCATACAATAACCTAGCGTATTTTAATAGTAAATAAACCTTAACATTCTGCTGACGTAACAATTTAAATTGAAACAAGCGCAGCAAATAATCGATAGTATTAACATAATCGGGTCTCTCGTATAACTTGATATAACGAACAACAAATTTGTTCAAGAATGCATGCATGGTATTCTTTGTCGGATAAATGAATAAATGTTCAAAATCGAATTGACGACAGATTTTGATGTACTCTAAAACGTTGATGATCATTTTCAAATATATTTCGCGATTGTCTTCGTTTTTGTGGAACGACTCTGAAAAGTATAGCAGCGCGTAGTATCGCATTACACTAGATATATCGGCATTTCCGTGAAATAAAAAAACACAAAGTAATTTACTCATACAATATAAAAATTCAGGTGCTGAGTTGAACGAGTCGAGTCTTTTTAAGAGAGTCAATGTATGCATTCTTATAAGCTTAGAATGCAGCCCCGCTTGACTGAAACATCTTATTGCTGTGAGCCACACTTCACAGTAATGCCACATATACTTTTTATCAATGCAGAAAGAATACTCTTCAAATTTTTTAAGCAGATGTACATCATCGAGTGTAAATAACATACTGATTTCTTTTAGTAGTTGAATTTTTTTGGTGATTAATGCTGAAATATCACAGAATAATATCAGATACCTTTCAAGTATATTTTCTCATATTGTCCAGTGCTTCTCTGCTTTCCACATTGCGAAAAGAAAAGCTAACTGATGGGTTAAAGGTTTTATTGAAAACATTATATCTATCCAATGCTTTCGCATCAACATGCACATCATCGACAGTCTTTTCTCGAATACTAACAGGTCGTCGAAAGAAATCCGCACAAGTACTCTCAATAACGTCATCTTTCCTACAAATGATTTACTTTTTATAAATAAGTTAGCGACAATCTTTAAAGGCACCGGCAAGTTACAAAGTTCGAAAATAGGTAAGATTAGAGTAAACGTAGGATCTTCTGTGCTTATGATATCTACACGAGTATTACGCAGCTTTATTTGCTCGAATAAAAACAATTCTAATAGTTCTAACAGTTTTTTAAACGCGTCGCTCCCAAGTAGAATGCCTAAGATAGTCAAGTCAGGTAACATTTCCTGTATATTCTTTCCGTATAAATTGTCTATACAATGTTTGGCAAAATTGAGAGATACATCCTTGTACCAGCGTACGGCTCTAAGGAAACGTTGTACGTCTTTTCACGGTAGTATTCTTTACAGTTTATCAAATACTTTTCCCAATTGTTCAGCACTCTCTGTGGATCTTTTTTCAATAAACGAAACGCCGCGCCCGACGTAACGGTCGCGATGTCCTCCGACGTATCCACTTGGAACCAACTGCAGTACAATTCTCCTTCATAGATACGCAAAACGTTCCACACTTTCCTCCCGAAATAAAAATCTATTGGCGAGCGCATTATTGTGTGAATAGCATTCAATAACATAGGATAATCTTTAATTGTTATACGTTTTATACATCGGGATTCATCGTGCTTGATTTCAAAACGACTCAGTCCACGGCCAAAAATTATTCTATAATAAACAACTACTCTATAATAAATAACTTCTCACTATATCCTTCTGTGTTACTTTGCAGCGAAACTATTAACACACTCAGTCATTTAGATCAGAGTCTTATCGCACCGAAATCCTTTCTGCGAATTTATAAAATTACAGAAATTTTCACTTACAAAGCGCAATATAGACACCGAGAATTTTTATATTCACATCAATAATGTTTAACGCGATAAAACGAGGTAGAACACGCGATTAAAAGCAGAAAGTCATTATTCGTCACTAACTAATTACACTCTTAATAATTGTTCACAAGTGACCGACTTCTAACGTTATTCCCATACTAACAAATGTTCTACATCGCGAGAGGTATCGCTTATATATTCTTATATCTCCGGTCAGCAAATTTCGATTAAACGATGTGCCTTTCTTCGCGTTGAATGTTACTTCTTTTGTTTACCCTACCAATGTACGAAGGAATTAAACGGCAATGTATTCGTCAAGGATCGAATAATACATACTTATAAGCAGCTTTGCGAGAGTACATGTCTTGACATTCGACGCACTCAATAATTTAAATAATCTAAAAACAAAAAGTTTCATCGAAAAGGTAGATATCATATCTATAATTAATGAAATATTAATTAATATTATTATTTTCTATTATCAAACATATATATATGTAAATTTCTTTTTCTTTTAATTTCAATCTACACCCAAAATGTATAAATAAAAATCAATATTTCTGTACAATTAAATACCAATTAAATAAAATACTATTTCTTAGAATTTTACAATAATTTGATGATTTTATAATGAGACAAATATTAGTTTATTTATTTAAAAATATTAATCTCCACTTTATCTGGAAACATTTCCATTTTGCATGATTTATATAATTCTGAAGAGAATTGTGTAGCAGAATTCTATCCACATGTGTCTTTTCAAGCATCAGTTGATGTGTTTAGCGCTTTAACTTATCATTATTATTTACATCGATATTATGATACTAACATAGGGATATAAATACCTCTCGTTCGACTTGCTCAAAATTATTTCAAAGTAAAACCATTTATTTCAAAGTAAAAGGAATTATAAAAATACAAAAATGTTTTATTAATTTATGTTTTCTCGAAATAATTTATAAATTTCACGCAAAAATTATTTTTTATAAAATGTATAAAACACTAGCCGATTAATTCTTAAAAAAGGTTGTGTGTCGCAAAGAGTGTCCAATATTTATACAATTTACTTAGACGTGTATTAAGTAATATTGTATTGAAAAAAATAGATAAATGTGCTCTGTGATAATAATGGTTTAAAAAATTGTATAAAATATATATTACATATATAATATATATATATATATATATCTATATATAAATTTATTTTTTATATAATATAATATATTTATATAAAATATATGTTAATGTAATAACATTAAAATAATTTATAAAATTGTTATTGTGCAAAATATATTATATATATAATATATGTATCAGTGTGTTTTTCATGTGAAATTGTTACGATAATCTAAACATATGCATCACACTATATCATTTGTCTTGTGAAATAAATTAGCAACAGTTTATTAATGCATTTATTGTTAAAAATTGAAGAGTTGTTGTATAAGTATCTGTTGAAAACTTTCGGCTTTAGTGTAACACCTGTAATATAAAAGTTTCGATAGAGTTACACATTTATCATATATATAATTAATGAAATATTAATTAATATTATCTTCTATTATCAAATATATATAATAAATTTCTTTTTCTTTTAATTTCAAACTTTACCTAAAATGTATATTCATAAAAATCAATATTTTCAGTACAATTGTATGTGACGCAATTCAAAAATTATAAGATGCTCTATATTTTTAAACGATAAGTATATATTCGTGGTTGCAATTCAATCATCAATATTATACAAAAAGCTATTAGCTATCATGAAATATTATTGCGGAACGCAATACTATACTCACTTGTCAATTAACTTATCAAATATCTTCGAATATATCCGATCCATAATCCGATTCGTCATCCGAAGGAACATCATCGAAATTCGCTTTGTTTAGATAATGATATAAAACGATCGAATAAGTGGAGTCGTGCGAGAAAGTGTCTACAGCTCTGTCAATTATTTGGTTGTATTCTCTGCAGCGTTCTTGTAACGATAACATCGTCATCGCCATGAAATTGGAATACGTGTTTTGAGCATCTATCAAGCCGTTTATAGCGTTAGATATGACGTCGCGATGCCTGTTAGACGAATAAATGTTCTTTAGCAAGTGATCGAGGAGCAGGGCCATGAAATCTATCATATAATGCGATAATATGCTGATCAAATAAGGTATGATTTGTCCGAGTTGAAACCCAAAGCTGTTATTTAAAATTGGTGTTGTATACGAGAAGGCGTGCAGGTTTACCGCGTACGTCAGCAGCAAATAAGATCGAACATCTTGCATAGGTGTTAAGACTGATGAAAAAATGTATAGCATTGTGTATAAGATTTGCCCATCACAATTCCGATCCCTACGTTTCTTCATGTACGCGATGATAAACTGTTCGTAAGATGATTGCACAGCGCTCCTAATCGGATAGAAAAATGAGTTAACGGGATGAGGTACGTTCCACATACTTCCTATTGCGACGACAAAAATTAAGACCATCGCCGAGGAGTATATTGCGAGCTTATCGTTATTCAACTTTAACATGTACGTTATCGCGAAACTTCTTACGGCTTTGCCTATACCGATATTAGGGTGAAAGAAAAAGCGTTGAAATACATTCCTCACGTATTCGTCGGACAAAGATGTGAGGGTATAAAAGTGAAGATATTTCAAACACCTTTCAGTGTGTTGTATTGTACGCTCGACACTCAATCCCCTTCCGCTAAGAGCGTCTATCGTGTCGAGCCACAGATCAAAGTATTCTTCGTTGTACGGGTCGGGTATGTTCCTGCGATATTTCATGTTCCAAAACAGCTGCTCATCCTCGACGGACAATCCCGAAAAAGTTGTGTGACACAGAGTCCAAGTTTTTTCCTGTGGTCTCTCGCAAAACAAGCCGTGGATCATATTTAATAAAAATTGGCGTATCGAATCATGCCTCTCAATCAACCATATTTTTTTAAGAAAATTTACGAAATGTTTCGTAAGAACTGTAAAGTACATCAGATTGATCCACTGCTTTCGTATGTGCACATTTTGAAAACGATATGGGAATTCTAGTATTTCCGTCATAGAGGATCGCTTGCTTACGCTCCTTATCATCATCAGCGTTGTTGATAGATAATTTTTGTCTAATGTCTCATTGTTGATGAAAAACTTGAGAGACAGCGGCGGATTTAAGAACTTCATGCAGATGTTTAAATGGTTCATAAATCGATTGTAAATCAAAGAATTTCTTTGCGCGGTTGTAGACGAATCTATTAATTTTTGCACTGTATCTCTGTGCAGCAGAATGCTGAGAAGAATCAAGACAGATTTTTCATCCGTAATGTTTCTGTGTAAATGATCTACGCATTGCTTGGCAAATTTAATAGGTATGTCCTTGTACCAACGTATAGTTCTGACGAAATTTTGCACCTGTTTATTATTGTAGTTTCTCTTGCAATATATGAAATACTCCTCCCAATTGTCTTGTATACTCTGTACATTTTTTTTCAACAAACGAAACGCCGCACCTGACTTTACGTCCGCGATTTCCGTTAATGTGTTTGGAAAAATGCTATCGTAATACAATTCCCGTTCTTGTTTACGCAATGCGTCTTGCGCTTCTTTCCAAAACAAACAAACTTGCTTGGAGCGCATTATTACGTGAATAGCATTCATTAGCCAAGGATAATTTTTAATTGTTAGCTTCATTTGGACATTCGATTTTTTGCATCTATAATTAAAATCATACATTGCCACAATCAATTGACACACAGTAGTATTTTTCGCCTCTTGTTCCTGTTTTGATTTTTTCTTTCTTCTGGTGTTCCTATATTTTTTGTCTTTGTTCTCTTCTTTACTATCTATAAAAGTGTCCACTTTAGTATCCACAGAATACATAACCTCAAAAGTATCTATAAAAGTTACGAGACATAGCCTCTCATAAAATGGATCATCTTTAAGTATGTTGAATTGTATATTCAACTCTTGACGCTGTGAGATTAACATATAGATCAGAATCTTGATTGACATCTTCTTAACAATGCTTAAAATCAGCATCTTCTCCAACACCAATTGATTAATATAATTGTGCTTTGTGTAAACATATTGTATAATGTTCAACATATGGGTGACATTTTTTTCGCTTAAAGAAATGGAACGCATATTGAAAATGAGCAAAAAATGATCTATTATTACTTTGGATAATGCAAGGTTGTCGATTACACAGCTATTCGTGATGTCTGTCAAAGTCTTGCATAATTCATTGTCGTTCTCGTTAATTAAGCAAGTGTATATTAATTGTATAAAATAACTAACTTTTTCTTCTTCGCATATAGTAGTATTTAATTTACACTTGAGAACCGGCACTGCTACCTCGATAGAGAAATAACAAATCCAATTCATTTGATACATCAATATGTTATGAGAACAAACGATCTGGTTTTGAAGGAACTGATTGAAATTACATGATCTGGTGTCAGTCAAGGAACTAAAATTTCTCATCTTTATTTTAGCCTGCTTAATCCTGTCACAGAAGGGTAATATTTTCAACAATTCAGGCGTCACTCTTTCGGTATCATTGAGAAATTCATCATCATAAACGTCTTTGAATGTTTTACAAAGCAACGCGAATTTTCTGTCTTTCGGATAATCTTTTAAATAATTGAGCATCAAGTCCGTGTTGAAGGAATCGCGGCAGTAATATTTCATTAATGCTGGAAACATCATCTCCATTTGTCTCAAATTGATTGCTTTAGACGGTAAAATTGGCATGTATAAATGTGGATACTTAGCCACTTGCACTTTTGCTTTGCGCAAGAATTTTTTAGCGCACTTATTACTCATGATTTTAATATCTGGACAATCTGCGATCGTTTCGGCGATGTCTACGAAATCCATCGGTCGATTCTTCGGTAATAGAGACAAAAAAGGTTTGTATTTTTTAATGACGTCGCATGGATCGTTTACAACAATCTCTTTATCAATAGGCGCGTATTCATGGCAGTTGAGAATAAATGATTTGAGAAAACGCACTGCGAGGTTCAGGTTCCTGCGAAAAATCTTTTTGAAGATTCCGACGGGCAGCATGAGTCTGCTCTTCAAAACTGTGTCATAAGCAAAATCGTCGTCGCAACACGCGAGCAATGGTGAAGCAGTTTGGTAATTGTAAGCGTATTGCAGTGCCACGAATATTTGCTGCGCGAACGCCGAACTTTTTATTCGATGCACGAATGTCTTTACGAGACGTATCCTCGTACGAAGAGTTATGTTTGGGAAGATGTATGTACTGAAGTACTCGACGTCCACCATCATGTGATTACCGTCGAAAAACCAATTGGCTTTAAGAGCTCGATTCACCATCGTCCAGTCGTCGGACTTCAGAGCCGATGCTATATTTTCGTATCGCTGATATCTGATTGCGGTTTCCACTTCCAATAAAGGCTGCAATTTTGGCGGCAGCTTGTGGAGTTCTCTAATGACCTCATCCTTGCACCGGCCCAATTTCCCGAGCCAGCTTAATTTTTCGCTGGCGGTGTCACCCGGTACACTTTGAATCGCCTGTAGATAAGGCATCTCAAACGTCGTAGATGCTTTGTCAGTCATTGTGTATCATTTAAAAACGATCGACTGAACAACAAAAAAGTCTTCCTATATATAACAAGTTCGGGCTTTAGATTTTCTCACGTTATTTAGCGAAACTGTCAATGACTTCAAACAAATCCAACCAAAAGTGTCTCATTAAATACGTTCAATCAGCCATAAATCAAACTGGCTCAAAGTCGACACAGATTGAGTTCCGATTGGATTAACACAGAAATTTTTATCCGCACTGCGCAATGTGAGTAACGCAAATTTTCACGACCGTCGTTCCTGGAAAGTAGAATGCGCGAAACGAACACAATACGCAGCAGACGGGAGACTGTTTATTAGCTTCGTTATTAGCAATAATTCAAACGCGACTTGTACAATTTTCACATATGTAAATCGCTAATGCTAAACGCGTGCGTTGACATCATATATACATATACATCACTGCATATACAGAATACATCACTTTGTATAGACTTATACATACGTTCCTACGCGTCTCCGACCGTCAAATTTTCATTAAACGCATTTGTGTATTTCGTAATAATTTCTGTAACAGTGTCTCCCGTAAATTTCACGTCGATCGCACTATATTAGTCCACGTTTTCCTATTTACTTTATAGGAATGCTTCACGAAACGATAGAATGATAATATGTTCGAGCCTGACAAAGCGCTGAACGACCACAAATAAAGCATCGTTTCGATTGGGAAGGACGCATGAGTCCACAAACACTTGAAGATTTAATTCGCATGAAAATTTGAAGTATCTAAAATGCTAATAAATCCTGCGGATTATTGTGCTTTTCCCTGGATTTTTCGTTGCAAATTAAGCTTTGTAATCAGAGGCTGCGATTATTCCCAGATGAATAAGCGAAATAATTAAAAAAAGGCCGAACGTGTAATTCTTTTTGCAACCACCAATCCAATATGTAACGTAATTACAGCAATGCAGTAATCGTCGAGGATAAATTTCTCGCCGCTAGCTTGTTGGTAATTAATACAAATGAAATTGCGTAATTAAATATTTTAACTAGCGCGTTTAATTAATGGCTTGGTGCAATTAGGGATAACGTACTAGCATAAGCAACGATATCAGTACAAAACATGTTTATTTAATTGACGAAACGGAAAATAATTTCGAGAAAATTCATTGTTATTTTTTCGCGAACTCCATGTTTTTAATTATTATAACAGATTAACAAATTACCTAATATTATTTCAAATTAAAATCGCAAAAAGAAATACACGGCCATAAATTTCAAATTTCTTTGCAATTTAAAAATGCAAACAATTGAAGTATGCGCATATCTTAAACAATAGGCAATGATCAATTAATTAATTTTAATAATTAATATGCGTATTATGACGAGATAAAATTTTGAATTTCTGGAATATGTAATAATAAATCAAAATGCAAAGAATCTGGAATATCAGGTGTAACCTACGTTTTAACATCTTAAATTTTGCAGAATCTTTCAAATAAAAATATAATTGTAATTTTATTTATCAAAAAAATTGACATAATTATGTCACTAAAATAATTTACCTAATTGAATAAATGACAAATTAAATTTTGTATTTAATAAAATTATAATTCTTTTATCAATGTTCCTTTGATCAAGGCTTTAATATCTCGGTATATATTGGTCTTTTATCCATTAATAATTATATATCATAAATTTTATATGTCTTTTCCAAATATTATTAACGTATATTGATTCAATAGTTCACGTAAAATAATTATAATAAATCATTTTAAAGTTCCAAATTAGTCAATGTCATATTTGACACGTAAAATATTTTATCGCATTTATTCTTAATTTTTTAGAATGTCCATTTCCATTTCAATTCTAAAACTTTCATCTTTTATTAAAAATTTCCGAATATTCACAAATCTCATATATTTCTTACAAATTAAAACTATTAATTTGATTCAGAATGATTCAGTGATATTTTCAATTAAAGAAACCACAAAATAATCAAAGATATCAGAAATACAATCTTCATGAGCGATAATTAATTTTACAATATATTTTAGTTCATTTATTACAAGCCAATTAGTGCTCTTCGACGAAATACAGCAACTGCAAAAGTACGAAACTCTTAGTAAGATAATTCTTTATTTAAAAAATTATCACGAAAATATCTTACCTTATTCCGAAAGGGTTAATCATAATCCAATACGATCAACGCGCGTGTACTCCCCGAATTGTTTACGAATTCTTGGAGGCGCCGCATTCATATCCGCAGAATACAAACTCCGTCGAGTTGAGCGTTCGGTCTTGGCACGTCGGATGCGATTATTGAGAGGCGGCTTTCAGAAAAACGTCCCCCTCGACTGGCGATCTGCCCAATGAATACGCGATTGGTGCCTTGTCTTATGAATTTAATTTTCGGCAAAATATCGTGCAAACGTGCTCGGACGTTCCAATGCGTCGCCGCCGAATAGTGTGTATCATGCGGCTTTTGTCTTCCCTCTCGACCTCGCAACTTCGACCCTTTGCTGGACTTCTGCTCTACTCCCTTGATACTTCTGAAGTTGTTTCGGTTCTTTCGTCTTCCACCGCCATTCTCGCCTTTCCGTTTTGGCTCGATCGCAAAGATGTCCGGATATCCGGCTTCCAAACTGAATTCTTGACGGTATCGTTAACTGAGTATCGACATTGCAGTTGAGAACAACGATATCGAATACATCTGCGCGATTAACATAGCAAAATTGTTCTTGGCTCGGTTTGCTTTTGCGACTCGCTTTGTTCGTTGACCTGAAAAGAGAACGAGTGAGTTTCGCTCCGAATGGTAATGCTAACGTAAAACTGAACGTGATGTACTCACCGGTATAAAACAAAAAAGCTTTATCCTTGTCGGCAAATATCCTTTTCATTTGCTTCCCTAAGTCATTCTCACAATTATATCTGCTTTCACGTCGCTGTTTATCATTTAAACGACACAGTGTGCCCGCCTCATTCCGGCTTATTGCTGTCCGCTTGGAATACCTCAGAAGCGATCTCCGGGCTTAGCTCGTTGCTCGTGAGAGAGGGTACATTAAGTGGCATCGATTATTCCTTTCGTGAGATATGCAAATCTCCTCGACTCTCCCTATCTCCGTCCCGCGCACATGCTCACCGCCACTTATCCGACGCGATTACTCCAATTTCGGTCGCGCTCCGTCTCCCTCACGCAACCCTTCTTCCTCCTTGCTCGCACACGTTAGCCCTCTCGTACAAACTGGAACGTCTGTCGCGTGATTTACGCTCGAGAAAATAAGAGATCCCGCCCGCGCCTTATCCCGCGGACAGAGAGGAGCGGAGAGGATTAGAAAATGCGAGACTGCGGTGTCGCCGAAGAGGGTGACCATCCCTAAATCTTTCGACTTTCGAATGTTAGGCTCGTGGACTCGCCACTTATCAAAGTGGAACGATTTTTCTCTCTTCGACAACATCCACTTCTCTCAGCTCTTCTCGCACGGCTCGGTAATGCCTCTTTTTTGAAAAGCCTGCCGGAAGATTTTATTTTATATATATTACGTTTTATATTATTTTTATTGCACACAAATAAATTTATAGTTATTTTATCTATATTATATGTTTCATGTTAGTTCAACTTATTCAATTGCGTGCTTATTCGCCATAAAAATTTTAATAAAAAAACTCAGCTTTAACTACGTCAAAATAATTGTGCTGCAGAAAAAAATGAGACTCTGGCGAATCCTTTATAATTGTACAATTTGTGCCTCGAATAAAAAGCACTGTTAAATCCATCAATACAATAGAAATGTTAATTATGCTGCAAAATTACAAAACGCATCGCCATTAACCTATCTAGAAAATCCCCCGAGACAATTCATCGCATGATCTCTATAGTGATTTTATGATTTGCCTCTGGAGATCACAATTGACGATCCTGTTGCGTATTTACTGCTAAGTACTATTGTTTCACGTGAAATCTCGACGGTACGGTAAATAAATCTACATTGTGTAAATCAAGAGAACGAAATTTCACATATAATTTCCAGCGTATGAATTTATGAATTTATAAATGAAAATGTATAAATATAATACATACATTCTTAATGTATTCATAATTGAAGCTGAGCATATTTAGCAAAACTTTCAAATTATTTATAACATTATTCTCATTATTAACCGTAATGAAGTTTAAAGATAGTAAAACAAGCTTTTGCAAAAATAATATTCTGCAATACTGTTTTGTAAGAAATTTTTGGACGGTCACTATTATAAGAAAAATTTGTAAAACTCAATAAACTTTATTAACAAACCTTTGCGTTTAAATTTTGAAAAAAAACGTTACCCTTGATTGGATGTGTAAAAAACATCGTAAGCCGCATTGACTTCTAAAAGCTTACGTGAAACGACTGCAATTTTTAGTACGTCATCCTTTTTGAGGGTAACAAAATTCTCATCCAAAATCCGTCAAAGCATTCCAAAGGTATTACAGCATACGCAAACTGAAAATTTAAACATAAATAATAAAATATAAATTAAATAAGTATTTTAAAAATCTTACAAACATGTAATCACGATTTAGTACAATTATATTATATTCATAAATGTTTCGGTGGCCGTTGAATAATTAAAAGAATTTAATAGCATTGCATCCATCAAAAACAATAAAAAAAAATATACATGTTAACGGACAACTGTAACTAACTGTCCTAAACCTGCAGATTTTACTCGATTTATTCAGTCGATATGCATCAAGATAGTAACAATCGGTACGTGATTTTCAAAAAAATCACTGGATTAGACATTTCCGATTTCAACGATTGAAAACATGCGACAGTTTGTATCCGTTTGAGCATTGAAATCGGTCGTCGTGCATCCAATCACAAACGTGTTAAAGCACGCGCGAATTCGCGTAATCGTGCGCGTTGCAAATTTCATCGTGTCGCTCATCTGCGTTTAAAAGGAGCGATTCTGCTCACGCTCGACCCAATCTCCGGACCCAGCGCGCTCTGGAGAGTGTTCTCCTCCCCCCCCTGTAGAGTATCGATAAAAATATCCGATATACGAATCCGCCTTATATCCCGAGTCGACATTGCCTTGCTCGTAAATCCACAGAGGAACGGAAAAGCGCGGCGGCCCCATAATCGTTATCCGTTAAATCCGCGCGACGCTTCGCATCTTTCCATGACCGAATGGATTGCGAACGTCACGGCAGTAATGCAAGCCCGATCTGTATCCAATGTTCGTGAAACATTCAGCGTTCTCGAGAACTTTACAGAATTCATTACAGCACGGATCAATGACGTTTTCATTTTTTTTCCCCCTTTAACTACCATTAACGGTTAAAAATTTGTTATTTTTTGCATTTCTTTCAAATAGCGGTCGAGATGGATTTCCGATAATTAAACTTTACGGTGCAATTTAATTCAAATAATAAAGTCTTAACTTTTGGATTGTTCATGTAACCAATAACGAGTAGTATATCATATAACAGGTTTCTTACTTGTCTATTATTAGTTTTGTGAATAAGCAGACCTATAAATTCTTTGCAGAGAAGTTTCAATAGAAAAGTAATTTATAATTGTGCGCGAAATAAATAAAAACATATCTAAATTATTATCTCAACAAATTTACCTCATTACTCCAATTTGTCGGCATTATAATAAGACCAAAATTTGTTAAAACGTTGTGTAGTAGAAACAGGAACAGTCTAAAATAATAAATATTAAAAAAATAAAAGCAACTGTGTGATAAATAATAAAAATATTTAATAATTATCTGATAAATAAAAAATTAACTACTATAACTTTAAATACTATTTTTCATGAAAAAAAAATTTAATTTTATAATAAAATTTTTATAAAAATATCTGGTGTATGTAAAAGTATAGCAGATATGTGCATATATACGCACTGAGATATTCATCATATTAATAAAATCTATTTGCTAGCTCGCTTCGTAATTTATTACTTATTTGACATACCACTAATTTTAGATAAGTAGATGTGTTCAGCAAATCACTAAACCACTTGACTTGCCGCTCTCTCTCTACTAGCTACGTGTAAACCTGCCGTAGCTGCTGAGTTGTGGTTCCAAGGATCGAGATGCTGTTTACAAGAGTGCATCTTGGACTCTGTTCAGATCTGCAGCAGATCCGCGAACCGTGTCTCTGTTTACCTTCTTATCTCTGAGTGCTTCCCATCTTCTGAGCATTAACAGTCAAAGTCCTTTACTTGCTTTCGTTTCGCCCGCCGCAGTACTTATATATTAAAATCCGTATTCAAAACTTAAAGCAGGAACAACAAAACTAAAATCAAAATCAATTTTTAGTTCACTTACAAGCTAAAAAGTAAATATACTCTTCACATCTTTATTGAGTTGGAAAAGTTTAATAAATTAAATCAATATTTATCTGGAAAATATTCAAGATCAACAGCTTTTATTAGGCGTACAAAATATTTGCTAGCAATCATCTCTGGCAATTTACATAAAAATAATAATATATTTAAATTATTACCTCATTAAATACAAACTTTCTCTCCTTGTTAAAAACTGATACAATTTATTTTTGCAAAATTATCGAAATAAAAAAAAGTTTTCAGATTAATTTATCAAAAGACAAGCACATAGATGATAAAATTTTGTTTTTCGATTAATTTTAAATAGGATTTAATAAAATATTGAGTACATAAAAAATATAGTTATTAAAATGTTAAATATTAAAATTTCAAGAGCAAAGATATGCAGTTCAATAAAACTTTAGTAAAAGAAAAGTTGTTCTTATCTTCAAAGACATGTGCCGTTTTATTTGTGCATTGTATATAAACATTTTGAAAATTTACCAATTTAAATATTAAAAATAAGTTCGAAGAAGTAGCAAGACTTACCTACCATATTTCTGTAACGAATGGATATGTGCGTGCACATATATCGTGCTACATCGAACCAATTTCGAGGTTGAAATCTCGAATTTCGGTATCGTGTTTCACGCGTGATACATTCGGCTTTTCCGATCAGCTGCAAGTGATATTGTAGATCCGGTATTAACCATTTGCGGTCTACTGCCGCCATACGGCATTGCGCAGATTATTTTTTCAGGATAAACTCGGTAAGTTAAGCCGTTTACCTTGCCCGAACGAGCAACCGTTCTGTATGCCATGAGTTTCTTTTCGAAGTGGAAGAGTTCTAGTATTTTTTTTACATATTTAATATATGGCTTGGCACCTTTCCAACCTGAAATTTAATAAACATTAAGAGTGGATTATCACAATCTAAATATATAAAAAATGTAATTACATAAAAAGATAAGAACAAACTTTTTACAGTGAATTGTTGCGATTTTTATGACCATTCAAGGCTTGAGATATAAAACTGTTCAATCCTTGGAATATAAAATGCGATAATAACGTTATTTAATTGTTAAATAAATAAAAATGATATAACTGTTTATTTCATCTTCACGTTTTTTTTCTCGTGTCAATTTTTGTTAGTTTAACATGCAAACGGAAAACATTAACAAGCTACGATTATTTTTATACATGACATGCAATAAGCCAACGAACGTTAACGAATGGAATAACGACAAAGTGAATTTCTGATCAGGAAACACGTGCAACGGGATGAAGATTGAAGTAAATGCGAATAAATGGTTTGATATCAATGTTTCTGTTATCCATATAAGAGCATTTTGATATCTATCAGGTGACTACAATGTTTATTGCGAGGCTGCAATCGATGGGAACCTACTGGTTGTTTCGCTTGCGAATCAATAGAATCCCGTGAGCAAAAACACAAACTGCGACTGTAAATGCGATATCCGATCACAGAACACGGTCTCAGTTAAGAAAATTCGTACAACATGTTACTCGTTTTTATTTAATTATCATTGCTAATAATATAAAATAAAATTGTCAATACTTAGCATTGCAAGATTATAAATTACGCCAATATTCCGATAAATAATTAATTGAGTGCATTTTTCAAATAAACTACTATAATCAGCTACTGCCTGCTTTTCCTCCAAATGTTATTAACAAATTTGATCTTTACCTTCGAATATCAATCCTATGGTAAACCAAATTTTTGACATGATTGCAAAGCCTCTTATTTCTCTTGGGAGCCAAGATTAGGGAATTATCTCTCGCAGCAGCGATAAAGACTGGTCGGTCCACGCAATAATCCACATAGCAATAATCGTAGCAACAATGGGTATCTGGGACGTGTTAGACAAACGTACCTGTGATTGTTCCATTGGAAGGTGAGCAAACGTCGATTACCAAAGGGTCCGCCTGTAGGCAGCGAAGTCCTCCGTAGCTGAATGAATCCCTTTATTAAACGGCCAAGCCCATTAAGTGCACGACAATG
The DNA here is from genome assembly GCF_040581485.1 of Linepithema humile. Classification (NCBI taxonomy): domain Eukaryota; kingdom Metazoa; phylum Arthropoda; class Insecta; order Hymenoptera; family Formicidae; genus Linepithema; species Linepithema humile. Next base: position 31,524,326 of record NC_090129.1, on the reverse strand, counting down.
GGACCAAATTACTATATGAATAATTAACCCGCAAGCGCAACGGCGCGACCGATACCTAAACAGTGCGCGGCGGTGCTAGACCAACGTCAACACATCGCCGTACGCGTATATCGACATCGAGGTCGTTGCTTACCGCATACAAACATGTCGGAAATTCCGCACCGTACAGTTCAAAGATGTCGCGTTTACGCGTCGTTCGTCTGCCGATACGATTCTCTTCGAAGTACACTTAATACTTCGGATAGGAAACAAATCTGTAAAAAATATTAAATAAGTATCATATTTTATAAAAATGTATAATCTTCACTGAAAAATTGAAATTTATCTGCACCGAAATTTTAATAAATATGTGATGTAAATCTGTAATAAAATAATATTAAAGAGAAATCGCATTTTTTGTTCATTTTGAGCTCAATAGATTATAGTACATTTAAAATAATAAGCATTAATTAATATTAAATAATTACGCGTATTTACCGACTTCATTACATTTGTGATCGATAACGTATCAATTCCATCAGTTAGTTTCCAGACAGCTTTACATTTACGGATCCTCATAAAAGCGCAGAAAATATGACCTACCTGACCTACCTGAATAGCATAGCTTTTTTACCTCAGGCTTTATGAAGCTACTTTATGTCGCGTAATCATTTCCTTTACACGTGCCGTATATACGCGGGAACTATTCGCTCTTATATGCGCACGCGTGTAAACATCACGTTGCAAGGGACAAAGCCCCTTTGAGTGGTCCCTTCTGACCTAGTGTGTCACGGAGGGCCAGAAGGCCACGCACCCTTCGTGATTTATCGCCGACTGTTTATGTCCACCACTAATTGCTCTCTTTCGCACCGGAAATAAGAGTCAGGCGATATCCATAAAACGCGTTAAGTCGCACTGTTTCGCAATTTATCTCACTATAACTGCTGAACCAGGTTTTTATTTCTTGACAAATGGACCATTTTCACGTAAATACGTCTATATTGCAATCGTGTGCTGAATCCTGATTCAATTTACGTCAAAATGCTTATGATGATGAAAAGCGATTATTACACCATTGTTTATTCGACTTTGTTGTAATATTAAGAAATAAATGTAAATAATATAAAATTAAATTCACTTGCAAAATATATTATATTAAAATATATATTATTTCTTATAAAATTTTGTGGTTTAACATACATAATATGATAACTGGAAATAAATCTACAAAGAATATTAATTAAACATTATATTTTATAAAAATGTATTAAAAACTTCAAAGTTATTTATATCTACAGTTTAATAGCTGATATAAATCTAAAGCCTGATAATAATTATTGATAATTGTTTCACAATCGTAGATAGATAATTTTAGAATCATTCGTAGATTCGTATCTCTCAGAATTCTATGTTATTGAGATTCTTGATCATAGTCACATGTAGAAATTGTGATTAGATGCTGGATTTGTTGAGGATCGAATTAACTACGGAACTGAATCTACTCACGAAAGTTATTCGGAGCGTATGTTGCTTAAATTTACATCATAATGGCCAGTCTGATATGATACGAATGTACGTAGCCGATATGACGCGCGCTACTTTTGAAATGAAATTGTCCGAGCAGAACAGATATGAATCTGCAAATTTTGACATGTGTGTTACTATGATTTTGCGCGCCCGATATATGGCATCACTTTAATCAGAGAGTGATTACAAATATCTAGAATACAAAGAGAAAACTGTCATAAAAATACGTACATATATTCAACTTGCAAAAAATAAAAAATAAAAAAAGACAATTAAGCATTTTCTTATTTGTGTACAATATAAAATTTACAAATTAGTCTAGTAAATATTAGAATTAAACTTTTAAAGTTAGAAGCTAAATGTCTCTTTTAAAAAATTTTATTAGCATATCATATTTGCATTTCGCGATAATGGGTCGTTCGGATCAAAGAAACATTCTTAAAATCGCGTTGAAAAAAAGCGCACATCAGCATACGTTTGGATTTGATTTTTAGGACTAACCCTCCTTCTTCTCTGCACGCTGAAGACTGAGGGGAAGACGTGGGGTAGGAAGAGGGAAGAGTAAAAGTTAGGTAGTCCAGCGGTCTTGTCACGGAGAGTAGGGATCAAGACGCCAGCGTCACTTCCGTGCCGTGAAACCTCCCGGAAATTGTTCTTATCCCTTGATCCTTTAAAAGTTTATCCCGTCGTCGCTTCCCCATAAAGCCTCGCCCAGCTCATCCGTCCCATCGCCAACTGCCGATTATCCGCGCGGCATAAAAGGGACACGTTCTACAGAAATATAATATTTATGACGGTTTCGCGCGACTCCGGGAACACGAAAGAATAGAGAAACTGCATACGCGCGCGTATAAGGAACGCGGCAGAAAAAAGCCGGGGATCTCTCATTGTCAGCAGAAAGAACCCTACGTACAGTCAGCCGGTAGTGAAGTGATTTTTGCAGTAGGCTGGAAAAACGTAATCCGGTTATATTTCAGAGTATATTTTCCTCATTGTTACAAGCGACGTGCCGGGCAAGGCGCTCGGTGAAAGCGTCGTAAGTATTTTTCGATGTGAGGAAGCATAGAAGACTCATACGTGCGAGGAAAAGAAAAATTGAGACAAATTCGAATTCTTGATGGAGATAATAAATTTTCGGAATTTACAGAAGATGATTCGCACTGTTTTCACTATATCAAAGAGATTAATATATGTATAAATTAATTATACTATTATATTTAATATAATTAATACAGAGATACATCGGCGTTAGGATTAAATATATTAATATTTGTTGCAAAAGTAGCTAATCATGTTTAACTCTTCTTAGGTCTTTTCCAATTTGTTACGAAAAATAATTACGCGTCTCTAATTAATGAGCGATTATGAACTTTGTATATGTAAATTATACAAACAACAGCTCATATAAAGCTCAAGCTTTAACAGAAACTTATGCAAAGTGTTAAGCAAACGATCAATATTTATTTAATAAATATTAGTTTTGAACCTGTAGGGTGTCGTGTTACATTGTGAGCAGCCCGTGACGAACACAGCCGCTAGATGTGTTTACCATCTATAAACCGCGATGTAGCAGCTTTGCATTTAACATTGTTTCCGCCAGCTTTCAGCCATTCGGTCATTTTTGACCAACAATATCACACGTAGAAAAGTTTTAATAATTTTCGATAAACAAAAAATTTTAACGGAACATTTCTCATTTATTTGTTTACAAATATATTGCTTCGACAAGAGAAGCGTGTTAATAAACACGAGAATGAAATCTATTCGCAACTATCTCTCGAGACTGTTAAAGCCTTCTATTTGTATTCTCGTAACGTCTCATTTTTATTCAATGGTGCTGTCCCACCGCGTTGCAACTTTTATTCCTCATTCTTTTATGCAAAAAACGTGACGAGCTATTTTTGTTTGTTGGTTTGTGGTTTTTTTATGCAAATAACTCGCGACTTGCAAAATTCAGACAAGTTAATTGCATACTCGATCGAAAGAATCTTCAATAACATTTTATAACATTTTAATCAGCGCTCGCAAATTACAAAATATAAATCGTTATATAAATATATTCAATTTTTATATATAATTTAATAATTTATATAATAATAAACATTGCAAAATTAGAAAGCAGCATACCAAAAAACGTTCTAAATGTGAATAAATTGGATCGCCGGATGGAATGGAACGTGTTTAAATACATATTTTTATGATATCCAATTTACTCGCACTATTTTAATTTACTCAGAAATAAGTGCGAATATGATTAACATTTAAAAATATTATTAAAATAATGAAAAACGATTTGCTTTGCCCGCCGATCCGATTCATCCGCATTTACCTGATCCTTTCAATTGTAAAAGCTGAATAAATATTAATCACAATTTTTCAAATAGACTCCTAGCGCTGACTTTATCAAAAACTTTTCCCTAAAAAAAATATCACTCTCACATTCCATTTCACACAATTGATTCCGGCATCTTTCCTACAGACATCCTTGTAGAAATATTTCCTCCGGCGCGAGCTCTGTAACGTGATCTTTCCGAAAGCGGATGGATAAAAATTTTCCCCGGTTTGACATAATACGGATCTACATCACTCGAAGCAGTCGTAAAGTCCAAGCCTCGCTGCGCGATATCCGTTTGTCTGCATGTGCATTGATCTCTGGGCGCGCTTGTTGACCGTGCGGATCGGGGCTTTGACGGAGCAGCTTACCGAAGAACGGAAGAAACCTAAAGCTCGGTGTTGGGCAGAGTGAGACTATAAAAACATGAAATAAAGATCCTGTATCGGAGCCAAGCGGTTGGTCGATCCCCCCCCTCACCGCCCTCGTGGCGGTGTTTGGCCCGAGCATATTTTCGACGCCAACTTTTATTCGGTTCACGTACGCCCGGGCCGCAGCTATACGATGCGGAGACTCTCTCATTTTCCTCCCCCGCCCTCCATATCACGAAAATTTCTTTTTCCTGCTTTTCTTCCTTCCTTCCTTCCTTTCTCACATGTCCACTTCTTTATATCCTCTCTCATTTCCGCGCCCGTTGCTTCTTATGGACTACGTGTCTCCATCCTTATCAATTGACTTCTCTCCTCTTTCCTCATCCAACTCTATCTGTTATCTGTATCGCTTTTCTGTATACACAGCGTCTCAAAACCGGCACATGTGCTTTTGACAATAGATACTAAAGAATAAATTCAGTAATTTGTTAATAATTTTAATATTAAATAATAGCTGCAAAATTGTCAATATTAAAAAGTTTTCGCAAAGAGACGTAAATGAGTCAAAGTTTTATTTTTTTATTTAATTCTAAAATATATTCAACAGAAATTTATTTTAATTCTTAATTATTAAGATGTTTAATGTTAAGTAATTTCCGTAAATAAAAAAATTAAATCCGAATTTTATAAATTCTTGCTGAAAGGATAACTTGTAGAGCACACTATATGTGTCCCTATTCTTTTTTTGATCGTTCCTCTTTTTATTTTATTATCTTCTCGATCGTCTCTATCTTCATCGTCCTTTTTCGTCGCTGTCCATTCACGTCTCGTTATATTTATTTAAATCTAGACTAATATAATTTTTTTGTAATTTTTATCGATATATTTAACGTTAACACAATCGCTATGAAAATATTAAAGCATAATTTTTTAGATCTTACTTAAAAGCTTATAAGAAACATTTTATATATCCTATTTTTCGATCGTTTTCCTCTCTTCTTATTTCTGTTATCTTCCTCTCGATCGTTTCTACGTTTATCACTCTATTTTCTTTTTTATCACTGTCCAGTCCTAACCTATACATCTCGTTCTCTCTATTGCTCCACTTTTCTCGCACGGATACTGTCTATTCTTGACAGCTTCCTCGTGCACCTTCACCGCTCCCCCCCCCCCCCTCCCACCCACCGCCTTCCGGGCAGCTTCCGGACTGGCACTCGGTCGCCGGCTCTCAACCGATGTCTATCATACATACGGTACGTACGTGTCGTAACAATCGTCAATTTCATAAAAGCGAACGGTCTCGCGAAAAAGGTTCCACATTCTCAGGATCCGTCGTAAAACCGACGTCGCCTGTGATCGACGTCGATGCGCTTCACGAGGGCCCGTCGAGCGATTTCGCCGCGTCAGGGAATACACTCGCTCGTCCCGGCGTCGCCGGGATCACGGCGGGATCGACGGGATCCCGGCGATCCTCCGTCAAGCTGCCGACGGAATATTCCGGTGTCGCGCTGCGACGTGTGACATCCGCGCGGCGGGGGGGGCCTCCATGAGGCTCTCACGACGACGTTTACGTGAACGCGCGCAAATACACCTAATCCGCCGCCGAAATTCCGCCGACAGGATTGAAATTCCCGAAACGGTTCGCCGCACGAACTTGCTGCTCGGTTAAGGGATAATCGTCGCCCGACTCTCCGATGCTCTCTGGTGAAATGCATCACGTTTGCAACCGGCGAAACACTTGCGATCCACAAGCGCGGATCCATTTGGACTCATTGCAGCCGGACGGAATAGTTAAGTTCTTTTCATGCCGCCATAACGAGAAATTTATATTCAACGAAAATATTCACAAAAGAAGTAGCGCTAATTGCGACGTCGCGATAAATATCGTTCAAATAAAAATGTACAAGATATATATATGTTGAATTATTGAATTGCAGTTACACGCAGTCATAAAAATGACACGTCTGCAACGATACGATTCATACTTTATCTGAGTTTCATAATTCTCGTCTTGGTGGAACATTTGCATTGACAGTCATCGTTATTCAGTTATTAAACACCTCCGCGCTTCACTTTTCTGCTCAAATATAAAAGTTACAAATGCTAACGGGAGTTTAATTGAATGACTTGAGTAAAAAAGTGCAAAGTTCCCGAGAAATTCCCAATTAGAGGAACAAGAAAACTACATTTATCTTTTTTTAGTGTGGTGTAAAAAAAATGGTGGTGGTTTGAAGTGGCGTAAAAAAAATTTTCTTTTAGCCGAATTGCCACAATTCTCTATGTGTACTTTTCAAAAATGGCTGACTGTATTAAAAAATGTGCTCGGCCATTATGAACGATAAACGTATTTCACTGCAGTTTTATATTTTTTAGCTGACTGAAGTTTAAAATCGAAGAGACAAACGACGCGTGTGAGGGAGGAAAAAATATGAATATAATAAAAGAACGTCTCCGAATGCTTGCTCCGTAGTTTATTCCGATCTTCGAGCATCCATCATTGTTTATATTCAAGGCGCTGTTTTACAGGCGCGGTACGCTGCAGCTTATGGCCCGTGAGAGTGGATGAAATACTGTCATAACGGCGATTCGTTTCGGCAGTGTTTTATGGTTCGGCGGAATATAATTCCTGCTTGATGTAACCCCAGCGTATTTCCGCCCCGGTTTCATTTGCGTTATCCCCCCAGGTACTGGTCGCGCGATATCCACCTGACCCTAAATCGCGTCCAAATACTGCTGCGAGGCAGCGCATGAGCGGGTGCAAAGGACGGCGTGTGCATTCTGCGAGCGACGCATCCCTCCCCCCCTCGTACGTGCGCGCCCGCCGCTACGCCCGCACGCTGGCGTTGCATCTATTAATATGAACGCGGAGAGTGTCAATACCATAAATTTCGCCGCGCAAAACGATGGGCGCGTTACGATGCGAATGTACGATGCAAGCCGTGTCGGTGCCGAGAGCGAGGGCGCGCAGAAAGAACCGAACCGAAATGCATAACAAAAAGCAAAATATATCGTACCTTTGACGGGGGGATAAAATTTGCGACGCATCGTTGTATACGCTTTGCAAGTTTTTATACATTTTTGGCAAACAATGCGGATCGCGTATAAATGCATCTCTGTTGTCGCTCGAAAAAAAAAAACCGCTTATAATGTCGCAAAAATCGCTCGTCGGGTATTGTTGAACGGTGTAAGTGTATGCGCTGAAAATGTATGGCGGGACCGCCATTAAGGTCATAAACTTTCTTGCGCTCTCCCGTTCTCGGCAGACTTTGGAAACAATTCCGCTCCGGCAAAAATTAGACGACAGACGTTTTAGCAATTTTTTAAAGTTTTTCATTAGCGAGTATCTTGGTAATTACGCGACTTCGGGAATACTCTGCACATTAGTCGCTTCCCTGGTAATTTACTTCACTTTACCGTAATAGAAATTTTGATCGATTAAACTCGACGTACTATTAAAAGATTAGTATTCATTATCGCGTTATTTATTTAATGCCAAAAATTGCAATGCGTGAACCACGAAGAACGCAAGTTCAATCTTTAACACGGTTACAGCGAATTACTTGCGGAATAATGCAAAAGTTGTATTATTTATACGCTATATACGCTATGTCCGTTTCGAAAACGATACGAACTTTACGCCCCGCACGAATGTTAACCGAAAATTTTATAAACGTTATAAAAATCCGTGATATATATTTTAGCTGCAGAATTAAAATGCACGCTACGATAAATCCCAATTCTGACGTTACGAACTTCCGCCGAGTATTTCCTACTTTATCCAGTTAACAATATATATACATCGTAGCCCCCGTGTGCGCAGGATTTAAAATAATCAGCTTCCGAATTGAACCGGAGCTCTTCGTAATTACCTCGCTGCAACGGGCGGAGAAAGTCAGCTGGCAATAAAATTTGCAAACGCATCCACGGACGCGTTTCGACGGCGTGTGCCCGCGCCGTTGGAAAAACAAGCTGGCCATAACGATCGTGACACCGATAATCGCTCGGGCGCGAACGTTTAATCGCGCGGGGCCACGAGTAAAATCCTATTCTCAAACCTTGTAGAGTCGCGGTCTTCGTGCAGCATAACAGCGTGAAATAACGCGCGACGGGGGCGGTCCGGCCCGTACGCTGCAAAGTTTTATTAACCTAATTGTCCGCCCTCCCGATAAAAGCGTTCCCCTGTTCGGCCTGCGATTAAACGTTGTAGGAAGAGAGAGAGAGAGAGAGAGAGAGAGAGAGAGAGAGAGAGAGAGAGTTTTATGCGCCATACTATAGTTCAAAAATTAAAAGAATTGCTCGCAAAAGTAACCGTATCGCGATTGCGTTATTTCGCAAAAGGGCAATAACGCACGACCGAGTATAAATTTACTTTAAACCGGTCAATTACGTGATTACATTAAGCTCACTTGTGTGTATATGTGCGAATAATTAACACACCATGTTCACACGGACTAGGTACACTATTGCTAATATTTACCGGATTATCTAGGGTGAGCATAATTTAATTACCGCTCATCTTCCGTCGCTCTCTTTTTGTTATTGCACGGTTTATCGTATTATCAACAAATTACTTCCCGCCGATTTAAGCGAGCGAGCGAACGTACGTTCGCAAAGTAAACTTTCTAGATTGATTCCCGTCTCTTACAAGTTCTTTCCGATATCGGGAAGAAAGCTCATCGTTTTATTTATTTATTTTTTTTTGTCCCATGCTTATTATCAAATAATAAAGTTTACTCCAAATTAAATGAGAAGTATAAATACGAAGAATACTTTTCGTTTACAAAAGCCAAATTTGCCGAAATTTATCTTTAATCGTTTATAACGACATTTCGTCGTATCGCTCAATTCCCAAATCCAAAATTTGTACACGCGGCGTGACAATATTCTGTTTATTGTGTGTAACATACAAAGCTAAATTGACCTTTACGGTACATCGGTTAAAGACGATAAGGGCTCGATGAGGGTGGTCGATAGACAGATATGATGAACGAGGCACTGATGAGCGCGAGGAGAAGAGAAACGCTGTTTGACGAGCGTGCTGCAAGACTATCCTACATCTGATTTGCAAACCGCCGTCGCGTAACGCGCGCGCGGGGCCCAATTAGAATTTATGCGGCCAATCCGGGCAGAAGTGGCCGAATGCATATGCATCGGGTGTAACGTGTTTACTTAGTTCCCGGGGCACCGGCGGTCTGTCGAGCGTTTGCAGACCGACCGCGAGATTTCGGAGACCTGCGAGATCTTCGAGACGAGTCGGGGCTCCCGTAGTCTCCTCAGGACTTTCGGATCTCTCGTCGCCTCCCGTCTCTTCCGCCGTCGTTCCTGCGGCGCTACGTTAATTGATTCTCACGTTGAGACACCGCTTCCCCCGTTGACGGCGTCTCGTAAATTTCACCGTCGTTTCTGCGCCTGCGAGAAATGACAGTAACGACGTCGGAGCGAGAGTTTCAGATCCCGGCGATAAAATGGCCGAGTAAAATCTCCGCGTCTCCCGTTACGACCATGATGTAAGAAAATAAAATACTCGCGCGCGGGACGTCGCCGACATTCAACACCCGCGGTCTAATTTTTCCCTCCCCGCTTACAGTTTCACTGATACAGCGCAGCGCTTGGGCAGAATAATGGCAAAGTAAATAGAAAATGATACTTGTCCGCCGCTTTTCATGTATAAGAAACATTATATCGTCACTGTGTAATTTTTACTTACTGCTTTTTTGAAGAAATATAATAATATTCGTAATAAGAAAACAAAAGACAGACTAAATCTTTAACTTGATAAATCATGCGCAAATATTGCGATAATTTTGACACATAATGATGTTTTAAGGTGGCAGAAAATATCACTATTCCTATAAAACTGAAACTATTTGCAGCTACATCCAATTACAATATTTGCAATTATTTATAACTATGCCTCGAAACTGTCTGCTTATTTGATTTTTATAACTTGTAATTATTATTATAATAAGCTGTAAATTTATAACTGCTCACTTCAAAGTGAAATTAAATTCCCTGTATACATAAATTTTGTCACAAAAAACCGAGTAAAAACGTTGAGGTAAAAAGGAATGTAACCAGAATTTGCAAATAAAATTACCTAACCATTACTCGTCCATTTCATCAGTTTTGCTAAAGCATGTTTTATCCAGCGGAATTGATTTACACTCGATGAAACGGGTTAGGAAAGTTGAACATTCGCGCAGGTAGAACAAAAATATACAGATAAGAAACAGCGCGTATTATGATATTCTTACGTTATATAAATGTCGATCAATAAGTATGCCACTTGCATCTCTTGAACATTTCTCTAGAAATATTTCTATCCACTTTACGATTATAGCCGCGACGATAGGTGGGACAGGAAATTGCAAAGTAAAGCAAATCGTTTTATGCATGAATATTGGGTACGCTCTTATGCTCCGTCATACACGTTGTGATATTTTGCGAGAAAAGTACATAACGGTGTTACAACGGAACTACACAGGATAATCCAGAAGTCGTGAAAATTGCGTGAAATGCGGATCACTTACTACATAGATCGCAGAAAACATATTTTATTATTACTATTAAAAGCAGTTTTGCTGAAATAATTAATTAGGCGCGTTAAAATATTTGTGTATAATGAAATAAAGAATGAAACAAGACATAGAAATGTAAGGAAAGTTGTATACGATATTTGAGGATTGTTTGCTAAAATCGGACTAGTAAAAGGGAGAACTAGGCAGATCAGACAATCGGACGATGAAACGGACGTCGTTTCAACTTGTGTGCGCAGAGATTTATCTATCAAGATTTACGTGCGCCATCGTATGTACCTTTGTTCGAAAAAGAGCAGTGGGACTTTATATGCGGCTGGATAGATACGAAGAAAGATCGATGCTTATGCGCAGCACTTGCGAGTAAGAAATCACGAAGCGAATACTCACGAGATCGGTAACATTTTTCTTAGAACATGAGTACTCGCTCTATAAAAGCGATAAAGTAAGAGGATCGCAAGCGCAAAAGGTTTCGCACATGCAAAAGTGAACAATGAAGCACATTCAATAGCCAGAAAACTCAAAGAACAATATATGGAAAAGTTTTGATTTTGAGATTTTTAGACGGAGAACACGAAATGTTTCACTGAAATCTCTTTTATTCTCTATTTCCGTATTTTATTTAGCGTAAGTGGATTGTTAGAAAAAATTTTTGATACTTTTATCTATAAAGAACTTGTAACGAAATATCTTTGTGCTGTAGAAAGATATAAATGATTAAATTATTAAATAATCATATGATTTCTTTATATTTCTACTTTCACCAAAATAATGAAATTTTAACATTAGCAATACATTCCTTTAGCTACTTTCCATAATATATAAATATTTTAATGGTGCATTATATAGTAGATTAATATATAATTGAGTATTGTATATTTTACTTCACATTTTCAGCATTTACATTTTTTATTTTACTTTCATTTACTTTACAGTAAAGATTTTTACTTATTTCACCCATTTCTAATGCTTCGATTCGAAAATAAAGGTAGCGGAAAAAGTTTCATCGAGATGCTCGTTAGAATTGGTATCGACAGTCAGATGCAGACTTTCATTGATCGTCGCCGCTGACAGTCGCCGCGAATTTAATGCATGCCACGACCCGGCGTAGAAGCTGTCCGGCAGAATCTATGTCCCCCGATGTCAGACGGACATACTGACGTGCACAAAAGAGCCTGTGGGAGCCGGAATGCACGGAGGCGTTTACGATATCGAAGCCACCTGGGAGCACTGCTCTGAAATGGAACAAAACTTCGATGTGCTTCCTACCTTACAACCCCCGTATATACGACTTCTTCTCCCTCGCGTATAAAGGTGGCTCGATTCCTCAGATGCATCCATAGCCTTACGTCTCGCTTCTGCATACGCGTCGCTTTCGCGTAAAGAGCCCCCCCCCCCCCCGCCCCCCGAACGAGAGCGCTCTCTTTAAAAACAAAAAGGACGTGAGAGTCGTACGTGGGCGTGACACTAGAATTGGGAATCGGAACGCGAATAACGGAATAAAACAAGACTATCTCGCTTAATGGAATCACCGATGGCGAGAGAATTCTCCTACGGGAATGAACGAAACGCAGCAATGAGTTTTCTGCATGTTGCTGCGCCCGACTGAGCAGCTTACACGACTCTGGCGCGAGTTATGTTTTTTTTTTTTTTTTTTTTTTACGTTTTGTAATGCATCTCTTTTGCTACAGAAATTAAGATACCTAGCGTATGCAAAGTTGACGTAGTGAATAAATAGTAAAAGTAAACTTTGAAAAAATAATGTACTTTAGAAAATACAGATATTATTTGGAACGGATCCAAATAGTAATTAAATATGTTGCGCGACTACTAGAAAATATTCGAGATTTCTTTCTTGAAAAAGATTTAATATTTTTTTATATTAAAGAACGAGAAAAAATAATTAAATTTTTAAATATATAATAAATAATTGTTTATATAGCAAAAGTTTCAAATATTACTTTTTTCGCAGACGAGATATTAAACTGTATATTGTATTTACGAAAGAAAATGACTCTACAGTCATATTAATAAATCAAAACCGATGAAACAAAACCATTTCTCTCTCTCTCTCTCTCTGGCACATATCAGATGGTATAAATATAAACCAAGATATGCTAGTGTCAGTGAAAATAAAAATAAGCATACCGACAATAAAACACAACCCCTCAAAGCGCACTCGTACAATAAATGGGCATCAAAGGCAGCCATCTCGTCGACTTATAAACCTTTAGCACGCTTTTTTTTAACACACGGATTTTACTTGCGAATATCAATCTCGCGGCAAATGCGATAAGCGCGCTCCGCGGAGCTCCTGAGTGCTCGCCTAAGCCAGTCTCTAAAGACAAAAAATGCATACAAAGAAAATAATTCTTTTATGAGTTTTCTCTTTGTAAAATGGTAGCTTTAGATGTAAAATAAATAAAGATAATGAATGTAAATTGAATGTGAAATAAAACAAAGACAAGGAAAGTCGGGAACCTGGCAAGAAGCGTATGTTGAATTTACACGGAAATACATCGATGCGGAACACGTGCGCCAACGAATACATCGCAAGAAAAGAATCTCTTTTACGCGATGGCTAAAAGGGCAGGGTCGTGATCGCACGTTTCGCCATTCTTCGAAATCGATACAAGCTGCGTTCTTCTCCAAAACAAATTAATAAAATAAGATATGTGAATATTTTTTTATATAGTAAAGTAAAGTAAAATAAAAAGAAACTTTCTCGTCAGAACTCAGTGCTACAATTTTATTACTTTTTTGCGTAACAAAATATTGAAATAGTCTAGCATGAAAAATAATAAAACTGTAATCAACTAAAACATTGACGTCATTATATTTGTTGTCATATTCGTCCAGAATTTTATCGGAAACAAAATTGCTATTGATATAACAATTGAATTCCTCAGACTGCATATAAAAGTACATAGATACAATTCCGAGATCAAACGTTTCAAAAATACATGTGCTTTCACGATATCACGCCAAGAAATTTAAGTTGGAAGAACAATCGTGAGAAAAGCACGCGCGTAGCAATTCTGGCAGAAATTGTCAAAAAGAAAGAAAGCTGGGAAAAGTAAAATATCACTCGATGACTCTCACCTTTGCAAAGAGCTGTCTTGGGAATATTTTCCTACGTTCCCACTTGGGTTAGAGTATTTTGCGCACACAGATACTGACATGTTCGCTAATTCAAATATAAAGTGTAAACTGTTTATTTAACTTTTTAATTTATTATTTTCTAATTTGTATCGCATTTAAAATTTTTCTATTATATTTGTTAAAGAGATTTAAGAAAAGTACGTTTTTTTTTGCATGGCAATATTCACAATTGTCGTCATCTGATAAAAAAATGTGCGATTTCACGACTTTAGAATGAATCGATTATTTCAATGAATACTTATTTCACTTAGCAAAATCAAAATTTATTCCATAATAACCGTAGATAAATAGAGATGCTAAGAAAGTGGTAGTGTTAAAACGGAAGCAGCTGAGAGACCATTAATTATAAGCTCGTGTTACCGCCTTTCAATCTGTGTATAAAAAATTTTTCTTTAACTAGAAAAACGTGAGAATAAGTGAACGCGGCGTAAAAGAAAAGAGCTCGTTAAGAAAGTGGCCGTCGAAGAAGGTGTCTGAGGAAATCTTTGAACGCGATAAAGGGAATTAAGAGCGGATGGGAAATATCATCCGTGACGAGTCGTTAATTCAAAGAAGAAAAGTTGCCAAGTTCTGGCTTATATATAATTCATCATACATTAAACTTTTCATTCTAAAAATAAATCTTTCAAACTTCAATAATCAGGCGAGAAATAGTCGCACAAAAAATACCATCGAGAAAAATAAATTTAATTAAAAATACTATGTTCAGCAAATATGTGTCATTTAAACACACGAGGCGTGATAAACATCATACGAGTGTTTGTACGTTTACGTTGCTGTAAAGTTGTTAAAAATATTAATTAAAAGTTTTACTTTTAATTATCGAATGGTGCACAATGTGTCGCATCATCTGCAGATATCACGACATTTCGTGAAAAATTCCAATTTTTCGGTATTCAGAGCTTCTAGTGGAATGCAAACAACATAAAGTAAAATTGTTATTTGCAAATTTTTCATTTACCATTTACAATTTTATAATGTAATCAACAACACACTTCGCATTGCTGTTATAATCTACATTATGTTAACGGAATAATAAAAATATTAGTTAATTAATGAAGAAGAACAAAGTAATAATCATAATATACGCAAATATTACTTCTTTTTTACTCTTTAAAAAGCAACGTTCAATTTACAGCGTCTGTTTCAGAGGTATCCCGTAATACTTTCACCTTATTTGGCCGAGAGCTTTATTTTATGATCTCCTCGCGTCTCTCCTTAAGACCGGGATTAACAATATGAGCATCGCGGACTCCCAGGGATCAGCGGAGATTCAAGAGTAAAAGATTCATAAGTAAAGCTCTCTTGCAAAATTGAATTTCCTGAATCAAGAGATACGAGATATTACATAAATCGAAATATCGTTGCTCAACGTCTTCAAGCGTATCCAGCTTGAAAAGATGAATAAAATAGACGGAAATCACTGCTTCACGCGGATTCGAAACGATTTGCAAAACGTGTTGGGCTTCCGCGCCTAATCGCGCATTAAGGCGCGCGCCGCGCGGAGAAAGCTCGGTGACAGGGATTAAAAATGTCTAGCGACACACGAGCACTCAGCTCGACAGCCTCGGCCGGCGGATCATTATTCACGGACATGTCCTCACATTTCCGTCTATCCGCAACCCACCATCCACCCTTCGGCGTTTATCGCCCGCGGTCGTTTGTCCTCGTAAAAAGAATCATTAACACGTACAACGGGGTTTCTTACGCCGCTACACCGCGCCGCGCTATTTTACGTTGCGGAACTCATGACGGCGCGACTTTTTTCTTCGGCTCCATTTCTCTCTGTCTCTTTTGCGCTCTTTACGCCCGCGCACCTAATATCATTCCAAAGTATTCATATAAGCGCCGCTTATCGACGTCGCGCATACTTTTTACGATTAGCGATGGCGATTCGCGCATTTCGATTTTCCGCCGCTAGTTAAATTACGCTTAATACGACCATTACACTGGGAAAAGTTTCATACATACAAATGCATGATGAGCGAATTTATGGTAACCGGGCGAAAAATGTTCTATTTTACGTTATTTGCTTTTATAACGAAGGGAAAAACTTGCTGCGCGAGTTAAATTATGTAACTGAATCTCTTGTTCCAACATCATACAAATTGCTTTTTGTTAAAATTCAATTTGACGATACCAATTAATTAAAGACTAATAATTGTAAAAAATACGATATATTAAATGTGTATATATGGAAAAATATATTTATAAATCTATCGGATAAAATACCTACTCCAATTTCATTAAATGTGAATAAAGTAGAGTATAATTATTATACTTCCAAGAAATACCTATAAAATGCAGGTTTCGTGTTGCTCTCAGTTATTAATTACTTTTCACAGGCAACATCTCAATTATTCATTCTATTTGTAATCGTCAGAACGCGTAATTGGAATGCAGAACAAAGTATGCAAAACAGAGAAGGATTGTATTGTATAATGGCTTGTCAAATATTTGACAAATATTCCGAGTCTTGCGGAAGTTGGATGAAATGGGCCATTAATTCGTAATAACACGTCTAAAGTCTGTTTGTTTGCGCGTCGCGGATATATGCGAGATAATGTCTTGCTGTTGTACTTCCCGCCGAGTTAAACGGAGGTGAACCGCGGGGTAAACCGCGCGCGCGCGCGGTCTCGTCTTCCATAAATTTCGCCGTGAAAAACGTGTCGCGGCGCTCAGCTTCGCGAACGACGGAGAAATATCGAGAACCAGCTGCACTCTGGCCTTCGCGCGATGCACAGCGAGCTCGCTTGCTTGTCGTTTCTATATCCGCGTGGTTCGTAATATCCACTGCCACCGCCGCGGTTACTACAACGCGTCGAACTTGCCCGGAAGTTCGCGTACTCCACTAGTTGTGTCTCGCCGCTCCCGCGGGAGCAGTCGGGACCGCCGTTAAGTTATTTACTGCTTCACGATTTTATTGAGATCCACCGCGGCGTTAAGCTCCCTTTGCACTACAGGGAAAAGCACGACCAACGCTAAATCGCTCCGCCAACGTCACTTCGAATGCTCGTTGGTTGATAGCAGCACAAACACTTCTGCATATTCGAAACGATAAAAATATCAGAGCCAGTTTGTCGATGTTATAAAAGATGAAGAATATATGATAGTGTAAATAGAAAGCAGATTTAATGAAGAAACAGACGAAAAGCGGATTTGATAAGTAATTTAAATATAACAAAAGTATATTAAAAATATGAGAAAATAAATCAGAGCTGGCTGCTAACATAACGTTCTTTATTTCAAAAATATACCGAAAATTTTTAGAAATGTCTGGAATTTGAGGATACGATTGACTGATACAATTTGCTGTAACACTGTCATATCTTATATATTAAAAATTATTCTATATTTATAATAAAGGAGATAATTCAATTATGAACTAAGATTTAAATAAGAGCTACCGATATTAGACCGCATATTTAAATCACCTTTTCAGAAATGTCAGTACTGAAACTTTTTGTAAAATGTTTATAAGTAAAAACACAAATTTTTTTATAACTTTCATAACAAAGATTCGTTAACTTATTTAAGTGTTTCTTAAATCTACTCTTGTCATTTATTTTTTTATCAGAAAATGAGACATATACCGAGAAGAAGTGGTAACTCTACCTACATTTTCACAAATAAAAAATTGAATAAACAAATAAACAAAAACCAATAAAAATAAAAATAAAAACAGGCTATAAGCTGTCAAACACATATCATAAAGTAAGTTTACTGCAGCAATGAGGAATTTATGCATCTATTTAAAGAATCTAATAAGCATAAAAAACCTATTAATCTTTCACGGACTGCGGAGGTGAGAGAAAATTTTATTATTCATCATAGAAAATACAGCAATCACAAAACATCGCTTTATAGCACTCAAAATTTAAATAGCTGTACTTGTTTTATTGTTATTTGCCTATCTTGATAAAACTCCAACACCTCTTCTTGGAGAATATAACATGAATATAACGTGACGATAAAAGGATTATATTTTCCCTCGGCAACTTTCAAGCTTTCACGGCTAGACGATGCGAGACATTATTGCCATAGCGCGAAGGACGGTTACAACAGTTTCATGGATGATACCGGCGGTATCGGCTTAACGTTGGTAGCATCGCGACCACGACAGTACCCGGCGCGTCCCTCGACCGTTCTAAATTGCTCGGAAGAACGGGGCTTAATAACGAATTCTAAACACAGTAGAATACAACGCAAAACGCTATTTTATGCAAAACGACGCGGCGAAAAAGGGAACGAGGAGAAAACGGCGGCGTAAGGATAAAGCTCGGATTTTTATTCATGCAGCCGTCGTGTCGCCATATTTTTATGCACCGAGTAACAGCGGCCCAAGAGATTAATGGGACTCGACCGGCGTTAAACGTCTTTCAAACCCGCGGCTGTTATTCTTAAAGCGCGCGACGTTAGCGACAATTTTTATTTCCTCGGTCGTCCTGTGTTGAATAACGGTTCTGCGCCGACTGATTAATTAGCAACCTTTGATTGGAAAAAAATGGAAACATAAAAATGGCATTTTGCACAAAAAATGTGCAGAAAATTTATATTATTTTCAACTAACTTAAAAGTTAAATTATGACAGAATTTTTTTGTCGGCTGCGATACACAACTCTATAGAATTGTCGGAAAATATCGCAAAATAATTCACTAACATGCGGGCCAAAAATTTTTCGCAAAAAACAATAAAAAATATCCAATATATATATTTCTCTTTTACGAGTAACAGTTCTGTTTTATATATTCTTGTTATATTGTTTTATTTATTAAACATTTAAATACATGTCTATTGCAATAGCAATATCATTCATGCTATTTCACAAACAGCTTTAATATTAAAATATTACATATCTAAAATCAGTTACGTATTTACATTAATAAGAGAATACCGTAATAATGTTCAGTTGGAATTAATATTATTCATTTCTCATGAAATGCGACAAAAGGACGATTCTTGAAATGGATATGGAACAAGTGCGGCTGCATTAATGTCTCATGTGACCATAATCTCATGAGACAGATCATCGATTCTCTTTCTTGCAAACATGAAGCAGTTAAATAAACTACAGAAGCAAAAATACACTTCTAATATTACAAACGAATTTAATCATTGAATATTCACGCACAGGATATTATTTTAGTATCGGTGGCACAATCACAACCACATTTTGCGCCAACTGACGCAAATAATGCTTGATATTGAGTGCAACGTATCGTTAAATTTTGATGAACGATAACATACATATGCCCATTTATCGCCATACGTAAGTAAACATTCATCATGTGTGCACATTGCTGCTGTTTACTATCAATTATCGCCGTAGTACATATGTAATTATGTCGTGTTGTTATTGTAATTATATCTACACAAATCACTTTAATTATATATATTGTACTCGCGCTTATGACATATTAATTTGCGTAAAATATTATTGTAAGATAATAATGTGATAAATAATTTTCAAATCATGCTTTTTCCTTAAACCAAACATTAAATAAAATCTTAAATAACAAATATCATCACCAAACATTTACGAATTGTAACATTTTAATTTGTTTTATATTCTAAACTATAGGAAATAGAAGATCGGACCATAGGACCTCATTGGCAGAGTATCGGAAGATCTTTCAATCCCTCCTGACGGTTTTTCAAAATTCGTAAATTTTTTAAAATAATTTAGAGTGTTGAGGATTATGGGTCGTTACCATTTTTTGTTTGAAACCGAGTACCTACGTCGATGCGTCTCGTTGAGACAAGCAACTTTGATCCTATAAACATATAGCGGACAACGAATATTTACAGAGTTATCGCTTTTTTTCGTTGTTGATTTTTTTATCGGTGCCTGTAACTCGAAAACTATAGGAGATAGAAGATCGGACCATAGGACCTTATTGGCGGGGTATCGAAAGATCTTTCAATCCCTCCGAGCGGTTTTTCGAAATTCGTAAATTTTTAAAAATAATTTGGGGTGTTGGGGGTTATGGGTCGTTACCACTTTCTGTTTGAAACCGAGTACCTACGTCGATGCGTCTCGTTGAAACAAGCAACTTTGGTCCTATAAACATATAGCGGACAACGAATATTTACGGAGTTATAGCTCATTTTCGTCGCCGATTTTTTGGTTATCGGGGCCTAAAACTCGGAAACTATAGGAGATAGAAGATCGGACCATAGGACTTTATTGGCAGGGTATCGAGAGATCTTTCAATCCTTCCAGGCGGTTTTTCGAAATTCGTAAATTTTTAAAAATAATTTGGGTTGTTGGGGGTTAAGGGTCGTTACCATTTTTTGTTTGAAACCGAGTACCTACGTCGATGCGTCTCGTTGAGAGAAGCAACTTTGGTCCTATAAACATATAGCGGAGAACGAATATTTACGGAGTTCTTTTTTGTCGCCGATTTTTTGGTTATCGGGGCCTAAAACTCGGAAACTATAATCTAAAGAAATGGAATTTGTTTTAATATGTAGTAAAATATTTCAAAAAAATTCAGAAATTATTAATAGACAAAAAAATTCTCAATATTCTTCATTTAGTTGGAGAAGTGACACGTTCAAGCGCTTTCTCAATTAGTGGACAGCGTTGCATTTCTCTCTTCTCCTCTTTCTTTTTGTTACAAATAATGATGAATAATGCTATTTAGACATAACGCATTCTATTTTCAAAAATGCTTTCGCAAAATATATTCAATGAATATTAAGTCATATTGGATGCTCACAGTGCACATTCAATCGAGAAGAAATACGTGCGCGATGAAAGGAGGAATTGAAGATCTAGAGCTCTTTTGAGCCATCTCTGGATGGCCAACGGCGATAAACGTCGACCGCGATAAATCATCCGGCCACGTACTGAAGCATTAATACGCGCGCGATTTCGCATAGCATCGGAACATTATTATGCGAGATAAAAGAGGTGGATAAAAGTGTGTTCCACGCTATCGCGTTTACTTTCCCTATCGAATCATTCCACCCTAAAACGATCACTTTTCAGAGCGGAAAAATATTTATTCTAACGTTTTGTTGTGGAATAATTTTGTTATAAGAGAGATATTATCCGTCCTTTTTCTAATATGTGATTGTATTATATTGATTGCATAATGTAATTCAGTTTTAATGAATCAAATTATGTATTTACGCATACTTATAAATTGTATGCGACTCTCTTTTGGCTGTAACTTCAATGAGATTTTATTCTAGCAAGTTTTAAATTTTATTACTATATTATTAATGTGACATAAACATTATTAAATTTATATTAAGTAATAAAAATCTCAAGATTTAAGCTTATTCCGAGGGATTTATTCGATATTACCAATGTTTTACGCGATGGAAAGCATTTTATGAGAGATTATGATAAAGAAAATATAAAATGTCGACACGAAGGAACAATGTAGAACATTTATCGCAAAGCATTTATCATTAGCTATAATACATTTTAGCGTGCCGACTTTCTCGCGCGAACATATTGCATGGAATCTTAGTTCCAGAATAAATTACATATACTTGAAAATACAATGTACGTGACGACTGAAACATAAATTACGTTACAAATCGGAAATTGTTAAACCCTTTTATACGCTTAAGTGGCAATCGTTCGTAAATATAAGCTAATACAATCGTTAACTTATATTCGATAACCAATACTAAAACAAAAATAAATGTCACTTTAGATATTAATAAAATATACATGAGCACGAAGCGAAACAAATCGCGTCAAATATATCTCAAAAAAGGATTTCTCTATAATAGTGAACTCGTCGAAACAATTCGAAAGAAAGAAATAACGCGACCGCCGTGTAGATTGCTTGCCTATAATCCACGTTATAAACGGGAGAACACACATCGGTTGGCGATAGCCAAAAAGTAGCGGTGGTCCGCGATGCTATCGCATTTTCATGGCGGTAAAACCTCGAAACGAAATCTAGAGTAAGTTTCTTGCTCGCGGGTCACGCGGGTGCGAAAACTTCGAACCGCGGAAACTTTATTTTCTCCATTGAGATTGCCGGCAGATATTGCCTCTACGTGGGGCGGCCACTCTGCCGTGATTTTGCGGCAGTTGTGAAAACTGAGACTTTGCTATCGATCAAACTAAGCGTGATGGCGAATCTATTTAAAATAAATCCCACTGCTAAAGGAAGTTCTATAACGCAGCTGATATTCGCAGAATAATAATTTGGTCGAAAAATAAATCAATCAATAAGAGACAATTGAGCACAAATCGATATATGTTGCGCTTTGCGGTAGTTTTTAGCAAATTATTTAGCAAAGCACATATGAATAAAAAATTATCGCCTATTTTTAAAAATTTATTTCTCATTCGCATTTTATTGTAGACATTTAATTGTCGAAGAAGTATCTCACGTTCAGGGTTGCTTTAGTTTTATTACTTTTTATTTACTTATTTAGCTTTATCTTCTAATGTGATTCTGATTAAGAATTAGGAAATTAAATCTTTTCCTAATTATTAATTTATATTTTTTTAAATCAAGAACTCAAGCAAAATAATGAATTTAAAAAGCGAAAAAATAAATTTGGAAGATGTAGCGCCAGCGAATGTGGAAGTATTCCCCAGGTTGCATGCTAGATTCTCGTCAAGTTCGTGATACGTATCATAAATGATACTTCGCGCAACGTACAAGGGTGGAAAAGCTCTTATCAACGGGAGACAGCATCCGGCGGGAAGTGGCACGTCGTGCGCATTCAGATGACGCAGTCCGTCTTCGGATAGACGTGGACCGATGGCCAAAGAGGGAATGACTGCGTGATGCGGTGGAAGCCACTGCGGCGGGACTCTCCGAGCGGCGTATTAGGAGAGTCGCTATGAAGGATATGAAGGTACGATGCTCCCGGGCGCGCCACAACTTATCTCCGCTGAGGTGGGGCCCGATGGGGGCGCGGATAAGTCGCGTACACGGCGAGAATGGCGCGAATGAAATAAATAAGAGTCAACGACAAAAAAAGGGGACAAAAAGAGAGAGAGAGAGAGAGAGAAAGAGAGCGCGCGCGCGATGGCGACGATACGTCGGATAAGAAAGAGAAAGAGAGCGGGAGTAAGGAAGGCGTCGCGCGTTCGCCGCGCGACGCAAGATGAAATGGAATTTCTGTCGGTCGGGTTAGATAAACAGCCGCAATTTCGCTCACGCGACAGAAACCAACCCGAAAGACGACGACGCGACGCACGTTTCCTTTGCCATCCTCCCCCCCCCCCCCCCCCCCGTCGTGTGCGAGTTTCCCCTTTTTCGCAGGACTCTTATTTTCGGAGCCCCGCCGTCCCTTTTGTTCCGCTTAGAGTGCAACTGCTCGTACAGTCCTCCGCGCTTTATCTTCCGTTACATCGCCGCTTTTATTGCGATCGACTCGACCGATTCCTCCCCGTTTCCTCTTCCTTATTTTCCCTTTCCCGTATCGTTGATTCTGTCGCCGCTGAAAAGTAGCGTAGTTACTGCGCGCAACGTTCCACTGTATCTATGGCGCACATATATTTATTCCTCTCCGAACGCCGACTTCATGTTACCATTTGATATTTTCCTCCCATTTTCCTCAATCTCCTATTCCTTCCCGTCTCTCCTGTTTCGTTTGGCAGATCCTTTCTGCATCCCTACTTGTACATTTCTTTATACAGGTGCTATCCTTATTCAATGGGATATTTGCAATTGACTTTCAATTCGCTTCTCGCACGCTCCAGGTTTTCGCGAGTGACGTGGTAATGCTCGAAATTTGAAATTCGGATTTAAAATACCTAATTTCTCAGTATGCTCATTTTGGAACAAGATAACTTGAGAAACGAGATAATATAAAAATTATCTATTTAGCGTTACACGTTAAAGTAAATAAATTCCTTTTATAAATTTCTCAGGAAGTAACATTCAAAGGTTTTCATCGTAAGATTTACAATTAGATTAAATATACGTTTCATTGATTGGCAAGCAAAAATGTTGTTTTTTTTTTTCGTAATGTTTGTTCCACTATCAAAAATCTTTTATTTTTTTTAAGTGATTTACTTTCGGTAATCTTTTACGACTAATTATTCAGCTTCTTAACTTTCATCATTCTTCTATCTTGATTTAATTATTCTATTAGCTTTCGTGATTATTCTCGTAGCTTTACGCGTCTCTCATGTCTGTCTTCCTGTCAATCGTACTTTGTCTTTCGCATATTTCTCATTGCTCTCGTATCCTCCTATGTCCTGATTTATACTCTCCATTGATCTTTTTCACTTGCAAAGTCTCACCTTTCATTTCTCGCGTTTTTATTTCTGCTGTTTTTTCTTTGTTCCTCATGTTTGCATCCCGCTCTCTGGCTCTTGTCTTTTTTTCTCGATATTATTGATTTGCACGTCCGTCATAAATTGTTAGCTATTATATCCGAGTGATGAAATAATTCAATGCATTTATGGCTTCTTCCGCACCGAGCGATGCATCTCCGTTCGACAAATTCTTATTTGCTGAAAGCTTGTCTGGATTTCTGCAAAATCTTTGCCACGACGTTAAGCAAAAGCATTTGTTACGAAACTCGTAAAGCAATCGGATTCGAATTTGTTCCCCCCCCCCCCTCCTCCGCTCCCTTCCCCCGTATGGCGAATCCACGGTCTAGCCGTATCTTTAATATGCCCGGAAGCGAGATATCGATATCTTCGAACGAACGACTACGTGATTTGTTTGAAAATAGCAAGTATATCGGCTTCGGTGGTAGCGATCTCTATGTTCCGCGGTAACCCCCTGTTCGAGGTGTCTCGTACGTTTCCACGTTCCGTTCTTCCTGCTCGAGCGCTCAACGTGACGTATAATGCGCTCCCTCGCCTTGCCGCCGTCGCGTTGCACCCCTATACACTCCCACGCGTTTGTACTTTTCCGCGTTTCCTGCCTCCGTCACCGTCTCTGGTGTCGATCGGAATCTTTCTCAGCGATTTACATCCCGCCGCGAACAATCGCTCCTCGCGACACCAGAATCCGCGCGCGTATTTACGTCTTCGCTATGCCGCGACACATGTACGGCCTTGGTTTTTGTTTCCGGCTGCGCGCCCGCATAGCTATCTCCGCTCACGCGTGTACGTGAATGCACGCGAAAGCCGCCGCTGCACGCGGTATTTGTCGGGGAATGGCAGGTCGGGGAACGGATTTCCACGCTCGAGCGTTCCGCCGCACGATGGATGCATCGACGGATGGCATCGTTCTGCCATTCCATTCTCGCGCGTTTTGTTTTGAAATCATCCGATTATTAGAGAGACTCGTTAAACAGGTATGAATGGTGGTGATAAAGTTTCTCTGTGGAATATAAAAAGAATGTGTGATAGTTTCGAAAATAATTTATTCGTTATTTTGTATATAAAAGTTATTATTTTTTCATTTAAAAAAGAAAATTTGTCATTTCTTTCGTTGATTCTATTTTACATTACTTTCTGCTTCCGTTTTTGTCTCTCGCTCTCTAATAATCGTACGTCACATCACGCGCACGGCAATAAATATATATTTCTCAAACCCGCAAAGAACCTGTAACCAAAATAGTGTCAACGTCCAATTTTCCTTCGCGGCCCGAATGCAGATCTCGTACGAGGCACTTCCGGATGCCGAGCATCATCTGATGTGTACCTACTACGTGTGAGACCACCAAAGATGCATCGTGTGCCCGTGGGAAAAAGTTGGTGGATAAAGCGTGATCTCCGTATGACTTCCGAGTAAACGTTATGGCGACCGGTTTATGGGATCGTATTGTTCTTTATAGTGCTTGCGCGTACGCTCGTCAACTTTCTTTCGTCAACACAGGATGAGCCGTTTATCAGACACGTATTTGTCGTTGCATGTAACCGCGCGCTTCACTAGACACTCAAAAAGCTTCCCTTATGCGCGACTGCACCGCGAATGTTTATCTTACTTGTGTAAATATTAGCGACAAAAAAATATGCAGAAATAAATTCTTCGATTCTATTTTGTACGATTAAAATTCTGCATGAAATAAAACTTTCATAATTAGTATATAAAACTTAAAAACGTAATTTTTACTTTTTCTTTTAGAGAAATAAAAATCAATTTTTTGATGAAATAATAAATTTATCAATATTGCGCGGTCAAATGACAATTCGAGATTTCAAAGACAGCCGCGCCAATCCGAATTAACGTCTTTCGCAAAACGTGACTCATTGCGCCTGGAGAAAAAGCGCTACTCAGCCTTGATGTACTTTCGCTCGGGGCCGGAATTTCCACCTCGCCACACAACGAAAACTTCGTTGCTCGTGGAAACTTCAGAGGTCGTCGCGGGCCACCAGGAACTTCGCATCAGGCGAAGCCCGCAGGAACTTTCACGGTCGGTCCACGTATCCGCGGTTGAATCACCCGTCCATTCGTTAGCCAACTCCGTTTTCTCTCGCGTCCCATCCCCGCAGTGCTCCTCTAACGCGTCCTTACGAAAAAGCTTCCTGTGTTTCGAGTAAACGTTTTTACGGCGGACAGCTGTCCCGAGGTTGATTAACTTGCACGACCGCTCACTGCAAATCGAAACCGCGAACACATCGCAGCTCCGACCAGTTGACCAGTTTCGCTGCCAACAAGCAGTGAGCTCGGGTCGATCTAAAAAATTGATCGTATTTCGGCAAAGCGCAATGAAATAAATCTCGCGATTCTTGTTCTCAATTGGAGCATTTGTCAGCGATACATTTAAAAATTTATTACATAGATATCTAAGTCTATAATTTGTTGAAAGACATTAGAAATCTATCATTAATAAAAGAATAACATCGTATTTTTATCTACTTACTTAATATACGAGTTTTAGCATGTTATTGTTATTTATCAGCTGTACCGCTTGTGTGTACTTCTTTTACTTGAAGATAAAAGTGAATCTAAAATCATAGAAGCGTTGAAAACGCTCGCGTTATATTTTATTCAACACTTGCCAAGACAAAGAACTTTATTAGCGTCGCGGCTTGCCAGGACAAAGGATTTTATTAGCGTAGTTGTCATGCATTATCGCTGTGAATGTTAATAAATTATTCGCGAATGATAAAGCACGGCGCGCTATCGTTTGTGCGTCTGAGGCTCGAATTACCGCGATCAAGGCGTTTCTTTATCCAAGCTTCCTTTGTCGTTAGTTGAAATCGCGCCCGCCGGGTTTCCAATACGGGACTCTCCGAGACATTTCATTCCTAGCGCGATTTCATTATTCACCCGCATTCTTCATCCCTGACGCCGTCTTTGAACAAATTCACCGTGAGAGATCAGAGCCGAATGCACGCTTAATGAATCGTTTATGAATCAAGGCTCCGATTCGGCAATGTTTTTTCAGGCAGCGGTTCTGCGCTTCAACAAGAAAATCCCCTGAATACTTTATCCGGCATTACGGTATAACAAGGTGGTCTTTTATCCTGATTAAAAAAGGGGGACGTCAGTTTTCCACGAAGTAGAGCAAATTGAGGAATTATTTATTCTCTCTCTCTCTCTTTCTCTCTCTTTCTCTTTTTTTCTCTATAAATCCGCGCGCGCACGCGTTCGCTACAACAGTTCGCCAAATTTGTGTTTCTCGAAGAAATAAATAAAATCATCTTTATTATGCAAAGTGGCGGATGAGATATATCAAGCAAATTACAGAGTTCTTTTTTTATTTGTCACAGTTATAAATATTTTATAAATCCCGAAATGTGTTAAATGATGTGGCGAATTGGTGATAACATTAACGCTAAATTAAATAAAAAGAACTAAAAAAGTGCCCCGTCGACAAATTCGGTGAATGCAAATTGACTCGTAAATGCAAATATCCGTCTCGCTTGTCGCAGCAACAATAAAGACACAAATGAAATTTTTCCATCTCTCGTGGGGCTGCCATTCGTTGAACTGCCGGCTAACAAAACCTGCTGCGCGCCAGCGCAGATCCATCTTCCGTGTTTCAAAAAAGACACTGCACTACATAAATATCGAGAATAAAAAGTCAACTGCAATAATCGACTCGCGAAACAGAATATAGCTTTCATCGCCGCACGGCGGCGATACAAACACGAATGAAATTTTTTACCGAGTTGTTTTCCAGTTGATTAACGAAAACATGCGCGCATTAAAACCCTGCCTGGCGAACCTGCATCGCAAACGTGCCACGTGAAACGAGGTTAATCTGATTACGGATCGCGATCTACGGTGCAAGGAGCGAGCTCGTTGCCGGAGGAAAACCGCCGGTATTCTTAATTGAGGCCAGTGCGGAGTGGCGTGGTAAGGGGGTAAGGGGGGCAAGGGGAGGGGGAATGAGATCACAAGCGGAGCTTGCAAATCTGATGCGGACGGATGGGACGATCAGTTTGGCGATGCTGGCAATTAGCGTAACGCAATTTCGCGCGCGGCCTTCGATCGCGCGCGGAGCGATCGCGGATATACTCGCTCTCTGTAAGCTGTAATCAAATAGCGCGCGTTGCGTCCGCGCGGCGGGGAATCAACGCTATAAACTAATGCCCGCCTGTGCCGGAGACACAGCCAACGCGATTATCCTCGGCTCCATAACCGGAAGGCGAGAGCCGTCGGGAATCCGATTAGAGTGTTCTAAGCGTGATCCGCCGGGAACAGGTGTCTTCGAGCGTAATGATTTATAAATGACGGCGAAACGGCCGAGCGCCCAACTATTATTTGATGGAAACAGCTTATGTAATGCGATATCCTCGAGAATGCAATACCTTGGGTCTTAAGACAATTCGAACGGTTTCGAGTATTTTCATTTTTCGGTTTCAAGCAAGAGGATTCAAACTCATTCGCAACATGATAATAAGATATATACAAAAGTATATAACATAATTAATTCTTTGAATCTCGATATATCATATACAACATAGACTTGAAACGATATTAAATCTTAGAGACTCTTTCTCTTTATATGCTTATTTATTTTTTTTTAATTAAATCATTATTTTATAAATGTATAATACTGAGTAATTTCTTTTTACAGTGCAATCTGATCTAAATCCGGGACTCGAAAAAGATTGAATAGATTTATATAAAAATAAAAACAAACCAAACCTGTGCCAAGACAACGACTTTTCTATATCGCCTTTTTACGTTATCTTTTCGTGAAAGATAAATACTGCAATAAGAATTTGAAATGCAAAAATTTTATATTACACGATACACATATATTAGGTAACGTTTGCAAAGGAATCGCGGCTAAATGATCGCAGTTCGAATAATCTAACGAAAAGAACAGCGCGTGTGTCCCCGTTCCAGCGCGGATATTCGGATATGATACAAGATTACACGAGCTCCAGGAGTACAGGAATACTACGCGAGATTCGAAGTCGAATTGTCGACTTCGGCGATGCGCAGCGACCCAGATTCTCGCGCTTCCAGCGTGCACGGCATCGCTCAAAGTTCGCAAAAATCGCAAGCAGGAAGCGACGGAATACGAGAGGCGTTACTTCGTCGACGTTTGCGGGCTTTGCGATCGACATGGCGACATCAATGATAACTGCGCGTTTGCTAGGTGAGAAAAAGATACGGACGCGTTCCTCAAGAGCACGAGGGCGTTTCTGAACTTCCGTCGCATTTGTCGCTCGCGTAATGGCCGTCCTCACCCGAGTTCCTATGAGTACGTGTGTATCCCTCTATTCCTCGCTTTTTCACAGGATTTACATGTTGTTATGTTCGCACTTTCGTCGCGCGCTATCTTTGCCTTCACAATTCGCCGCGCGAGGTTTCCTCCCCCGAGCGAAATTGAAATTTCCACAGTGCGGATATAAACGTCGGGCCCTGGCTGGCATTCCATTTGCATATATTTATTACGTGTGAGGGGTTGGATATAAATAAACGTAGATATTTGCCTCAATTTATCTACGTTTTTATGAAATTCCGTACTAAATTCCGTAAATAAAAATACGTAACTGCATATAAAATAAAACAACAGATATATCTGCCAATCTGTCTCTTTTTTATAACCCTCTTTTTGTGTGTATTTAATAAATTTAATTTTTCGTCTACCATAATTTAATTTGAGAAGATTGTGTTAAATAATTGAGAAAACTCCGGATTAAATATTTCTAGATTATGATAGATAATTCATGCCAATTACATTCGTTACTTTTTCATTTAATTAAATGTTGAACTTTAAATTCGTAAAAAAATTAACGATTTATTTATACAATATAAAATGATATTTTCTTCTTTCAAAATCCCGCTGTATATATGTGTTGATAGTAAAGTAGTCAATATTCTCTAATTTTAACAAATACCATTTTAGAACCATTTAAGTAATATTTTAGCAAAACAATCCTTATACATTATTTTACAAATATTATTCGATAACCTTGATTAACTACTCTTATCATATCTGTCTGCAAATTAATAGCAGAATTAACTCGTTATCGACATTTAATTTAATACATTTTTAATATACTGGTAACATTATTCTTAGTACTTTGCTATTTTTAATTCATCATCTTATATTTAATGATTTCTTATTGTCAAGCAGCTTCTAATATAACTGACTTCTAATATAACTGACGGTAAAATTAAGTAAGTAATTAGACACTGACACTGCAGGATAAATGAGATAATACCATATATGTACTTCTAATAATAAAATTAAAAAAGTAATAATATTGATGAAATAATAAAAATCTTGATTTTTCATTTATTTTTTGATAACTATTAAATGGAACTAAATGATAACGTTTACTTACAACGCACATGATTTTTTTCATGCAAATATTATACACCACATTTATACTAACATATCTGATAAATCTACGATGAAAACGCGTTTAAATGACGTTAAAGAAATCAGGTCGACGAATAATTAACCCGCGAACCGGATCACATTCATAGCGGACGGAGAAAAAATGGCGTCGACAGCGTCTTCGATAAACCACGGGCAGCCGAAATTTTCACATCTTAATTGCGGTGAAATGGTGTGTAATGACGTGAAATATTGCCTAGAAAAAGATGCTGACTCTTATTACGGCCGAGCGGGCGCCAAACCTTTTAATCTGAAGCCTCCCGGCCCCGCACCTGCAGAAAAATGCTGACCCGTCAGTTCCACTGCCAATCTGTTACGGTCGCGAGAGAGTATTCTCGCGTGCACCTTTTTTTTTATTCTCCCTCGCGCTTTTCTTCGCCACTGCCTAACATCACCACTTCCTGACACAACGACTCGAGGTTTCATACGCGATTTTTTTCTTGTCGACTTTTTTTTATGTAATGTAGATTTTTAATACATGAAAAAAGTCAGAGATAATTCCTGCGAAATCAATAAACAAAATATTGCCAACAATTCGTTAACTAAATTTCAATCAATTTTGTCAGTTTGTTAATCTCTTTTTTTTTTTTTTTTTTTTTTTTTTTGACAAATTAAATTAAAAGTTTAATCTTCAAAATTAAATTCAAAAATTATTTTAGAGTACGATTTATACTGTATTTCTTTTTTCCTTTATTTCTATTATTGTGAGTTTCCTGCAAATCACATTGTATCTGCATAATATAAAATGTACATTGGTAAATTAGATAGTCAATGAGAAAACTAAACTCTCAATTTCTGCACCGTCAAGTACAAAAGGAAGAAAGGAGCCAGGAAATTTACGCGTTGTCTTTGCTCGCAAAATTCTCGCAAAGGCGACGAAACTCGGGCTTGTTGCCAATTAAGCGCGGACCATTCATTAGTGGGTAACGAGTCACGGCTTTATTTTAATCTCAAACAATGGTCAAAAGCTTCGACAGGCCTCGACGCCGCGCTTTATTTCGCGCGACACTTTGTTTCATCGTCGCGCCGCTTTTACGCGCCCGTTAGTTAACGTCCTTATTTATTCACCCGTCATAATTATAACGCCCCCATCGTGTTTAATGGGATGAAATTCGCAGTGAAATGTCGCGCCTATGCGCAGTGCGGCGCTTTGAAAATTCATTTTGCAGCGAGTATACAAATGGTAGCATCCGCAAGCATTTCAACTTGACGCATTAATTCGAAAATCACGGATGACTGATCAACCCTGACGAGCGGAGTCACCAAAGCGCAGATCAGTTTTATAATAAACCACAAAAATAGAATCAATATTATTCAGCTTATTCGGTGAACTGAAAAAAAAATTTTTATAAATGCAAAATTTCACACACAGGCGTTACAAACATAGAATAAAATAAAACGTTTCCGAGATGGAATTGATCTAAATATTTGTAAAATTTGCATTCAATCTGACATCACAAGAATATCAATATTTATTATTTTTTAATAATGCTGAGAAATGTTTATTAAATAAACACTTTTTAACAATTTTATTATAATAATTTAATTTGTAATAGAAAAATATTCTACGAATCTTAATGACAATAATCTCAATTATTTAATTAACAATTATTATTATTCTATTAATCATTCATAAAAGTAATTGCAAATAGGATTATTATATATATATATATATATCCAGCATTTTATAATATAATTATACATAAATAAAACATCATTTTTAATAAAGTCTCAATTCTTAGACCGATTTTTGAAAAAAGCTCTAGTGTCACACATTTATTCCCATATCGCAATTACCCCGATTGACCCCGTGCTATAACCATCGGTCAGAGGGTTCAGGAGGATACAAGGAGGGTGCATGATGCGCGCGGCAGGGCCGTAGCGTCGAGATGGGCGCGAAGGGGCGCAGGCGCCGAGTCCAGGAGCGGTCGTCAGTCGTCGACGGAAGCTGAAACGCGCGGCTTCGGGGCCGCCGTAAACGCAAAACGGTAACGGTAGCCCACGACATCAGCATAGATGTATGCACTTCGCGCGCGCCAATTATTGACGAGGACCGGTGTTCCGAGTACGCGATAACAGTTCGCCCACGCGACGAAACGGATGTAACGGGCGGATAATGCCGAGATACGAACTGGATGAATGTTTTTTGGTCGCGCAGTGTCGTAGATAAGACTGAATATCAGAATCCAGAATAGAACTTGCAGTTGAGTGTGTAACTACGTACTGAAGTGAGTATCAAAATTCAATTTTTACATGATTTCTTTATAAACTACGTCATATATAAAAATTTTTGGCTATTAAAAATAATATTATATAGAGAAAATAAAAAGATATTATGTATACGAGTTACTTTGACTTTTGTAAATTCAAGAACCAGTGAGAATAGAGATAAATCTATTTAAAACAAATTAAAACATTAATTGAATAGAAAAAACGGAGTTTATACATAAAATATTTCTATCTATATATATAACTAAGCTTTTTGTTTTGAATTAATATTCTTTGAATTGACATATTTAATAATTTTTTAATTATTATAAGAAAATTGTTTTAAAACTTTGTACTAAACGTTAAAAATATAAAAAGCGATGTTTTCAACTTTTTTTTGTTTAGTAATTGCATTGTCAAGAGTACGTTATATTTAATATTTTCATCAAATACAGTATCTCTATACTTTATGGCGCTTGTTTGCGCACTACACGTGATAACCTACGTATTTATATCTATAGCATCAAAATATGAACGGCCAGATAGAAATCATGAAACCTGATGAGTATTGCGACGATGCCAAACGAGAGTTATAGAGTTCGCTTATCAATTCACGATAATCAACGACCATGATATTTTATTTAATAACGTTCGCAGAATATTAATTCCACGAGCGTATATAAATTCCTCGCTTTTCTGGTGATAAGCTACCGGCCTTCGCTATAGTTGATAAATCCATTAAGGTCGATAAATCAAGTGGAATAAATATATCTACGCGGAAGTCACGATGAAAATGTTGATAAAACATTAATTTCTATCAAACCTTGCAATTTTTATCAAACGTTAAAACGCCAGATTAAATTTTATTTTGTTTTTGTCGAGATGTAAGGTTTATTAATGATTTAAATAACACCGATTGTCCTAAATCTTGATGTAAAATTTAATTTCGATAGCATAAACTGTATGATACGCCCGCAGCATCGTAGGAAATATCATCAAAGTTCGTTATTTAGATAAGGATCACAGTATTGAGCCTTGCCTACTGTATTGTGCCGTTACTGGTGCCGACCATATCTAGAATCTAATCAGTTCATTCGATTTCCTAGTGTATGAATTGCGGTAACGGCAACCACTGCCTGCTGTGAAATACGCCTGACCACAAGTACGGCGTAACTACTGCCCGACATAACTTTAGGTAAATTTCTTCTTTTAAAGGAAGTTTATTTCTACTCGCGAAATTTGCAAATTCGAACATTCCTATCAATTCGCATAAACTTCTATTATTTAATTCTATTATTTAAACTTCTATTATGTAGATATTATTTAATGGATTTTAATAAAATAAAGGTGTGTGTGTGTATGTGTGTGTGTGTGAGAGAGAAATTCTATAAATTTAATGCCTAAAATTTAATTATAAAATCTAATTCTAATATAATAGCTTTGAAATATTATTCGAACTATAAATCGTGTTTATTTATTAATAGATACAATATTTAAAATATAGGTTTTGTTTATTTTAATTAATTATTTTCTATACTGCATTTTTATTAACGCTAATGTTATTAGAGTAGATATTATTATTTGATTACTAATAAACTTTCAGCATTAATTAAATAGTAAAAATTTTTTAGCAGATTAACGAGGTATTCTATTTAATATTACCATCGCATGCTTTGACATTTAGGGATTATAAACAATGGAATATTTTATGCAACTATTAAATTTTAGAAAATTTGTTAAAAATAAAAAGAAAAAAAGATACTAACATTTGCATAAATGTGGAATGACTTAATTAATAATTTGTTACCAATAAATACAAATATAATAACTATAGATATAACAAGTATGAAATATTTGTTGACTGTATTAATTATCTAGAATTCACAATATTTAACTGGACAATTATTAGTTAGTTAATAATGCTATTAACTGTGTAATTGCAGTAATTACAATATAGGCAGTAATTAACTAACAGCATTAGTTGTTTTACAACTATTTATAATAATCAATGTAATAATACATTTTGAAAGAAAGATAAATAAAGAAATAATAGCTTCTAAATAAGTTAAAATATAATCTGTGATTATTGAAGCTGCGATAAGCAAATTACGGCACAAGCTCTAAAAGGGCTAGAAGCTTTTAAAGGATTAATCTTCCAACCTATAATTAGTTGTAGCGTAGCGCAACTTCCGTATATGTTTTGGTTTATATTTGTTTTGCTTGCCGTGTACTTCATCAGACTTGTTACGACACCGCAATTACGTACTAACACAAACTTTATAACCAGTTACCGAAAACTGAAATGGTTAGGAAATATAATGACACGGTCACTTCATTCGCAGTAATTACTGTTCAGTCAAATCACAGCATTGTGAAATCTATTAAGTTTCACCCAACAAATACGCGGGTATCAATATTTATTTAATCGATGAGTTGAAGAAGCTAGATTTTAAACTATTATAACTCTTCGAATCTTCTCCTTTTATCCACAGATTATTTGACCAATTTAAAATTGACGTTTTCTCAACAAAACGTTAAGAAACCAATCATTCTCAAGTAACAAGTACGGAAAAAGCAAACTTTGTTGAGACTCAATTGCGGAAATATAAATAGAGTGAATTGTATTCTTTATTGAATTTTAAAGCGGACACATTATTTTAACAAACTTATACTTTAAAATTATTTATAAAGATATTTTTGAAAATATGAGATTAATATTTCTGCTGAATAAAAATTGATTTAAAATTAATGAAAAAGGAGTGATTTGATGAAACGATTTTTTGTTTACTCCCTGCTTTGATTTCATTAATAATAGTAACTCGAAAAGACGACACAAATCCTCTCACGTAATAAATGATGTGTCCTAGCTGCGAATAAAATTAGCTTACGTGCACTTCGAGAACATTAGTCACAGACGATATTAAAAAGAACTTATCTTCTTGAGAAACTCGATTTTCATGGACGACGAATTATCGTCATTTCATTGCAGTTAAAGGACACTTAGCGTATGAATGCACGAGAGATGAAATATGAATACGTATCTTTGCCAAAAAAGAACAGATCCTGTATAATGTTACGCAAACATACCTACATAATGGTACGCAAACTTTTCTAATTCATTTAAATATTCACACGCATGATGCACAAATGTAATTGTGCTTCTCGCAATTAATCCTAGTAATTATTTTAATTCAATAAAAGTACTTTATCAATATTTTAATTTGTCATTGTAAATTCTTACTCGTCTGATTTTCCGTTAATAAAACAAGTGGTAATAAGACAAATTTAAAGAAATTGGAATTGAAAAAAGTGGACCACTTAGAGACATCTCGTGAAAGAGTCGATTGGCACAGAAAAGACTCGGTTCTTTATTCGGCTGCATAAAGAAGCCACCGAGATATATCATTCTAGTCGTTCAATTTAATAACGTCAGTCTGACACCCTATACGTGACCGGATTTCTATTCTATAAGTTGTAGGACGAAGAAGGTAAAGTTCTCAACTTTCGTGGCGCGGACGCGGACGTCGCGCTCGTCTTTTCATTAATCCGCGGATACGAGTTTAATCCTTGAGAGCTTTAAGTCCGCGGGATATATTACGGAAATGTCAACGTGACAGCTTTTTAATTGTACGTCTGATAATAAGAGTAATTAAAAGATACGATGCGAAAACATACTGTAATTTACATTCATTAGCACACATAGAAAACCTTTCTCGTAATCATAACTTTATACTTTTAATTAAGTTAAAGATTTTTGTAAACGTTGTGAATTTTTATGTGTGCAATACTTACAAAATATTGCGCTGAGAAAAAAAACCGCAAATTGTCCTTTTTAACTTGTCGCTCTTCGTACGCAACTAACGAAAGAATAGAATGTATACTATTTTCTATCCTGCAATCGTATAAATAATTACATTATTCAATTAATTAATTCAAATAAATAAATATGATATTATACCAACAGATGTTTAAAAACTTGAAAATAAGATTTTTGAGAAGCGTAAATTCTTTTATTATTTCTTTCCTTCGTTCGTGACCGTGCATCTCATCAAGAATTTTCCGTTGGTCTTCCATTATGCGAAGGTCAGCGACCTGAATACCGCTTACCGAGAAAAGCTTCGAACACTCGGAGGAAACCGCCCGGTGGCAAAACAACGCGTGGTCACGCGATTCCGCAAATCTTCGCGCGACTTTTTTCCTTTGAATCAGTCGAGGAGCGGAGGAAGGGGATGAGGCGGAAGGGCGCAGCTGGTGCTTACGGGGCGAAGAAAATTTGAATAAAACCTGCGACGAATAGGACTTTGCCTTATCCCATCCCTGCCCTTTTCTCCCCGCCGCGTTTCGCTCCTTCGCGTCGGAAAGAAATGCAGGTTCCACCGGTGAGAACTCGTAAAAAAGCGCGGTCGGAATCCGCGCAGTCTCTCGACATCTCGACATCTGCGGACTGAATGGTCGTTCCGATCCCTCTCTTTTTTTCCACTCCCACGCTACTTTTTACTTTTCCACTGCAAATCGGTCTCAATCATTTGCGAAACGATTTGCAAATTCCTCGGCCGTCGTCCTTTGCGCGCCACTCGCACGAATGTTCACGCTGCCGCGACGAATATTCGTCCTAGATCGTTCGGAATTGTTAAAAGCCATTTTACCAGTGGCGTTATTCCCCGTTATTGCGCGAATGCAGAACGCAACATGCCTACGCGGGAAATTACGCGTTTTATCCGAGACAAAGGGACGAGATTGAAGTGACGGATGCTGCGAGCGAGGGATGCGAAGCGAGTTTAATGCAACTGGCATGCCTTCTCTTGGAGGAAGCGTTTAATAGCGTTCATATGCATTGCGCAGTCGGTGAGCTTACTGCGAAACGTAATGGCAACGGTCTTTCGTAACTATCGATACCGCGTCGCGATATAGTTCCCTTCCGCAATTTTGCCGAGTGAAAATCCATTTACGCGTAATCGAGATGAGGATACAAATGGAATACAAATATTCGTCGTAAATATTCGTCGCAAAGAAATATAATGTACAACAATAAAAAAGATATTTATTATTAATTGCACTTTTCCACGATGATTGCAGAGGGTAACAGAATGAAAGAATTGAATAGAGCTGGAAAATAGCTGACGCCATATCTCCAGCAGCATCGATTCTGCGAGCACCCATTATCCACACGCCCGTTGTTATCCGTTACACAAACCGTGGTAATACTTCGAACAAATATTTGCCATTCGACTTTCGTTTGTAGTTATTCTTTGTAAAATACACAAGATCCGATCTTAAACAAAACATTTATTTTAGCGGGAAAATCCAGATTTTATTTTCAGCAACTTCCCCCGCTGGGAAAAATTTTATTCTTCTAATGCTATCCGGCTAGTCTATCGAGCAGCACCCGCTGAAAATAATCCGGGGGGACTTTGCTTTTCATCGCTACAAAATTACACCCTGAGAGAATACGTTTATTTTGTCCCAATATTTGCGCGCAAAGATGCTGTACGTTGCGATAATGCGGAAGCTCATACATAAATAATTAGTTTGCTGAGTAAATCCAGATTACAATTTTAACCGATAAGATTGTGGCAGCCCTCTCCTTCCTCTCCGCGCTTAACCGAAAAATTTAATCTTCGAAGAGACTGATGTCTTTTCTTCTCATGATCGTCGTCCCATCAGCTTGAGTGAAAATCAACTTGCGCCGTAAGAATAAGCCATAAGTGCAGCTTCATTCCATTCGCGCCATTTTCGGAAGCGCGCTACAAGACCGCAACGCTGCAATTGCGCGTAGTGGATATTTTACTTGCATGGGCAACTATGCAACGCGCGTTCCAACAGACACCCTCAGCCGTCGTATCGCCCTCAAAGCGCCTACTTCGTTTACCCAACAAACCACGAAGTGGAATATTCTGTCGCGGGCACCATTTTCCCTCGCCTTCCTCACGCCCTATTTCCGGCTACTTCTTTCATTATTCTTGGCATATTCTGAAAATGTCTTCAAGGCAGCGGGAGCGATTATAATTTTTTAGCCGCGTGAAAAGCGCTCTCTAAAGTTTAATTATAGTGAAGTTAGAGTTGCACACGTGCGTAAAATAATTAGCATACGCGTTGCGGCAAAGTTAATTTTGTACATGGGCTTT
Organism: Linepithema humile; assembly: GCF_040581485.1. Classification (NCBI taxonomy): domain Eukaryota; kingdom Metazoa; phylum Arthropoda; class Insecta; order Hymenoptera; family Formicidae; genus Linepithema; species Linepithema humile. The sequence continues at coordinate 31,485,384 of NC_090129.1, read as the reverse complement.
TAATTGGGCCACATAGTTACATAAAAAAAAGCGGTCCTTGGACCATTATGTTTATTTTCCGGAGAAACATAAATTTTTCTAATTATAATTTTCTTTTCAAGTAAAATTAAAATGTAGTTAGAATAAAACTGAAGTAAAGATAAACTATTGTAAAATTCACATGTAGAATTAAATATACGCAAATTCTTGACTTGAAAGAAATAAATAAATGCGAGAAACATTGAAACTGTTATGTAACTTTAGAAACTGTTACATAAAATTTATCGATACTCGTTTTTAATGTCGCGACATCGCAATTTCTCACGTTCTTTAATATTATTGCAGATTTTATGCAAGACTTCTAACTTTCGTTCATTTTCATAATCAAGTTACACTCATCGCGGAGAACACCTGTGAATGCCATTTATTCGATACTGGTTTCCATTGTCTTTCACAAAAGATCTCGAGCTCGTTTATCCCGCGAAGCGAAATATTCCATCTCTTCCATTTTACAAGACTTTCCCGGCCCATAGCTGGCGGCAACTTTTTATTGCTCCAGCTGTTGCTTAAGATGAATTTTAATCCGGTACTATGTCTGTTAACATGATTAACGTGCAGAATTTCGCAGTAGTATCTCTGCAAATCTAATTACCGGCGAAGTTGCATAGAAATGAATCCGGGCGCTGCATGAAATAGCGCGATGTCTGCCAGCAGCAAGTCGTTAATTGCACGTTGATTTTTGTTGACATTTATTTTCGTCGTGCATTTCGCGGTAATACATTATGTGAACGGCAAATGAGAACATAGTAGAATATGATATCAAACCACTGCTCGCGTAATAAAAATCTCGGACGGGAATTCATTAGATGTTAAAAAATTCCAGCTTTTAGTTGCCGCGACGGCGTTGCAGCGAAATGTCGCAACATTACAAGCCGCTATCACGCAAAGCTTCCGTATGTAGAGCATTCATCTGCGCTCTCGCCAATCTGCTCGCAAACTGTCATTTTCGAGTCAGCTGCCAGCCATCCCGTACACTCGATCGAAGATCTAAGTTGAGCTTCCAACTTGTCGATCCGCTATAAGCGCGAAGCCGACCGCCGCAACTATGCAGCCAAGGCAGTGACACGACGGAGTTTCCAGCGGACACTCGCCCATCATTCTCGCCGAACGACTCCTCGTTTGTCCAATATCCCGCGAAGTGGAATATTCCATTTCCCGTCTCTCTCTCTCTCCCGCAGCCTCGTTTCGTCCGCGCGCGCGGACCCGTGGAATAACCGAGGTCATTTCCTGCACGCGGTCTCGCATCGCACCTTGGCGCACACGCCGCGCAGTTATCGCCCGACACTCGAGAGCCGAGGATCCTAACACTTTGCTGGATTTCGATGGCCGCTCATCTTGTTTTCCGAGTTTCTTGAGTGATCCCTTCGACATCTCGAGCCGGCCGAATTCGAACGAAACTACGAACACTGCCATATGCGGAGTTCCCACTTTTCGCGCCGAGTGTGCCACTCTTCGTTGTCTCATCCGTCGTGGAAATTGCGTTCGTCGGAAATCGCTTCCGGCGAAAATTCGTCGCCTTGTTCGAGAAGTTAGGATCAGCGTCAGTGCTGAACGACTTTTGAACGTTTACAGCACACTTGTGGAGATTCTGTTCTTTTGTAAAAAATTTTTTTTCTTTTCTCTTCCTTTCTCTTTAGTTCTTTTCAATTCCTTTTTTTAATTTTAATTAGATAGTGCGATTTACGAATCATTTACGATTATATTTTTAAAAACAGTTTTTAATCGAATTATTTATTTGATGTCACAGCTATATCAAAGAATAAAAAATTTACTAATTTAAGAAATGGAAATTTCACCATTGCCTAAACGATGCTTTTTCCATTTTTAATTAAACGCAGAAGCGTTCGACTCACGGCACACTCGTAGATCCTGTCACTTTATAAACCAAGGGATTTGCCTCATCTAATCTGTAGTTTCAATAATAGCGAGCATTCCCGCGTAAAAAATGTAGTTTGTTACATCAGAGAAACAATTTTGTTTCAAGCGGCTTACCTACCTACTCTCTTGGAACACTCGATATTTTTTTATTATACAACAAGTTATAAATCGGTATTATTTACAACATACAGAAATTCGAGGCACGAATTGGCCCCATGGTACGCTACAGTAACGTGGCGAATAGTACAAATTTGATTTTTATTGCAAAATCCATCATCGATCATCCATTTGCATCGTTCAATCCGCTCAAATCTTGCTTTTATTTCAGTAGCACTAATTATTTCACCGCTTTTTGCAAAAAAAATTTGCAATTTTATGTAAAATCAAAAGCAAGATAATTAGTGTTTTAAAAAAGTTTTTGCTATCAATTAATTCTACACAGAGTATGAAAAACAAAGCTTCTCAAAGGGAAATTGCATCGCAGCATGCCGTCTCGTTAGCTTTACTGATAAAAACCGATAGATGCCGATGCATTTTCATTAATGATAATGATATGATACGAAAATTACTTGATATCTAAAAATACTATATGATACTTATTAAAACATCACCGATCACTGCTAATAATTAATTAATCGATGTCAATTTAAATTAAGAAATAAGGCAAATATTCGTAAAAGAATTTTTAATTAATAAATGAGAAATATTTGCTAAAAAAATTATAGTTTATAATGTTGCACGAGAAATAAATGTATCTTTTCGTTACTCGCAACGGAAAGAGATATAATTTTTGATATCAACATATAATTAAAAGATTGCGTTTGTCCCACATCTACGAAGAGAATGTTAATTAATACATTCACAATATACCACTTGAATATAATAATTTGATGAAGCAGATAGAGAAAATGTGTCCGTGTTGTTATCGCTTATAAACTCGCTGATGACACATACAAACGTTGGGCATGCAAATGGACTTATCAATTCGATCCATCTATTACATCAAGACACAAAAGCGAATCGGCTCTAAAGACCACGTGTGTGCGCACACGCCGAGTCACAAGCTCGACCCCGTACCGGTGATCCTCATCGACCATTTGATTATCATAAATAGCATCTGCAGCGAGAATCGCGTTCTCCATGGGTAGACAGTTCATGCCATAAGCGCGATAACGCGAGGCGGAATATCGGTAAAAGTGTATCTATCTGGCTTAGAACGATTTAATTTCGAGATAATGTCACTACCAATATTCTCCGCCACCCTCATTTTACGACTGCAGCATGCTACAAAATTTTTTTCAAATCAACAATAGTATTTTTAACCAAATTAAGAATCCATATTATTCACTTAAATTTGTTGGCTTAAAAATAACTCGTAATATTAGTGTTAAAAATAAATTATGTCAAATATAATTATTTATACATTCAATTTGTACACGCAATTATTAATGAGGAATGCAAATTATATATTTAATTAAATTATACACGGCGGCTAAAAGCGCGGTATTAATTTCGGATTAAATGTGACAAAATAACTATTATAATTTTTAGCATTTTTACTTTGTAAGAAATATCGTCGGCCCCTCCATCCAACTTGTTTCGCAAGAAAAATCCACTTGGCGTTTATGGAGGCATATACATTGTGTATGGCCGCATTTTTTTCGTCCAATCCTAATCCTCAAGACGGAAACGGCGCATTACACAGTATCAACCGTTACATAAAACTAGAAAGAGGTAGTTGTAGCGTTGAATCGGGTCACGGGCTATTTGCTAGCAGGATTTTCGGTGACGACCGGTCGAGCTTGCAAAATAGCCTGATGTTTTCTTTCAAAGTACAGCAATGCCGGGTGAATGAGATTAAACGGGAAATCGGATTTACGTTAAAAACCGGCGATACCAAAGACGTAGTGATTACACGTGGTAAGAGCAAATGTCATTTGATAAATGCAAGAGATAAATTGCAATATGCAAGAGAATAATTGAAGAATAACGAATTAACTTAAATCTTTTGTCAATAAATTATTTTAAGATTGGCGCGCAACAGTAGCGTATCAGTACTGCAATTCCAAGAGAGAAAAAAAAGGCAGAGAGAATCAGTAAATACATTTAATTCAGTTCGCAACAGAGACAACAACAGTGCTGAAGTAGTTGATGTTATTTTTTCGACACAACTCATCAAAATTTATTCCTTTGTTTTCCGCCGTCGCGGTGCGTGCGTTGCTTTTTACGGTTGGCGGATTATTTTCGCACGATGCGATTCTTGTTAAAGATTCTGTATCCATTTAATTCTTCGGCGAAAATAATCACTACGTGTAGCAATTTTTGCGTATCGATTATCGAAACGGAAAAACTAAAAAAATTGCAAAATATTGCAAATTTCGAAGAATTGTGTTCCGATTCGGATAAAAATGCGCCCAACAAAAATACCGCGGCGCAACGCGAACAATGACATGAGCTATTTTCGCGATTGCTCCGTGCGTCAACGATGGTATCGACATGCAATTTTTATCCGCGAAATAAACGACGCGCGGCGAAGAACGGCGTGAAACGCGTCGCGATGCTATCTCAATGAACGAGGTGACGTCTTATCCGATCAAGCGAAAGAAGGTACCACGCAGAAAGTTAAGTTCCGGGAGAGGGGGGGGGTGAAACTCCGGTGTCCCGGGGAGCGAGTTAACTAGGAAGGCCATTAGCATAGCCCGGGGATGAGTTTTGGTTAATTTCGTGGCTGGCGCCCGGGGCTCCGCCCAAAAGTGCTACCGTATTCCGGTATATAGTTTCCCCCTGCGGGACTTCGTCTTCGTACACGGGGTCAAAAATTACAGCGAGCGGTTGCAACTTCATTCGCGCGCGCGGAGATCGTCATCGCCGCGAGGATCGCGTTGCGTTAGCCGAAAATTAATGCCAGCCGCGGGTCGAAGAATTAAATCGTTTGCAAGTAGATAAGATTCGCGAATTGCAATTTATTTTTACAGCGAAGTTGCGAGCGATAAACCAAATTGCGTTTGCGGATGTTCGACACGTTCTTCAGCATTCCAATTTCTGCCGAATGCGAATTTCTGAATGCGAGGCGGAGTAATGAGCGCTGTTGCGATGGTGAAGGGTTAAAATGAGGAATGAAGAGTAACGAGAAGAACTAAGCTTGTCTGGCAGTGCGCCTCCCTTCTAATTCACATATTCATGTATTCTGAAAGCATCATTGCTTCCAGCAAACGAGTTTACTTCTCTTACTCGATGAAAAGTTACTCCGCTGCGCCAATTTTGCGGTACCGCGCAAAACTAGAATATCGAGACAGGAGCAAGCAAACTTTGACAAAAATGAGATCAAAAACTTAATATTTCAAGAATCGGAATGTTTCGTTATTTTGACCCGGTGCACGCCGCGCGCAAACCAATCACGGCGCATGCCGTCCGAATTCCGTCCGCATTCGCGCGATCTTTTCGGCTGTGAGTAACTTTCGACGTGAGCTCCACTGAACTCTCTCCGAGCGCTTCGTCGCTTTTCATTTCACGCGCGAAACCCAACATTCACGGGTGCGCATTCACGGCGAGCATGCACGTGTTCCGCGCGTGAGCGCGCTTCGTTCCGAACGATCGCAGTTCCGCAAAGTTATCGAGGAGTCTGCGCTTATCATTCGCGTACTGTTATCTGCGCGAGAAATGTAGAGGAGGGAACACAGAGAGGGGAGGGGGGGGGAGAGAGAGAGAGAGAAAGAGACGGAGTAGTGAAGCAGTGGCACGGCGTGTTACAGGAGCGGAAGTGGAGGTAGTAGCTTAAATAAAGCGCTTCAATATACAATCTAGTCGCACTCGTCCGTCGTTCCACGTCGTTTCTAGATACCGTCTCGTTCGTCCTTGCGTAGATTCTCGTCCTTTTTCCCCTCCGTCTTTCCCGTCACCCTGCATTCAATCGCGTCGTTCGTGTCTTTTGCTTTCGATGTGTTTGTATTTTTCTCAAAGTCGGGAAAATCCGCTTTCCGAGGAACGCTATTGGAACGCATGTAGAACGGCTGTTCGCCGAGCTATCGAACTATCGATGCAATTTGCTACGAAATCCCGATAATAAGAAGAATGTGGATAATACTCAAAGAGTGGAGAAAATTGAAAATTGAAATCTAAATTTGAATTTAAGCATATAACATTACGCATATTATAGATGCGAAAAAAAGAACGTGCACTAATTTTCATATTGTTGTACGCAGAAAATATTCTGCGCAGACTACAGTCGTGACTTTAATTTTAATAACGAATACTTTAAGCTGCAATCGATTTTTCTTTGACAAGAATGTCGACAAGAAAAACCCAACGTAACTTTAAACCGATCGCACCGTGGTGCAACATTAACGACAGCAGTGTTGTTAACCGCTGAATTGAATGCGAAAGCGCCTTATATTTAAGGCCGCCATCGCGCCGGATCTGCGAAACTTTTAACAGAGCACGACTTTTCAGAACGAACGGTAAAAACGTGATGTCAAATAAAAATATTCGAGGATTCGGCGTCGCGCCTTACTGAATCGCGTTCGACGAGATGCATAATACTATCGTGACGCAACGACATTTACGTCGCGCGGCGATGCGTCGCGGCTTGATAAATCGTCTCGTTAAGAAGTCATTCTCCGCGGCCATCGGGAGTCTATTTTCTGCGCCGTGAATGTGCATTAAATCGTTTTAACAACCGGAAGGCGAACGGCAGCTTAAGTAAAGTGTCTTGAGATACCAGGCGCGCGCGCACCGATTCGCCCCGTTTCCACTCCTCTTCTCATTTTCCGTTTCGTTATACGCCATTGTCTCCGCTCCGCTCGCGAAAACCTCCGCTACTTCTTCCACTTTTTTCTCGCGCCATCAGCTTCCTCATCGCTATTCCCCGCCGGTCTTGCAAAACATTCTGATGGTTATATCTTCTCGCGCTTCTGACGTAATATGAAATTTTTATAAGTCTTTTATAATAGTAATTGATGGGAAAATAACGGCGAAATATCTTGTTAATGCAAAAGCAAAATATTGTCGTGTTTCTTTTTAATATCCTCTTTTACAAGAATCACAGCGGGTATCAATGTTTTTAATTTAAGATTTCAATCTCTTGCCCTCTCGTGTCCAATTAAAGCTAATTAAATGAAGAAAATGAGGAAGGATTACGCGTAATTATTATCTTCTCTCGTTATTACAATGAAAGTGGCACGAAAAGTGGAATATTAGACTGTCGCTTTACACACTCGTGAAACGTTTATTGCGTTATCAATCATATAGCGCGTAAATTGTTTGTAATGCATTTGTTGGTAGTCCGTCACTCCGATATAAATAACGGCGGGAGGAAAAAGGATATGTTAATTAATATCGCGTGGTCAAGCGGTCGCGACGCACAGTAGTCGCCGTTGTTTATGATACTAAGAACAATATTTGTGCCGTGACATACGCGCTGTATAACGCACGCGTAGAAAAAAAAAGATTTTTTATCTCATTTTCAGCCGCCGAGACGGGAAAAATATATTTTCCGCGACGGCGTGCGGCGGTGACAGTTCTTTTTCAACTCGCGGTATAAAACATCGTTATTGCCGACAGTACTGGCTGAGATATTTCCATTCAGCGTGCATTTCTGCGTGATGTTCCGCAAAAAAAAATTAGCGGTATTAATTACAGGGCGACGACGCGCACACATCAGCGCGTCAGCAAACAACGCGAGCATAATGTCATGTAAAAGTTACATAATGTCGCGTCAACGGTCGTAAATTTTGATAAATTTTTGTGTTTTCTTAATGCAAATTAAGCTCATAGAAATGTGCGTGGATGCGACTGTTATCGCAAATTCGAATAGATTTCAATGCAATATCTGTGAAAAAAATATTTTTCGCGCAAATATGAGTTAACGTAAATATTCGCCAATGGATATTCGGGTTCGTCTCATATTCTATCTGCAAATAGCTTTTTAATGATTCCACTCTCTCGTGCTTTCACGTCGTGTAAACTTCATGCATGCAAAGCCAATGCACAATGTGCGAAATGAACCTCGCACGCGCCAGTTTTGGCCGATTTACTTAAATTAATTATTCTGCTACTTCACGCGAGTTCGTCGCTTCATATATTGTTCTTCGCAGTTCGCGGAATCCGTAATGAAGTTTATTCATAATATATAATTACGCTGCGCTCGGGTAATGCGACCATGTAAGAAACTAATTCCGGGGTTGCGCCCGGACGAACTTCAAAATTTGCATGCGAGAGCTTCGAGCGCATCTCGTGCGCTTTTCGTGCTAATGCGAATTACAATGTATTCTAATTCTCGCCCGCAAGTTCGCGGGAGTTGCGTCTGCGTCTCCTGTCGGATGTAAATTACAGCGGTATCGGGCATAACAGAATTCGCGAAGAAACTCATTTTCATGGATTTGCCGCGGTTGCTCCCCGTGCATCATCCGAGAGACGCCTGCGATCCCCGCTAAGGTCTCCCTCGGTCTCTCGCGGTTAATTTACGCGGTAATTGCAGCTACCGTGTTGATGGATTTGCCCCGCCGACTGTACGTCGAATTAACGGCCGAGTAATTAATTTCGCCGCTATAGCGGGCATTATCGAGATGAATCGCGCAGATGCATACGCGCAACTTAACGCGCTCGTAAAATCGGAACGACTTCATTGTGACCGTTCCGCGTGGGATTATCAAACGATCATTACGCCGGGCATGTCGCGAAAATTTACTCGTCACGTTGTAAATTCTCATTAGCGCGCCATTCCGCATAATTAATGTATAATTAATTGATAAATTTATTATTTATAATTATATTTAATATTTATTATTTATTTATTATTTACAATTAATTTACACAAAGTGGCAGATTACGGATTACTTTCTCTGTTGCTTAATGAGTGTATTTTAAATAAACATTAGACAAACATTGCGTATGCAATTAACTTGATAATTACAAGGTAAAAAAATTGAATAATTATAAGTAAAATATAGCGTATTTCAACGTAACATGTTCAAATCACAATAATATATTCCTGAACGTGTAGTATTATTCCGCAGTTTGTACGGATAATTCACATCTTACGTTATTGTTTAAAAATTCATGCCTTTATTAAACCCACTATCGCGGGAATAGATAGGCTCAAAATCCGATAATAAGGGTCCCTATATTAAACTAATAAATACCTGCTGAGGCACGTACAAAATTTCTGCCGCAATTCTGCTGCAGAACATATTCCGCGCATCTGTTCCGTTCTGCTCGCGTAGTCGTAACACGTATGTCATCAGACAGATCTGATTAAGATCTCGGCAAGCGAATATCCCCCTTATCCTTTTAACCATAAGACAACAGAGAGTTGTACATCCGTGTTAAGGATCTAACTTTTTTCCGACCTGAACGAAACGATTGCAGAATGAAATTCTTTATTTCGCGATTGTATTCTTAAATATGTATATATGAAATTCCATGATACATGTTCTTTTAAACAATATGATAATAATAAATTAAAAAAAAATTGTTTTGATCGTATCAAGATCAAATCAAGATATCAGTACTTTTTAAATTACAAAGGATTGAAAATTAGTGTTTAGAGGAATTACAAAAGTCTGGCCAAATTGTGCATAATGCAAATTATTTTTAAATATAAAACGATACTGATTGCAATTTGTGAGAATCAATTAGCTATTGATTAAAAATATATTTTGTAGAAATCAATTGAAAAGTCATGTAACAAGTTTCTAAATCATTGAAGATTCTGGTATGTAAAGCAACATCAATCTTTTATTAGCAGTGTGGCCATTTAGCAACGTAATTACCAAAAAGCCATTCGCTCTCAACAATTCATTGCCTCCGAAGAGTCTCTTAAGAGTTCGCAAATCCGCAGCGTTAACGCGAGGACCGCGATCGACAGATTATTATCGCGCGATTTAATACTCGATTTAGGAAACGGCCGGTTACTTCGACGGGGAGGGACCGCTATTAGCCCGGTCAAGCGTGGACGAAGTTTATGGCACGGACGACGATGAATAATAGCGCCACGGAAAATCGTTAACTCGCCATTAACGGCGCGACCCACTAGGAAATCCTGCCGGTAAACACTCGTAAACTGAATTCGTCCGCCCATCTCGATAATGGATATCGGATCACGTGACGCTGCGTTACGAAAATTTTGTCATCGCGTATCGAAACACATAACTGATCGCGTCTCAAACGTGATATCTATACAGTAACGTTACATGAAATGTATTTGCGAATAACGAATTACGACTTTAAATGTATATTTGTAAATTTATTAACATGTATATATATAGGAACCTGCCAATATATTTCTTGTATATCTTTAAATAACGTAAATTTAACATAAAAACAAACTTATCCTAATATTTGGGACACAAGTTTACAAATTTACCTCTCTTATCAATCTTCTTTTTTTTGCTTTGCACCAAAATAAATGATTTAATATATGTGAAAACTAGCACGCGGCACACAAATAGATTGCTTTTTTTTTAAAAAGTTTATTTTTCTCGAGAGTAACGCACGCCTTTTTTAAGATGACAAAAATAATGTGAATCGGTGCCGTACTCAAACGTATTATAATAATGCACTAAATGGATATTGCAATATGGATTCATAGTTGGATTTAATATAAATTATTTATATGCAAAAAGCTGATTCATGCGAATACGCTGGGGATGAATGTCACGCCGGCAGATCAAAGTCAAAGCATAGAGTAGTGTTATTACGCGCTAATACCCCTTGTGAAAATTGTTCGCCATCAAACAAATGAAGTTTCGGCTACTCCACAGAGTGAACGCTGATGAGATGCTGAATTAAATATGGTCTTATTTCGCCTTTCTTGTTCAGTTGTTGATCTATAAAACAAGTAAGTAATCATAGCATTCTTAATTAAACAATAACACATTGGCAATCGTATCTACACACGCAAGATATTAAATTAAAATTTTTAGATACAGATTATAGCAAAATGGTTACAAGCTAAAGAAAGAAGAATGCAATTTATCTCGGACAAATAGTTTCTAAATTTTTAAACACACACACACACACACACACACGCACGCACACACGGCCGAGACGCGCCGCGCCGAGCCAAGACGCGCCTAAACGCGCCGAGATGCGCACGCGCGCACACACACACACACACACACACACACGCGCGCGCGCGCGCGCACGCACGCACGCTGCAATTGTTGTGTTGTATACAATCTTGTGTTGTATACATCTTGTTATAAGAAGAGTACATTTCTTGTAAAACCGCAAAATAAAAAAAATATTGAAAAACGAATTAAGTGAACAACAAGGCATCGGCAATTACAATGAATAATATTGATTTCTATATCAGAGAAAAATTTGATAAATAAAACAATTATTAAAAATATAAAAATATTTTGTAATTATAAAAAAATGTTGCAAAATACGATACACATTCAAATGGCATCGTATGTATAAACTTTTTTTTAATAATTTATTTGTTTTAATAAAATTTTATAACGTCAACCAGACTTAAAAAATTCAATAAATGCGGTTCTATTCCTCTGCAAGATATTCTGTCGAGAATTGCTTTTGCAAGGCACTCGGGGATCTCTTAACCGCGCGTTTTTCATCTGGCTCGGCATTTTCTCTCGTAATTTCACGAAAAGCAGTCTGAATGCAAGCTTCAGTCATCTTGGGGTGCATCGTCTTCGAGCGATTACGCCATCCGGCAGCACTGATTACGCCGGAGATGCTCGTAAATAGATATAGAATGCAGTGAAAGTAAACGACTAAGTTTCATCTTCACTGGGGAAAATTTCACCATCGCTGACCAAATTTAGATTGTAAGATATATATATATATATTATATACAGCAATACACAGTCGTAATTTTATACACCATTATCACTTCGCATGTTCAGAATTAGTCAAATAAGAGAAATTGTTCGAATACGGCAATTTTAACCGTTGATATCGCTGCAAAGGTAATAACATCAATATTTGAAAAGGACAGAAATATTGCGAATTTGGAAATAAAGTATGCAATGGAAATAAAATTGGTTTATAATCAATATTCGGATTGCCAATATATATCGTCGCGTTGTAACGAAAATATTATCCATTGGTCAAAATACAAATATAAATTAATAAATTTAAATCCCAATATTATACTTTTTCATTCCAATAGGCATTTTAACGGGAACATAACTGAACGTAAATTTAATTGGTTTATCGGAATAAATAAGTGTATATGGATACGATAAATATCTGTATATGAAAACTCGTGAATTTTAGCTGCCACATGTGATACATGTCGACGGAAAAGTTGCCGGCTTAATTTTCGCGGAAATTGTAACTAGCATTTCCCACAGCTTAAGGGTAATTGAAAATAGCGTATAGCTACGAGCAAAATTCCCAGTGGATTTTAAGGGCAATAGAGAAGTAAAGCTCGCTTCTGAAATTGACGGATTACAAGGAGAAAAGCACAGAGAGCGCTTCAGTGTTTTATACAGAAGCTACGGCACGAATTACACGTAAACTCGGGTAGCGCTCGCCAAAGTTGAATAATGAGGATAACCAGAAAAATATGGCTGCGCCGCACGAAAAATATATTGTAAATTGTGTTTTCATAAAAAAAACCGTGATTTTCATGTTTCACTTACAATGAGCGATTCAAACAAGTATTTTGAATACCTTTTTTACCTAGTGTGTTACAAACAATAGAAATGAAAAATTTGTAAGAGATTTTTTTGAATATTTGCACAAAAATCACAAATATTCTTTAGAAATCAAAAATTTTTTAATTAAAAATTATTTAACTTTAAAAACTTTTTTATTCTTTACACAAGACTCTATTCTTTACACAGATTAAAAATCTCTTTTTATTAAAAAAAAAAAAAAAAATGAAAAACTCGGCAAAATGCAAAATAAAAATGTAATTTTTTAGGAAAACAGTCTTGCTTTATCCGTGTCTCAGGCGAAGACTGATAGAATATGACGACGAGCTTAATTACAAGAGGTACCTCATTAACGAGGTCGTAATGGCGTGATGCGTCGTGTCGCTTTGCCGCGCCAGAAGCGACGATGTCGTCGGCAGAGTTCCGTTAAAAAGGGACCTGAGCAGCGGAAGACATTTTTATGTGCGGTTGGGTGGAAACATCCACCCGCGCAGTGTAACCTTCATAAACCATCACCGTTGCTATCACCGCCGCGCGATGCACGTAATGATAATTTGAAAGGGTTCCGGCGTTTCGTTGCAGCGTAACACATAGCTCGTTGCGCGAGTCGTTGGCGGCCGTTTGCATGAAATTATCATAGCGCTCGTGAGTTTTACTGGTGGGATGTAAAAAGGCGGATACTAAGTGCACCTCGCTAACTTGTACTCGGTGGTAGTTATTTCCTGTTGTGGACGCTTCTCGAGCAACTACTTGTTTCTGTCGAGTTTGCCGACCAATTTAAAATCGGCTTTTTCTACATTTGTTTATTAACTTTCTAATCGCAAACAGTAATTCTTTCAGTGCGGTCTTAAGAGAATATCTCTTTATTCTTGCTAATTATAAGATAAAAGCTGAGAAACATCTAATAATATTATATCGGTATGTGAATATGTTTTGAGTTGTGATTTAAGTTATAGTTAGTTTAAGTTAGCATCCTCTGTGTGAATTTTATCGAACAAAATAGAAAAAATTATCTTCAAATATCTTAACAATTGAGTCTTAAATCAAAGTCAATTTCGTCGAAGCCTCCTAAATTTTGATGTTGATAATCCAATGATTATAATCGTTCCATTTGTGCAATTTTCGTCAAGACGATAACGGCGATAACAGCGAAACTCTCGCACGTACAATGTACAAAAAAGCGCGCTCGTAAAGCAGTGTAGAAACTTTAGCAATTAATTTTATATCCGAGTGCACTTTATTCCGTTACGCGATACTTAATTCACGAATGGCAGCGGCGAGATAAGGACTGTTTGCGTTGAGAATGGGTGGAATGCATTACCATGTACAAACATGCGGAATACTTCCGCATTCGCGGCGCACTTGGGAAAACTACTAGAAAAGATAGATTGAGAGAGAAGGGTATATTGATTTTCCAATATTGTATACTAAAGTAAAAACGATATAAAATAAAAATTAAGAAAATATTTAAAATTGATCGCTGCTTATCAATGTTTATAATTTTACAATTATTAAATAAATTAGCAAGATTAATAATTTGTATTTAATTTTTAATTGATTTGAGATAAGAACAAAATTAATCAAAACTCAAAAAAATTGCATTTCAGTCGCAAAACAATATGTCAAGTATAAGTGAAAAGCCGATAATAGAGAAAAGTAAAGCTGGGAATTTACTTGTCTATTAACAGACGCGCTAAATAGTCCACGCGCTTTGTGATACAGCGGTTAATTACCGCCAGCAAACACGAAATTCCTTTATCCCACAACCCGCGTTTTCCACAATTGCGACTAAAATTACCCAATTCTCGTTGTACTGGTGAGTTTCTACCATCGTCGAATTGCTCGACATACAATTTACAAGCGGAAACTCTACCTCCGCATCGGCGATACGGTGACATGGTCCAGATAACGGAACGTGTTTAACCTAGTGGATTCCAAACGGAAATATACGATAAATTTTGTCGTAAAATAAAGTGACGAAGAAAAGAGACGAACTTTCGCTCGTCTTGAAAATAAGAAATATTTTTTAAATCTACATATGAATGAATACACGCGGAGATTTTCTGTAATAGATTTTCCCACGGTTATATTAAAAAGTTCGGTATTAAAAACGTCATATAATATTTATAACATAAGACATGATTATATACCGTAACTGAATGACTAGTAAAGTAATAATACTAATGAATAATACTACAATAATACATTAGTGTCTGACACATGTTTAAAACACATTACAATTTACGTTTTACAATCGATCAAACACAAACGTATTGTTTTTTAAACAAACAAAATATTGACACAATTCATTTAATCAATAATATAGTTGAAATCATATTTTTAGAAGCTTTTAAAAGCGTAATTATTTCGATTATTATTTTATATTGTAACATCTCTGTATTATTTTATAGTTACTAAAATACAAAACATACATATTAAATTTTGCTATATTTTTGTATTCCATTTAGTACATTTTGTTAACCAAAATATCGTGATAATTAAATTTTTAACTTTCAATTATAAAAATATTATTTATTATTTTTAATTTTTTTTCACATAATATAATATCCATTTTATGGAAGTTATTTTGTTCTCACAGTCTATTGCAAATACTGTCAAAACGTAAAAAGTAGATAATTTTTTTAAAATTTTTATAATTACGAAATTTAGCAAACTCAGTATTTAAAAATTTTTTTAATCTACAATTTTATTCACAAAAAATTGAATTAAATGCCATTTTCTTTAATGACTAATTAATATTTAACTTTTTATATAAACTCAAACTATAATTATAACAAATTAGAAACAATTAGAATAACATAATTAGAAACAAATTTTGCTAAAAATTAACTTAAAAATAAAGTTTTAAAATTATTAGAATTCTTAAAATTTTATTCGTAAAGATTCTTTAACTTTTAGCTGCTTGTAACTTCAAAACTCAGCAATTCCATTAAAAAAAAAAATTCTAAGTTAATAAAAACATGCAAAGATTCATCAAAGATATTTTATATTTTATTGTCGGCTTTAACATTATCGATTTGCTTAATCAGCTTTACAAAGTGCCAATCTATACGCGTATTCAGTAACTTTCAATGATAATATCGCTGTCATTATGTACCATTACGCAGCTATTATATGATAGTCGTCAAAAAATTACAGGATAAATATAGTGTAAAAAAATGTTTCCTTGTCACGTGTTTTATTTCAGCGATAAGTCAGCTTTTAAGAAGTCGTGATCGTGAATATCTCTACAGTTTTCTTTTAAAAGCACTTCCGCACATGGATATATACGTATAAAATCATCTTACAATTTACCTCCATATACGTTATCGTTACCATAATCATTATCGTTACTGTCGGAAGTCAAGTTTAGAGCTGTAGGAGACAGTTTTTACTGCGGAGACTATTATCTTGCAATAGATAACTATCGATTGTTAGATCTATCGATTCTGCTTTTAACGCGCGGCGCGTATCGTAAGAAACGATACACTCAAAAAAATATTTCGCTGATGTAGTTAGATTTCTAGATATCGCAACAAGAATGTATCACTATTTTTCGTATCTGTGAAAACATTGTTTGTCACATATAGAATTTATAGCAGTAATGTTCTAGCAATAGCTTCTGAACAATTTAGGTACCATTGCTAAATGTTATTCATTGCATGATCTAACACGTGATTGATCTTATATAGATAGACGCTTTAGAGAAACTTTCTTTTTAAAGTTCACAAACAATACAGATATATATTCTGTTTCTGTCATCTAAACTGATTAAGTAATTACATATGCAATATCACAACAGTTGCTAATCATTTATCTGTTTTAGTTAATTTTTTACATCTAGAAAATTTTAGCTATTATTGCGAGATCATTTTTTTGAGTGTAAGTATTGATCTCACAAAGGCTTAAGAATTACCATGTGATAATGTGATTTTTTCCGTTAAGAAGCAGAAGCTTTCTTATCATACATAAGTACACTTTCTCCTATGTTTCATAATGCTTTTTAATAGAATTCTATTAAAGCTTCCTTCAAATAGAAACAAGATTTTTATAACCCATTAATTATTTTTTTAATAAAAACACTTTACATTATTATATATATATTTCTATTGTTGTGTCCGCAGATTGCAGTCATCTGTGATGCAATCAATATATCGAGCCGTTGCGTAATAAAGAGTAAAGAAAATGAGAATCTAGCACGGATCTCAATGTTAAGAGAATGTGTCGGTGGAATATCAGGCGTTGCAATCGAATAAGAGACATCTCAGTGTTCTGTGTTAAACTGTTATGTTGTTTTGTATTATGATATTGTGTTGGTGTCACATTAAACCTGTTTACAGCTCGAGAAAGTGTTAATTTTATTTTCGCGAGTGAACTTCGCGGGCGCCGCGAGTTAAAAAGTATGCGAGATAGTGTTTTAAGAAAGTAGTTGACAACAAACTACGTGAGTATTACAATATCATTGAGAAAAGAACTAGCCAGAGTTAAAAATTATTGGGTATCAAATGTGATAAAAGATACATACATAGGTCTCTCATTTGCAATCGGGAATTAATTTACAGTCGACAATTCGCTCTTATAAAATAATAAATAAGATAAAAAAATAAAGTAATCTAAAAACCATAAAAACCATAATGACACTTTAATTAACATTCCGTACTATTTTAATCATAACTTACAGTATTATCCGATTCCCGCCAGTCTCGCCGCACTCGATTGCTCCCTTTCCCCTTTTCATTAATTGCGAGCCGTCGCACAGTGAGGCCAAATCCCGAAAAGCTGGTCAAAATATGAAAACGTTATTCAATTTGTATGAAATTTAGTATATAGGGGTTTTTGAGGTCGCTGATTACGAATCAAAAGTCAAAATTGAAAAAAAACAAAATGGCGGACATAAATGTTTAAACACATAAAATTTAGTCAAAATACATATAATACACCTTGTTAACCAGGAGAAAGATGTAACAAAATAAAGGATTTATAACAAGAACATAAATGTTTATATAATACAAAATATATATAGAAATATACATAGAAATTTATTTAAAAATCTATTTAAAAAAGAACTTTGTAGTAAGGGAAAATGGGACAAAGTAAACCTTTTTTTTTTTTTACAAAAAATTAACATTTTATTTTAATAGTAAAGTTTATAATTAATATGTTTTGCAAAGCATGTATTTTACACTAAGAAAGAGTTTTCTTACGCTTACTATTGTCAAAATTAAATAAAAAGAAATAATTAAAATAATTAATAATAAATAATAATAAATAATTAATATTAATATTAATTATTAATAATTAATATTCATCGTCATCGGTTGAATCATAAAGACTTGTGTCATAATCTGAAGAATCTGTCATCGAAAAAGAAGACAGTCGCTTTAGAGTCATCAGCAGGCGTGCAAATAGTTGGCGAAATTAATAATTCAATTGCCTCTGTTGATAAGAATTTTAACTTTTTTTTAGGTAATTTTCTTACACTTGAAATGAACGGATCGGATGCAATTAATAAACGTAAAAAAAGGTCCTCCATTGTCTTTGTTCTGCTGCATTTTCGCGTGAAGTCTTCACGATATTTTTTAATGTATTTATTACAAGATTCTTGCGCATCTTCAGACATTTGTCCTATCGGCAATAATGCATGATCTATAATTTCAGTGCCATGGAGCAAAAGTTTATGCACAGAAGTTGGCATATAAAACCAGGGATATAATTCCACAAATTTACGAGCTGTTGCTAAGGTATATTCTTTAAATTTAATTAAATTAATTTCATGACCACTCGAAATGACTTGCAATATAACATGAAATTTTTTAATTAAATCTTCATCAACGCCTGTTATAGAGGCAGAAATAAATGAATTTTCAAAAAATCGTCGAGCAGTATTTCCATCATTCGTACTGCCAAATCCATGCTTTGGTTGATCAACAATAAGTCCTAATTGTTGACGAAAACCTTTTTGGATCAATTTTTTTCTATTCTCTGTTTTTTTTTTATCTTCATTACTTCGCGCTTGCCACTTTTTAATATCTAGTTTATAAGATAAATGTAAACAGCATTCAAACAAGCGAATCCACATGTGTAATGTAGACAATCCAAATGATAAATTATCTTGATTGATTTCTTTTTCTAAAATTGCATCGATATCATTGAAATATTTTGATGTTAATTGGCAGAAATAGCAACGTTGAGTGGATGCAGTTTCGGTAATTGCGTTACAAACTTTGCCATCTACCATCGTTAATGCAAGTTTATAAGAAACTGATATTTCTTTGCCATTTATAATACTCTCAAAAGGTACAAGCTTTGTCTCTTGTTCTTTAATACATTCAACTTGTTTTATAGTGGCTTCCGTATTTTCGTGCAAAAAATCAATTTTAATTGGCCGACAAAATCGAGGAGATGAAGGTCTTGGATTTTTCCATATGATAATTGTTGCATTCGTAACTTTATTTTCGAATATGAGTTGACGTGGGACAAGTGAAGTGAAAAAAATATTTGCATCTGATTTGCTTCCGTCATCATCGCTGAATTTTTGTTTATATATACTTTGGTCAGAGCTACCATCACAACCCCACTTGCAAATCAAATTCAAATTACTAAGGTTTTCAGAACTCAAGCTCTTAATGACATCCATTTGAGTCGATAAAATTCTTCCAACTGTATGATCCAACAAAGCTTGTAATTTTACTTCTGCACTGCATTCAGTTATAGTAATGCTTAATTTATCAGGATAACATTTACGCTTAGCTTTTAATACTTCTTTATATGATGGATATAATTTACAATTGTTTTCTAAACTCATATTTCTTAAACCCTGATATTGACTTTGTGATAATTTCTGCTCAATTAGAAGCGAAAGAGCTTTATCGCCGGAAAGATTGGTTTCTGAAACGAACTTTAAAGATTTTCGATATTTTTCGGCTTTTGATGGACTGCCCAATGTTACATCTTTCACCACTTTCGCAGCATTCACTTTTCCTGCAGCTCGAAGATTCATTTGAGTTGCATAAGAGAGTTCTTCGGTACTCATCTGTGAACGAAGTTTTTCGGTCCTCCTTCGCTTTGTTCGTTCACTGGAATTCGTAAATTCCGAACTTGGGCGACCTAAACATTTTTCTTTTTTTTTTGATGTAGTAGCTAAATCTTTGATATCCAGACAAACGAAAACGTTGAGCCAGTCATGATATTTGTCAAAAAATTTTTTTTCTATTCTTGCAACATCTTGCCACTTCGTTCTAAAATCGTGTAATAATTTGCGTATAACTGGTTTTGTATTATTTGATAACGTAAACACACGTTGTAATTTATTGGACATAAATTCTTCAATTTTCTTATACGCTACAGTCGCATTATCATTTAAGTTCTCTTTTATTAGCTTAAAAATTTCCTCTCTCAATAAACCAATCATTTCATCAGCAGATTCTGAAATATTAAATTTTCGCAAAAATTAAAAAAATATTTAAAAGTAATTAATGTTAGAGTCAAAATAATGTGTTATAGAAGATATCAAAATGTATTATTTAAAATAGGACACCCTGTATATATTTCTAACAATTTTTATGTAAAAAAACAGTTTATTTTAATACATATTATGTTAATTAAAAAATATTTTACAAGTTTTTTTTTTAAATGAAAAATGTATGCGTCTTTTAACATACTTTATTAACGCGTATTTGTAATTATTTTTATAAAAACTTACATCAAAACCATAGTAGCAGCTAGTAGCAGCTGGTTTTTGTTTCTTTTATTAATCAATTATATAACCTACAATTTTAATTAAAGTTTGTTGCAGAACTCTGCAGAACTTATATCTTTTTTTCTATTTTTCTGAACGTTTGCATGTAATTTTTCAGACTTTTTTGTTACAAATATTGTTAAAGTATTAATTTATATATAAATTATTATTGTTTGTGTAATATATAATAATATTCTATTTACTTTCAACAGAAGACTCCATCATACAGAATTAAAAAAGATGAACTGTACGAATTTTCATCAATTTTTGAATATTATGTTATTTTTCTCTCTCGTGCGCTCCTAGTGTTATTCGTGCGAGGGTCACTTTAGCACTAGATTATAACCGCTAGGTATACCAATAGACCCTTTCTAACTATGGCGTTATGTGTTTGAAATATCAGTCTGTCCAACCTTATAGTTCAAATTTCATAAAGAGAAACTTTATTTTTCGACTTTTGACCAGCTTTTCGGGATTTGGCCTCACTGTGCGTCGTCGCGACGTGATTAAAACTTTTACCAACCCAAGCCTTTTTTTCCTCAAAGCAACCCCGGTAATAACGATTACTTATTTCAAATATCGCGCGTGTCCACACTGTGGCGAACTGTTGATTACAGTGTTATGAGGAAAGTTTCCGCGCCGCAATAACGACGAGCAATAACAATTCCTGGATTTTCAATCGCACACTTTTCTTACGTAAAAAGAATGTAAACTAACTGTAAAAATTCAAAAATTATTTCATTTGTTATTTTTCATTACATCTTGTTAACTCTATATTTTATCGCCGAACAGAAGATAGTAAACATAAAAGGACTAAAACAGAAAATAAACACCAGAATCGAAATCCACGTAGAAAATCGCAATAATATCGAAAAGAAAAAAATTGAAAATATATATTTTGCGGAATTAAATAATTGTACACCGCTAAAGTCGCGTAAGGCGAACATCCACTGTCGCCCAACGCGAGACTAGAGATTTCTTCGGTGCGGAAAATTTTCCGAACGTAATTGCCCGCGATCAGCTTACATCCGATCTCGCGATCCACGACGAGGAAGAATGCAGTACTTTCGAAAAGTTCGAGATCGGAGCGCGAAACTTTTTAATGTCGCCATTCGCAACGGCAAATTTCCATGACGCGAGAAGCGCGGGGTCGCGTTCTATTCGTGGTACAGTAACGCTGTGTAATTAATTCGACTAATTGCGCGAGGTCAGAATAAGCGCGTTTTCCAATAAGAGTCTCTAAAGTATGAATGTTATCCATTGTAGTTGACGTAAACGCAAGATACAAGAAAGTTGGCGAATTTATTGAGTTTATTTATTTGAGCTAAGATTAATCCCACTTTTGTTATAGCAAAAAACACAATCAATACATCGCATTATGTCTTATGACATATTAAAGCGAATACAAACGTTATATGATTAAAATAATTTAACATTATTTCTTAGTAGTCAGTAGAACAAAATAAAAAAGATTTACTCTTATAAACTTGAATACTTTCAAATGATACTTCAATATGGAAGTTTTGGATGAGAAAACACCTTGCACGTCAACTGGCATTCTTTTATCTTTGTAAATGGCTGTTACACGCTACAAAAAGTTTTTAATTTCTCTTCTCTGCAATCTACACGTGCGAGTATTTCCAGATTTAAATAGAATAAGTTGAAAT
Source organism: Linepithema humile (assembly GCF_040581485.1). Taxonomy (NCBI): domain Eukaryota; kingdom Metazoa; phylum Arthropoda; class Insecta; order Hymenoptera; family Formicidae; genus Linepithema; species Linepithema humile. Next base: position 31,463,440 of record NC_090129.1, on the reverse strand, counting down.
TTTCTCGGCTGCAACATTTTTTTTTGCAAGAAAGTTAATTTCATTACCGCGCATTTTAACGAGATTGTAAAGGGTAAGTATTCAAAAGTGGAATAAATTCGTTGTTTCGCGCTATGCCGCGATAGTATAATATAAAGAAACACGGGAAAATTCTCGGCGTACGATTATTCCGTAAGCGAAACATTGAAGCTGTAACGCGATTAAATACAAGCTATACGGTATAAAGTAATTTTGCGATTAAAATCAGATAGGATCTCATGTAATCGTGGTAATTGTTTTGTGTAATATAAAGGCGAGGTGAATTTGTTAATTAAAATGTAAGTGGGTAAAGATACGAAAAACTCATCACTCCGCGTATGCGGTTGCATTTGCATATATATCTAGCATTATCATTATAAAATTTATATGACAACAACGAGAAACGCTCTACATCTGGCAAAATGAGCTGTTTATAAAAGAATACAATTGTGAATTACTCGTAAATTACTCGCTGTACAACAAAATTTTTCAAACAAAAAAACATGCGATAACAATAATGTCGGTAATTTATCATAATGTTTCTCGCATCGATTTCTCTAGATATTTAAATGAGACATTTTAGAAAAATATATGAAATATAAAAATTATAAATAATTAATTTGCGGACACACGTACGCCTAGATTTTAAAGAGACAAAGGTAAAGTGTTAAAATTAACATGTTTGTTTAAAAATATATGGTTTTCTAAATAATTCTAAATTTAAATTAAAATCTCCTAAATTGATTATATTAAATTAATTTTTTATACCATTTTTTTAAAGATTAACTTTTAAAAAAGTAGAACAGCAATGAATATCTCTTTAACCATTCTCTTTGTTCCAATCGTTGGCATTGCAATTGCTATTACTTTCCTAAAGCATAATATATAAGCTTTAGTTATTTTTAACTTGTTCAGTGATCTTGTATGCGGAAAGAGACGTTACATCTATCGTGAATGAAAGGTGCTGACAATGTCTCGACCGTTTACAGAAGCGTTATCTCTGCAGAGATAGATTTTACCGATCGATGTAATCTATTCCAACCAGCTATCGGGTTAGCGTAAAATTCGCACGATGATACTCTCCCTCTCGCTCCCCCTTCCCTCTCACTCGGTCTTCCGTTCACCCACAGCCGCTTCTCGCTCTCTCTCTCCTCCGTCTTTCTACCGCTAACGCCGATCCACTACTGCCGATCGAGGTCAGACACTTGGATTTCACACGATCTATAATGCAGTCCTTTCGAATGGGATGGAATACGAAAGAGGGCGAAATGGGCACGAACCGGGGAATACGGTTATCGTATATGCGGATTCATCGCGAATACCCTTGCACGCAGCCCGAAAATACGAAAATCAAACAAAACATACTGCGTATCTCATGTTAGTTAAGTGACAGTTTAAGTTAAGTAACTGAGCGACATCTAAAATTTTGATTTTTATTTAAAACTGACAGTCTCAAATATAGCTGTTTAAATTTGATTTTTATAATCATATTAATCCGCTGTGTGCGTTTAAACTAATCTTTGAAAATATTATATATATATATGGAGACCCCTAAATATTTCAAACTCTTATAATTATTATTTTAATTACTATTTTAATTTTGGAACACTGTAAATCGGTTTACTTTTAAATATCTAGATTAAAATACTATCAAATCTATATTGATATCTAAATTAGAGGTCAAGATTAATAATTTAATAGAAAGTCCTTTAAAAGATATATGCGATTAAATAAATGTTTATATGTATAAAGAAGGATGGCTCAAACCTTTGATTAAATATTTGTAATTATTTATATCTCTTCATGAATAAACATGTAATAAATGTTATATGTAAAAAAATCATTATTTTATACAAGCAATATTTGTATATTGTTAAATAACGAGTATACGTTTGTTTCAAGAAGTTTTTGAAAAAGATTATTAAATAATTTCATAAAAAGTAGAAAATATTCTCTCTAGAAAAAACTTATTTTTCTCTTCTAATATTCTGAAACTTAAACGGTCACTGCAATTTATCTAAAATAAAAACATAATAAAAACGTTTTGCGAATTACGCAAATTTCCTAATATCGGACAGAATTCAGCGTATTTATCCCCAGCATACTAACCCCAACAACCCTCCGGTAATGCGTCGACCAGCGTCGACCGCAACAGCAGACGTCGAGTTCGGCATTACAGGGGCTAAATCCCGTCAAACCAATCACGGGTCGACCCACGGACTATGAGATGTCCTTCAATCACTTTCCTACCCTCGTTTATCCGCTCACTGGTACATATATCCTCCCTAAATTGCTCCTGTTGTACGCTTGATACATACTTTTAGTGGAATTTACCGAAAGAAAATATACACAAATAAACCCGAAAGAAAATATACACAAATAATTTGACGAAAAAATATTGTATTTTCGGAAATCAAGAGAACGAAATAAACTTGAACAATCGGGTAAATTATTTGGCAGATACGTGAAATCATGGCAGGCAATATAAGACCCCCTCGCTATCTATTCGACGTCTCGTTAAGCACGCTAAAATAATTTAATTCTTCTTACTTTATTGTGCTAAATTCCCTAAAGTAAAAAAACAATGCTAAAACAGAGGAAATCAGGAAAATTAATTAATTCTGTTTTAAATATATGTATTAGATACATACACTCAACACAACTTAATTTAAAAATTTGCACCAACTTTTCCTATTTAGAACTGCGTTAAATCTAAAAGTAGCTTTCTGAACTTTTGTGTTACATTTTAATTATCTAGAACTATTATTTTAAATGTGTGATCGCATTATAAAATTAAATTACATTCTTATTTAGAACTGCTAGATTCTTATCTAGGACTTTTTTAAAATTTGATACTACATTCACTCGTCAAGTCTGACAATGAGTTCTATCTTTAACTAACATGAAAATTAAAAGAAAACCATCGGCTAAAGAGCGAATAGTCATATTTAATGCCATTTTTATAATATCAAATTATATCAAGAGTATTAACCATTTTCGCGAACCGGAAAGTCGATAGAGCGAAAAAAGTATGATTTTCAACAAGGATTTAATCCAAAAATAAACGACTTGCAAGGGCAATTCAAAAGCTATAATTTTCTTATTGCTTAGATATGCATCTTTAACTTATAGCTTCATATTCTATATACTTAGATAATTACAGACCTGAGACTCTTGGATGTATGGTCTATAGCATTCCAAAGATCTGCATTCGTATGATTATGTTTCGATATTAACGCAGAATGACTTATAAATTCAATCAGATTTAACACTAAATCATAACGTTAAATTCGCATTTTCGGGAATTAATAGAACGAAATAAACTCGAAGTCGGATATGCAAAAATTATTTGGCGGATACGTGAAATTACGGCAGGCAATATAAGACCCCCCCGCTATCTATTCGACGTCTCGTTAAACACGCAGCAATCTCGCCATTCTCATTTTCGTCGTTCTCATTTTCACCATTCTCCCCGCTCGTATTTTTCCGAATGCAAACCGGATGGGATGCATCCCCTATCAATGTCAAACACTAGGGGAGTAGAATTCCTGAGATTGCGATTCGACAGATCGTCTAAAGAGTGAAAGCCGCGCTGCATTCACAAAGAGAGGTATTCGATGTGCTTCCCATATCAGGATTTCTTCATACTTGATACGCCAACTGTATTGTGTTATATAAGCTAAATATTAGAGTTAATCAAAAAATTTTGTGGAAAATTATTGTAAAAGATTATGTATTTATTATTTATTATAATTAAAGTACTAGCTTATTTTTCTACATAATTGTCATGTTTTTTTAATGCACTTTTTAATCCATTTTTCGAGATGCTTAAAAAAATATCTCTTGGTTAGAAAATTATGCATCGCTGTTATACGCTCATCATCATTAAAAAAGTCTTATCACATTAGAACACAATTTCTAATGAGTTAATAAATGGTGCCTAGTTAATTTCGTAATTAAAAGAATTTTTTTCGAGAAATCAAAAAACTACCAAACTGCTGAAAAAATATGTTGAAAACAAACATAAAAAATAAGCTATTGCTTAAATTATTATAATAAATACATATCAAATTATGTTTCCATTTCCTATTAAAAAATATGATAAGTTTTTACTATATAATATTTCTAATTAACTCTTTAACTCCAAATCTAATTGTTTAATATCATTAATATATAAACAAAATTTTATGCGTACTGTTGAATTATTATGCGACTCGGTTTACAAATGTAAAAAAGAAGACGCACAAAGTCAACACATTTATAAATACATCATTTTCCATTCCTGAAAGTGTCATTGATAAGATAATGTACAGCTTATCAAGCATACATTAGCATACATAAAAGTAATTATCAAGAATGTACAACTTTTGTATGTAGAATGTTGTACAACTTTTAATAGGATTACAATTGTTTTGCGTTATACAATGAATTCTTTTTAAAATGAGCATTATTGCATATCGCATTATATTGGAAATGTATCATCAATAGCCATCAGCGTTCTGCAACATTATTGCTGCATTTGCATTTACAAGATACGTGTACAGTTTAATTACATTAATTTATAGCACATAATAGTATTGATCATATCCGTTGCGCTAAAAATGCAACGTCCTCTGTTTCTCTTATTGATTCTATCGACGGTAATTTTAACCCTAAACATAGAATTCAAAGTCTTACACGAATAAAAATACGTTAATTATGTTTGGAACACTACAGAGCAAAAAGCGTTTTAATATTCTAATGTTCCTAATGCAAAAAAATAGCATTACTATCTCAATGAAATCATAACGTATACATATGCGATAAATACATCTCGTAAGCTGATAATTTTAATGCTCAAAATCTATTTATTCCAATTTAGAATTTCGAGATATAAACGATTAATTTTGTTTGTTAAATTCTATAATCAAATGCATGAGCTGGTTTTGCATTCGATTGCTCCAATATAGCCAATACGCGATAAAAACTCGAAAATTTCAAAATCGAATATATACATTAACTTTGGTATTGACTTGTTCTGCATTGTACATAACAACACCGATTTCGAAATCAGTTGTTACGTTGTAACAATTATTTAAAATAATTTCACGTATCGATTCCGAAATTGAATATTGTTTCTCGCAAAAGAACTCACTTCTGTACTAAAATATACTAAAATCTCTGTTGCAAGTGTGGGGATTGTAGAACTTGTCAAACTTTGTAAACTGATAGAGCTAGATATTTTCTTCCATTCTCATAATTTATATATATCAGTCCTGGATTTTTAATTCTATGTGTCATAAATACGAATTTAAATTAATAACAGTAAATATATGTAAACTGCTCAGATATTCGATTGTAAATTATACTGCTTTTAATTTTTTTACCTTTATAAATTGCAAAATGACATTTTCTTTTCACGACTTTCCGATATGATAATCATATGAAAAACATTACGGAATGCATAGTAAGTATTATCTATTAATATTTTACTCGGAATTTTTTTCTTTTCACGTCTTTGAGATAACTTTAAATGTAAATGCAAACAAAATAAGCATCTTAAATGAAAAAATATATGCATAAAATATAGTTAACAACTATTGTACTTTCAAAAACCATGCTGAACCACGATAAGCTTTTCTACCATCCTTTGCTTAACGAAATATTATTAAACCCGTGCAGATATCATATAAGAGTTTGAATAGTTTGAAAAATTCACAGAGAAAAATTTACCAAATATTTCTGAATATTGTTGAACCATTGTGCGACTCAGTTTATATTTGTGAAAGAAATGGAAAACCAATAAAATGTTAATGTACTTTAATTATACTTTAATGTACTTTACTTGTCATTTTAATCCTTAAAGTTTATTTACTCAAATTTTGTAGAATTTTAAAATAAAAATGATTAATTTTGTATATTAAATTCTATAATCAAATGCACGCATTAACTTCGGAATCAGATATTCCAATTTATGTAACTAAAACTCGAAAATCTCGCGAAATCGAATATACATTAACTTTGGTACTGATTTTTTCTTACATTGTAAATAACAATACTAATTTCAAGATAAATTGTTACATTGTAACAATTACTTAAATAATTTCACGTTTGGATCTCGAAATCGAATATTTCTCGCAGCTCTATTCTGTAATAAAATGTATTGGGATTTCTGTCGGCGCAAGTTTGGAGCACAATACAATTAAACTATATTTCACTTATTAGATTTTATAATTTGTATGGACATTATTACATTCATGTATATCAGATTTGTATTTAACTCTATATTTCATAAATTCGGTTTAAAATTAATAGTTGCGTACTTATGTAACCTACTTGTATATTATTCGATTGTGAATAATACTATTTTTTACTTTTTTTGTCATTATAAATTACAAGCCACACACTGGCTGTAATATCCATGCGAGAAACGTTAGAACGGAATGCACGATAATATTAATCCACGTTTTATTTCACCTTTTTTCTCCTAATAACAAACTTTCTTAACTTCGAAATACGCGAACGAAATGAGCATCCCGAGCGGAAAAATATTTGCGTTTGCAGTTGAAAATTCCTATCGGAAATGAAGGTGAAGCACGATGCGAATCAAGCGCAATATGTTCATTCGATTTTACGAGGCGAGGATGCGAAAAGGAGGTAAAGCCACGGTCGGAAGAAGAAAACGGAGAGTGGGTCTCGTACTCCTCTACATCCTTCGCAAAGGGCTCATGAATCATGGCACCGACTGGGAGGTAAAACTCCTCATCCGTTATCAGCTTGGCAATAAAACTCTTGCCCCCTTCTAATAGACACGACACCCCGCCGTCCCATCGCCGTTCGATCCATCCGCAACCCAGATTCGCCATAGACGAGAAGAAGTCTGATTCACATTAGATAGTGACAGGTTCAGCCTGAGATATCTCTACTTGTCCGATCGATTTCACAAGTTTTTCTCATTACCTATCCGATAACGAAATATTACAGACACGACGAGCTTGAATGTATGCACAAATAAAATTCTCTTTTCATATAGATTAAAATTTTATTTCATTATTTACTTCTTTTCAGTCCTTTCAGACACATCTGGGTTTAATTACACTTTTTTTATTTTAAATGAATTTTGATTCATAAAGATAGCTTTAAGAATGCAATCGTGCACATTTGTTTTAATTTCATTCCTTTATTCTTTTTTTCTTAATTTTTATAAGTTTTATTTAGACGATACGATTGTTATATTTGTTAATGATTGCCAACTCATCCTGAATTAATAGCCTCAAATTAATAAACTAGTACATTACAGAAATTTAATTTCTTCTAACAGTTTGAACACACAATATAAACATTATATTTTATAACCTTGCATGTCTCGCGTATGCGGAAATGTTAAAGACATCCGGCAGCGTTAGTAATATCCAAATGATTACATAGACTTTATAGTCGAATCACATGCAATTTCAAGCGCAAATAATCAGTTCGCAGTCAGCCTGGCGTTAGCTTTAGTTAAAAACGCCAATCTTTCTACTTTGTTATCGTCGCGATTTCAATAGTCCTGATTAAAAGTGGCAGTCATACCACCCATCGCGAGATTATCGGTGTCGTATTCATCGTCCGAAGGACTTCTTTGTCGCGATATAATTCGATTAATTAATCCGAGAGAATTATTATATAACGAACACAAGCAATATTTCAAAAAATCCCCCCATTCGCTTAAACAACACGCAATAGAAGAATTGATTCAGTCACCGATTGCATTCGAGAGAGTATTATTTATCTTCATATTATTTAACATCATAAAAATGCGGTATATGATTTGTATTTATATATGGTGATTTGAAAAAGCAATCTTCTCGTCGAAAAGATAAAAGAAAGAAAAAGAAAACTATTTTCTTATTATTAGACAGATATGCTCTCAAAATATCATTTAAGTAAATTGCACAGTGCAGAAAATTGAAAAAAAATAAATTGCAAACAACTAAAATAAGATTCTTGATATAAACAGCGCATAAAAAAACAACATTAAATGACTGAAAATAAAAAAAAAACGAAAATAAAATGTGATTTTTAAAAGTGCATAATATAAACACATTAACTGCTTTGATTTTATCGAACGTGGAAAATTATCGATGAATATAAACTTTATTTACATTCTCCAACATATTGCCAGTAATTCTATAGAGTGTGAATAATGACTTTATGAAAACATCTATTAATCAATTTTATCGGAACATATATATCATCTTGGATCCGCTCGATTTTCTCCAGTCATCCGCTTACATATTTGCTCGTCCTGCTCCGGAAAGCACGGATAAAAATCTACCGCTCCAGTTACTTATTCCATATCCCGACTTCGCGACTCGGCCTCTTTCTCACAATCAGTTTCCCGCGCCTTGCCGATTGCCGCGTTCATCCCGCGAGAGGAAAAGCGACAAAACTTGGACGGTGCGAAAAGTTTCGCCGTTACAATATAAAAGTTTCCCTCGGGGAAACAAACCGACGAACAAGGATCTCGCGCGCACAGCAAGCAGAGAGGGAATGCTCGTAACGCGGCGCGAGCTATTGCAATCGCTGCGCCGCACCCCGCACGCAGAGATGCATTCGATTGCATTTCTCTCTCTCTCTCTCTCTCTCTCTCTCTCTCTCTCTCTCTCTCTCTCTCTCTCTCTCTCTCTCTCTCTCTCTCTCTCTCTCTCTCTCTCTCTCTCTCTCTCTCTCTCTCTCTCTCTCTCTCTCTCTCTCTCTCTCTCTCTCTCTCTCTCTCTCTCTCTTTCTCTCTTTCTCTCTCTTTCTCTCTTTCTCTCGACCACTCCCGTTCTCCACGATCGTGTCGCGACGCGGACGCAACGCGTAGCGCGGCACGGCACGGCGGTAATCGAATTCCACGGATTCGCAATTATTTCGAAAGTTCACGACCGACGGTAGGTTTAACGACCCGTACGTGATAACGACGAGGCGTGCTTTGGAAATCCACGACGACCCGGCGTCCGGCCCCGCGCGCGTCGCGGCGCCAGATGTATTTCCGGCGTACGTGAGATCCGGCGCGAGGTTGGAAAATCCTTCAAATTCAAAGGCCTTGAATTGCACAAGGTTCTTTTAATGATGTATTAACGAAAAGAGTTTACCGTCTGATTTAAAAATTTTGTTATATTTTCTTTTTCTATGCAATTACAAACTGCATGCAAATATTTAGATATTTTTGCAAACAATTTACAACAATTAATATTTTCTCTAAAAAATAGATATAAATTAAGACAGGTTTAGGAGAAATTCATTTCCTGATGCATTTGCTATCTACTTTTTGAAACTAGAAATTAGTTTCAAATTTTTCATAAAGTAATTTGCAGAAAAAGATTTCAATGTTCGATTTAAGCTGTCATCGACATAATTAACGGAACAAAATATCAAAAAGTTTATATTGTGTAATTATTTTAATCTTTCTAGCGTCATATCGCTGCGTTTAAGACCTTTGATTATCGATTGCAACCAGTCTAGTTATTCGTAATCCTCGATGGTTTATGGGTCACGCCAGACTTCTAATTCTTTTGTCGGCATACATTCGTGTCGTTCGTTTTTTGACGAGTGTCAAATCTGTTTTCCTGTCGATATTCCGGAAGCCTCGTCCTTCCTCTCTCACTCACATCCGACTGTGGGATATAGAGTGCAAATAAAAGTACGTGTCGCAGAGCGATCTGCGGAAAACGAACGAAATCGCTCGGTGACGCGAACATCGTTCACTTAGCAGAAATACCTGCGGCAGTTCTATGGCAAACCAAGCAATAATTTACTTTTTCAAAATTTTGTGTTTTATCATAACCAACTACATATACATTTCAAACGTCACGCATTCTATTCTTAGATAGAAGGATTAATAAAAAAAAGAATAACAAACAAAAAATATAATAGAATATTTGTATCTGCGTTTCCTGTTGTATCCAAATTATCTCTACAATCAAATTACGCCGCTTTGACAAAGATAGACGTTTTATATATAATATAATTCATTCAGTGCAAGACTGTCAGCGTGAACGAAAATTTAAGAGCATAAACAACGACGTTATCCTCAAAATATTGAAAATTTTTTCCCCGCTCATTAAAAATGAGAAACGCTTTTAGCAGAGACATAAAGTTTTCCATGCGACGTATGATGGAAACCGGCGTTGCAACTGATTCTCCAATTTGAAACGACACTTGAAATGACATTTAAAGCGAGGATAAAAAAAGACTTTTCAAATTTATCATTTGCGAGTGTATCACATATCGCAAATGTATCACGTTTCCTGTTAGCTCCAAATATTTTCAAACATTAACAATTCATTTTCCTCCGGTAAAAATTTAATGACAATCCATCGTTGAGTATTAACGTTTGTTATTGCTGGCAATCTCGCATGTACCGTTTGTACAAATGCGTGTCACGAACAGAAAGGACTCCCCGTATGTTACCGCGAAAAAATGGTATAATAACGCGCGTGCATTATAGCACCTTCGTTACAGCCGGAGATATCGCCCGTGGCGAAAACCTATTGCCCTTAATATATCGATTCGAATAGCGATCGATAATTCGACATGGCCGACGTTAAATCACCTGCCTGCGTCCGACTGCTTTTTCGCCGGGCCGTTGCACCGCAGGTTAAATATTGCAGCGACGGTGCATCCTGCAGTCGCGTAATGCACGTTTGCACTGAACTTAACCATCAACGTCACGAATCTCAGTTGTCAACAGAATATCTATTTCACCGAGCCAGACAAAATGGGATCATGTGGTATGTGTCCCATTATTTCTCTCATTCGCTTTTTGTCCTCTCTTCCTCTTTTCTCCGTTGAACTAATAATAACCCACAATGGACGGCTCCGCTGCTTTGAGTGCGACGGAATCAAATATGTAGCCAGTCTACTCTTCAACCATCTCCGCTATCATAGATACTATTAAAACCGTGCTAATTGTGCGGAAGTTTGCGTAGTTTGAAAAATCCACCGCGCAAAAATGCTTTCTTCTCGGCAAATATTAGAATCAAAGTAAAAAAAACAATGGGTCAAAACACAACTATGATTTCTGCAAAAGAAAGAAAAGAAAAAGAAAGAGTTTGTGAAAAAAAGCCTATCCCAAAATATTATTATATCGGTTTCAATCTTGTCATGGATAAAAGACAGCTCATCTTTAAGAAGTAGAAGCTCTTTGTGGCCACACAATGGTGCAAAAAAATGTAATAAATACTTCGAAAAAAGGATAAAGGACGAAAGAGTAGCAGATGCTTTCTGTGGTGTAAAACGGAAACGGATAAATTGATTCATTTGTCCGAAATGACAAAGTGTCTAAACTTAGTGCCACCAAATTACCATATATTCAAATTATGAAAAGAAAATCTGGAGAGATTTAAGTGGAAAATATAGTAAAACACTTTTCTAATAATAACAAACTTTATAGCGGCTGTACATTATATGCTGATTTTGAAACCAAAAGATTTAGTTTCTGATCAATTAAAAAGTTGTGTTAAGCTGCTAAAAATAATGTAACTCGTTTTACAATTATGAAGCAAGAAACAAGAAAAACAGAGGACAAAATTATTACGTTACAAAGTATATAGCGCTTTGTTCCTAAAAATCTAATAAGATATCGTGCAACTTGTGCATATATGCATGTGTATGTATAGCAAGTGCAGTAATAATAATGCTGAGTCAAACAATTTTTAAAAGCTTTGCAATTGTTTATCGATTGTACAATGAAAAATACTTCTCTGAAAAATACTAACAAATATTATCATATACAGAGTGTTTCATAATGTCCGTGCCAACGCTCGTGTGCGAATAGAGTGCGGTAAACTGAATAGAAAAGCCCTTAACCGTTTTGCAATTTTCGCAATAGTAATTGAGATATTAATTAAAAGGGATTGACGAATAATCGCGCGTTGATCGCGGCTAGATCGTAGGCTGTACGCTCTAGGCGTGACAGCAATGAGAATCGCATGGCAACGAAAAATAACAACGCATATCACTCCTGCTCTCGCTACGTGTTAATCCTCGTTGTTGTCACGTTTAGAGTGTACAGCCCACGATCTAGTTACGCGCAACGCGCGATTATTCGTCAATCCCTTTTAATTAATATCTCAATTACTATTGCGAAAATTGCAAAACGGTAAAGGACTTTTCTATTCAGTTTACCGCACTCTATTCGTATACGAGCGTTGACACGGACATTATAAAACACCCTGTATATCACTTTGAGAACGTGCCGTAAATACCGACCAGCATTGCGCTGCAAGACCAGTGTCATTCTTACACTCGAGCTTGCTAGGTACGTGTCTACTGATAGTTTAGTTGTGCGTAATAATGTTGACTATATCTGTTTCGCTAAAAATGAGGCATCTTTTGTTTCTATCGTCGATTCTATCAATAGCACTATTGAACCTTGGCTTCGAATTAAAAACATTGCGCGAATGGAAATTCGTTGACTTTATCTGGAAGAATTCGAAGCATAGACAACTAGCGATAGAATCTGGCAGCTATATTGTTAACGCGTGTGTTCTATACGATGTGGACATGGCACCGGGTAAGCTGACACTATCCACACAGTTTAGTTTAACACACAGTATGATGTTATATAAAAATATAATTTAACAAAAATATCTATACGTGAAGGATTCATTACTTATAATTCCCGATGTCGTCATAATGTACGTTTTATTACATATTTTGCTAGTGCAAAAAAATAGCATCATTATTGCAACAAAATTGCAATAAATACATCTCGTAACATCTTAAGCTCCGTTTACAACAAAATTCTTGTAGATGGTAGAGTATTCATGACTGCGGTAAGAAACAAGGGTGTGCCAGCTAGTTTGATGACGGTAACTAAAAAAATGGGAGAAGGGGGACCGCTACTGCGTCCGTATCCAGATTGGTCTTGGTATGAGAATAATAAATGCGATGGCATTATCGGTGTTTACCGAATATATGTAAGTATCGAGATTTTTCACCCAAGTGATAATTACATTTACCTCACTAACATCATAAATTCTGACACCGGCACTGCGCTCACGATATTTCGTCGGCATTGCCGATATCTGAAATATAATTTTTATCTCAGATTATATGCAATCATCTCTTTGTTTTGGACTGCGGCAAAATCGGAGACGATAAAATTTGTCCCGCACAATTATTAATTTTTAATCTATCGACTAACAAACTGGTTAGACGAGCTATAATTCCCGATAACGTTGCTACCAACCGAAATGGCACAGGATTATTGGTGACACCGATGGTCCACGCCCGGCATTGTAGGAATATAGCGTACACTGCGACCGTTAGTATTAAATATTCTTTTCAATATAATACCGCGCTAAAATCATAGTAATAATCATAGCATAATCTCTATTCTGTGCTCTTGTGCATATGTTGTTGATGTAATTATTATTAATGTTATTATTAATATTGATGTCACATTTTTAAGTCGATATTCGACTTCATACAAATTCCGTTTACATTAATCAAATCGCGCATAGGTGTATATGGCTGACATAAAAGGGTACGGTTTAGTGGTATGGAATGCGCAAACTTCGAAATTCTGCAGATTCGAATCCGATTACATGAAACCGATTGATACCACTTTCACCGTACAGAATGAAAGTTTCTCTTTCAACGATGGTATCCTCGGTTTAACACTCATTCGCAAAGGCAAGTAATCGCTTAAAAAAAGCGAGACTGTTTCGTGTGCTTTCCATAGCATACCTAAAGTTTGAAATCAACCTTGTTGTTTTACATGCATTTTCCACATACTGATAAGAATACATACATATAGAAAATTTTCCTGCAACAATGGCGTTTCAACTATTTTTAACATTTTTATCGCGAATATTTTAGATTTGTACTACGCTGCTTTAGCGGGAGACAACATATACAAGATAAACAACTGGACACTACAGAAATGTGGGCTAAATGCCAACGAAACTGGTGAATTAACTCAAATGGCGGGTACATTAACAGGCCAAACAGCACCGATTGCATCCAAAGATTGTGCGATATTTTTTAGCAATATTCCGCAAACATCCATTATGTGCGCGGACACTTCTGATGAAATTAATCCTAACACTATGGTAAGACACTTAAACGTGATTATTCTCTTAAACGCGATTATGCACTATTTAATAACCAAATATTTATTTTCTACTAGCAATTGCTCAATCTTATAACAATCATTAATACGATTTTCATTATAACAAACAAATATTGATTTCAAGGAGATTATTGCGGATGATGCTGAGAAATTGCAATTTTCAAGTGGGATGAAAGTGATAACACACAGGAAAAGTTATTCCTACTTATACATCTTAACAAATAGGTTTCATACTGTCACTACTGCCACATTAGACCCAAACGAGACAAACATTCGCATTTTCTCGATAGATTTAGAAGAAGTGAAAAAGTATACGAGTTGTTTTGCTTCTTGCAACTATGAGCTCGAGTCTTCCATATCTTGGTATCGGGATGTAATATATAATGAATGATAACGTTAAAAAAATGCATAATTTCATATTGTAAGAAAATGAAGGGAATCTTGTAGACCTACTTTTTTCTTTAATTTTAAGTTTACTTTTAAAAAATTTCAATCTCGAGGTTTATGTTTCTGTACATATAATTCATTAATCGTCTTGTAAAAGATGTGTATGCGTATAATTAATAATTTTAAGATCTCTTCAAACATAATTTCGAGCGAGCTTAATAATATATATAAATCCCTTAAACATGCGAAATACGCAAAAATGTATACAAAAATTTTTCTTTATAATTATAAAACTCTTGTATTTTACAACAATTAAACAATTATATAACTTTTAATTTAGTCAACATATTAATAAAGTGTGTTACAAATACAATACAAAAAAAACTTTTTTTTAAAATCATTAACACATGCGTTAATTTTAAAAATGTTTAAACAAGTAATTTTTATAATTACTTCGTCTTGTTTGTTTGCGATAAAATCGAGATTTTAATTACAACGGATTAGTAAAGCTCTGCTAATCACGCGCGTTCCGATTTTATTAATCTCTCGTTTGCAACTTTGCGAAAGATAGACGATAGCATTAATGCGACCCCACCGCAACGATGCAAAATGACGCAAGTTGCTCCGTTTAAAGGGCGACCTTCCGTCCTGCTTCCCTATCTCGTATCGCACATAATCGGATTAACGTAAGTTCTCCCGTGCTTTCCTTTAAGTTCCGGTTAACTTTCCACGGGAGTATCCGTGACGCTTGAGTGATCTGAACGCTTCAGCAATGTCGCGGTTACATCGGAGTTTGCTTGTTGCAATATGGTTACTAGCTACATGCTTTTTATCGCACAGTCGCTTCGTTTCCCCTAATATGCAGTTTTTAGACTTGATTTTCTACAATTGAATCAACCATCGCAAAAAGATAATGAAGGAAAAAGTTTCAAAAATAGGAAAAAACTTTTTTTGGCGCAGCTTTATTATAACGACAATAATAATTGTATATTATACTATCTTAATAATTAATAATTTCTAATCTTACAGAAAAATGTCATAATTCTGAATAAAATGTAGTTTGTATATCTGTGTTTGTAAACTTTCAAACTTTTCTCGAATATGATAATATCGAGAAAAAAGAGAAACATTAAACTGCTGAATTTTTCAAGTGTGTCAAAAGAGCATTGATATTCATCTACGTGACACGTGGAATCGCAGATTTTGCACATCCGATATTGTATTGTATCTATTTATCTCCATAATTTTTATACATCGCTTTCGCAACACACGTGCGGACAGCGAAACGGGCTGATTTACAAAAGAGTTACAAATTCACGCCGTGCACGAACACACATGTCGATCGAGGGATTATCATTGATTTGCGGCCTACGAATTTGCGGCGCTCAGGCGTAAATTGCGACGGATTAATCGCGGATCAGACGCGCATTGAAACGCACGCGCTCGAATAATGCTTCTCGTTCGTTTCGTCATTTCTGTTTCTCTCCCGTGTAAAATACGGTGGGGAAAATAATCGCGCCGTATGGTAAATAGCTCTCGACCCGCCGAAATAATTTAATTCACGATTAACAATGTTATTTCACCGGCTGGACCGAATAATTCATCAACGATATTTTGGCGCGGTCGAGAGTTCTCGGTCGGCACACGCTCGTCAGTTTTGTCGGTACGAGTTTAACGCCTGTTTCAGCCCCCGCATTTCCGATTTTGATACCGATTCTTTATTTTTTTCGTTTTAAACCGGACATGAAAATACGATGGGATTTTTGCCACGTTTCATTCACTGCGTCGGCAGGAATAGCTGTTGGCAACAAACAAAAGCGATTTACTTTTAATCCATTTTACGTCAATGTTACATCGACAAAGATACATTGTGTCTGCATTAAATAAACGGCTGGTTGATTAATTGCGTCAATTAAAAAAGAAGCCGTGGTTAATTAAAGAAGAAAATTTAATTAAAAGGTTAATTTAAAAAGAAACACGGTCAATTAAGGAAGAATATTTAATTTTAATTAACATCGCACTGAACCAGTGGAAAAACGCGACACCGCTGGAGAAAGAACGTATTATTCCGTCTTTTCTGGAGTCGCAAATTGGAATAGGCAGCATCAAAATTCCGTCAATATCAAACATAGTAGCTGACGGCGGCATTCGCCATGGCATTCGACGTATTAAACCATACGTGTTAAACCGTAGCGGTCGCAAACCACGGGCTCGCGAATTATTCCAAGCTCGACGCGCACAAATAGGGCGAGTCAAATATCCTTGTCACGAGCAATTTGTACAGTCCCGATGCCGCGACGTTTATAAGACGCCTGGAATTTTCGTCGTGAAACAATGTCTGTCGCGTGACGGCGCTTTGGCTACATTTTATTACGCGATTACGTTCAGAAACGTCCCGGCGAACGGACATAAATCTCGCTGATTTCCACAGAAGACACCGCCCGGGGTCTGTATTACGACTGCCGGAAGGAATCAAGAAACACACCACTGACAAATTAGTATCAGCGCTACATGCCGAAAACTAGAAAATACAAGTGAGCCTCTTCCTCGCACGAGAGAAAAATGTCAATGAAATAATTTCATCAGTCGACGTGAAAAGTCCACACACTTGCGATAATAAGTGTTCAAATTTTGCATAAATAACACCAATTAAAACATTGTACACCTGGCAATTTCGATAATTTAAATTAACTTTGCAAAAAGCTGATTAAAAATTATACATTTTCGTTATAACTTTTAATAAATATATTTTTTTCTTTCTTCTTCATTCGTAGTAACTCTTCAAATATGCAATTAGTTACATTTCACGTAAATGAGACGCGCTAATATACCGACTCTTGTTAATCTCTACCGCGGTATTCATCATGGTGCATCGTACATGACGGACAAAATGTTTAACATTTCACATTTCGCTGGCGCACGACTCAAGTCCCGCTTTCGCGTTCACGCAATACCGAACGTGCGATTCGTTTCTCGACGCGAAACACGTCGCTCTCGGGTCGTTCTATGTACACACAAAAGATACATATCTTATCTGGCAGATTGTAAATCGCGCTCGCGGCGAGTCGCGAATATTCATGCGGCGTCGTCGCGCGATTTGCATTCATCGTGTCCCGTTCGCCGCCCACTCGCGAATTATTAACGCGAAGCCTGCTCGGCATCCGCCGATCGATAAGCGAATTCTCTTCCCCGGCGCTACACGTCTCGGGAATTTCCCGGGTGCCGTTCTCGACTCTAACCCGCACTCCCGTCCCCGAAGTCCCATGAAGAAACGCCGGGCCTTTCTCGGGAGGAAACAGTTTTATCGAGCTATCTCTAAACTAACCCAATTCAGCCCAAATTTTACGACGATCATTCACGTTGTAAACCTAGTCTGGAGGTGAAATCGGTGCTCTATTTATTCGACCGTTACATCCCGTTTCTTGATCATAAATTCGGGTGTTGTGATAGTAAACGAGGGACGAGAAACATCATTTACTAGATTAAACTTTGCGATAACAGAGTTTTTATCGGTTAATAGAATGTCTCTAAACTTGTACACATTATAATGCAATTGGCAGTGATTGCAATTGTAGCGATAACAGTTTTTCACGCCTTTTCACATAACGTGATTTCGACTAAATTGAATTTAAATTATTCCAGTCTATTAGATATTAGATTATTATTAGCCGTTTGCCGGTTTCATTCCACTAGATTAAAACATGAGATATTAATTATTGGTGATCGTATTTAAAGGTAGCAATATAGTACACATATCAAATACTAATTAACGCGGAAACAATGATAATTATTCTAACGCCGCATGTCGACGCTATTAATCAATAATAAGTTTAACTTATTACCGTAACAACATCAATTGATTCTCCTCCTCGCCGCGAAGTCGCGAACAAAAATTTAACTCGCAAAGAGATGCAAATAAAGATTCGTCGATTGTACAAAATCTCGACGAGTCAAGCAAAACGATATAAAGTTCGTGGAAATACTGAAGCGAGAAACAGCATCAATCTCTTTCCTTCATTTTTTTTTACTTTTCTCGAGAGCGAGTACAAGGCTAATAATTTCTCTGAACCGTATCTTGAACGACTCAGTAGAGCTAACCGTTTATCATCGCGGATACTCGGAGCAGGAACAAAAGGATGATTCGAAAGAGAGCGAGAGAGTGAGTCGCGCCAAGATATCGGCCGAAGGGGAGCGAGTCAAGACAGTGGCAAAAGTAGAAATAATGTCTGACGTGCGCGTTTCCCGGTTTGAAATATGAAACGAAAGGATTTGCAACATGCGTCACACTTTGCAGCCCGATTTGCCGCGTACTAGTGCGACGTACTGCACTTTTTCAAAGGGATTATACGCGCCATTTCCACCGCCATGTAATGCGCGGAACGCATTTTCGTTCGACTGGCTGAAGCGCGATGCCTCATGTGTATAGATATAGAACTACTCCGCGCTGAAATCAATCCGATCGATATAGGTCTCGTTCGCGGTTTGTGTAATTCGAGATAGGTCGACGGTTTGTGATGTAGAGTAAACCCGATTCTGTAATGCAGACTAACATGCGCGATATCTAGATAAATGTTTGTCTAACAAGCTTAAGCAAACTTGCGCAAAATATTTTTTAATTGATGTCGAAAGAGAAGAAATATCAATATTTGTGCATCTTGAAATGGAATAAATTTATCAGAGTCGAAATTAAACTCAAGGATTGCGACAGGATATTTTGAAAATTTATTCTGAGTAGCTAAGTCCAACATTTATTATAAATGGATATCCGATATAATGCCTAATATTTTATTTAAGTAAGAAGAATGTTAATTTAACAAATAAAAATTGGCATCACTAAAATATCAAAAATTGTAGATAAAACTCAACACGCGCGTAAACAACAAAGTCTGAAAGTCTGTTATTCTGAAAATTTCATTTTACATCGTTTGATTTGTTTTTGTATGTTGAAGCCATTTTTTTTCCAGTTATATCACTAATAACGAATCACTCTCTATAATCACCTGTGGCATTTAGCTACTCGAACATGTGAGCCCGGTCTCACTCATTTCCCTGCGCGTGGACACATGTCGCCAGCAATCCCACTAAAAATCGTCGCAACCGGAACATCTCTTTCATCAGCGTAACACGGAAGTTACGTTACAGCCCGATACTGTCACTGATGCGAGTAACATGGGCACGGACGGCGGTACGGGCGCAACCCTTCGGCGAGACAGATTAACATTGTCGATACGTCGCCGACGTCGATCAACGTCCGTGACACGGGCACGCACGCATTTGTCGTATATCTGTTAGCGGTTGGCGTTCAGCGATCAACGCTACAAATAGTTACTGCACGTTACAAGATGTAGTTAGCAACGAGAATAATATTAGATTGATGGAAAGATTTGTGTAAAATAGAAAGTGTGAATTTATTGGTCTACTTTCCAACAATATATTGCTCGCGCAATTTTCACTTCTATATAAATATCAAATATCATATCAACACGTATTAATATCGTTATATTATTATCGACATCTTATAATAATGTCATACTTTTTATTAATCAATGTAGTTATGCGAGAAAGTTAAAAGAATCTTACAAATTGACATACTTTTTATTCTAATATTATATTCTAGTAAAGTTTTCAAAGTATATTTAAGGATTGAATATTTTATGTGATATTAATACTTCCGAATTTCAAATCTGATTTAAAAATCTGAAATATTAACAATCTTCTCGTTTTACTTTACTTATCATCGATTAACTTGAAAGCCTTTAATGATAAAAAAAACTATCAAACTTCGCTCATTAAATTGTTGGTTGTTTTAAACACATTTCAGATCGTACCATCGATAATTTTGAAAATTTAATGTTCACTATGTAGCATCCAAATTTATATCAGTAACACTATCAGACACTTTTATTTGTTATATTGTTATTCTGTAACATTTAATTGTGTCACTAGTACGTATACAACACGTGTATCACGTTTACACGCTCGATATCAATTAGCAATCACTCCGACATATATCACAGTGTCAAATTTCAAAACCAAGTATTCCATATTTCGATATACCTACGATTTTCCCATTCGAATGTTTGACAAGTGAATCGAATCAGTGATATATATCGAAATAATTCCACCACTTGCTGTGACTGCCGATGTCGATATCGCAGTGGCGCGTATCAACCGCAATTCCGGCGAAGAAGTACACACATGAATTCGCTCGTACACGATAAGACTAAACAGAGCCGCGAGCGAGGCTCGTTAGAAAGCTCTTTGCTTTCATTATTCTCCTCATCCTTTTGTTCTCTCTTCCATAGTGGACCCTCTTTTCCACGCCGTTCTCCTTTTGAGCTAATAACGATGAACATGATCTACATTAGGCGGCCCTGCTACTTCGAGTGCGGCCGAGTCAAGTGCGTTCCGTGGTAAGCTCCTCCGTCGCTCTTCTCCTAGCTACTACTACGAGATGCTATTGAAAACCGTGCTGGTTTTACGGGAAAGTAGTTTGCATACTTTGAAAAACTTACCGCGCATAAACGACTTCTCTCGGTGAACACCGCGGTTGAAATAAAAAGTGATAAATTGAGACAAGTGTGCATTATAAGCAGAAACAAAAGAAAGAGTTTACCGTGAGAAACGCTCACTCGAAAGTTAGTTTCGTATCAGTTTCCAATCCTGTCATAAATGAAAGACAGCTCATCTTTAACGAGCGGGAGAGCTCTTTGTGTCTGCAGAATGGCGCAATAAAAATGCAATAAATAGCTCGAGCGGAGGAAAAGAATGTTAGAGAGACAGATACTTTGCAACTAGCGCAAAACGAGAACGGATGAATTGATTCGTTCGTTCCGGGACGATACTTGATCGATCATCGAAATAATGAACGACCAGTTTCCGCGACATGAAGAGCCTCCCCCCCCCCCCCCTATTGAGACTTAATTCAGCGCCGAGAAGACTGCGGCGCGCTATTAATGCAGTTGTATGCGCTTTTTTTCTGTTGCAGAGGCACCGGCCTCGTGAATGAACGCGAGATGGACGTCTGAATCGAAGCCATCATGGCCCGGTTTCTATTGATTCTGCCGCTGCTGGCATCATTGCGGCACCTGATACACCCGATCGGTAAGTGAAGCTCTTCTTCAACATTCGTTCGTCGGAAAATGCAACAACGCCGAGGAAAAAAAAAAAAGAGCATCGAGCGTCGTGCAATTGGAATCTCTCGCTTTCAGGCGCGGCTCTCTTTGAAAATTGCGCATTTGCTCGACTTGAGTCGATAATTAACGATAATTAATTGACACGTTAAACAAATTATCGATACCGTGATTAACGATCCGCATTGACGCGGCTCGAACTGCTAATGGAACTGATTCTGAGACTGAAATGCACAGCAAACATTATATTTATATAACTTATTAACGCGTAATGCAAACACTTCACGTGCAATATCTGTTAAGTTGTCAGGATGTAATTTTTTTCCGGCAGTAGCTTCGTAATATTAGCAGATTATTACATCAGATAAAATCGTTTACCGACGAATAAAAAAAGAATACCGTACATTATATAGTTGCATAACATTTTCTCCGAGTAAAATTTGTCTTGCAACGTTATTTATCACTAAAGTTACTAAAATTAAAAAAAGAATAGTTCGAAAAAATTATATTAAATTTTTCATATAATAATAAATAATTCTTTCATAATATCATGTACTCATTTTATTAATATAATCATATTTTTTATATAATTATATAATTATTAAAATAAATGTACAATAAATTTAGTGTTTATTAATGGAGAAATAAGTTGTAATTATTTGTCTATTCAAGCAACAATTGTATTACGTGTCTAATATTGCCGAAAATATTAATGAATATATCAAACGACCACGGATAACTATCAAAATGCGTCCGATAAGGAATTTAGACAGGCCCTCGTATTCGTGGAAGCTGAACGAGATTCCGTTGTTTCCGATTTATAGTCCTCGTGCGCTAACGAGTTCCTCTTTTATGTGATAAGAATCATCTCGATAACGGTTAATAGCTAGAACAAGAGGCGCAGAGAGGGAAGGGACAAAGAAGATAAACAGGAACCGAGAAACAAAAAGAATCGACAGACATATCATTTCCTTATCCCCCTTCATCGCTGCTCGAGAGCGTAATTCACATATCATAAACCGAATTCCAATTAATGAAAAGATAGATACATAGCTTCATGAGTCCGTAAATATCCGCAAACATTTGCACACAGAATCCGTTCTGCCACCGTTTTTAAACAGAGTATTCATGTGTATGAAGTTAGCCCCACACTTTAATAAAATTAAAATAATCGAAATTGTACTGCATTGTACTAGTTTTGTACCAAATTGTACCGTAGTTAATTTTTTGAAATCACGCGCGGATTTCCAAAAAATCGAAATTTTTGAATTTTTTGAGTAGCCCCACACTTTTCGAAAAATGATTTTTTCTCGACTGTACTACATTGTACTAGTTGTACCGAACGTTGTGCCGTTTGAAAAAAATTCCTAACAAATTTGGATTTTGAAAAAAACGAGAAAATCGAAAAATTTTGGACATTACGTAATTACGGCAAATCGGCTATTTTTTAAGATATCAAAACGCGGCCAACGAGGTTCGAAAGAGAATCGTTTGTACCGGTTTGTACTGCTTTGAATTTCGTTTGCATCTCAACCGGACCGCGTTTCGATATCTTAAAAAATAGCCGAGTTACCGTATTTACGTATTGTTAAAAATTGCAAAATTCGGTACTTCCGGTCCGGTTGAGGTGCAAACAAAATTCAAAGCGGTACAAACCGGTACAAACAATTCTCTTTCGAACTCCGTTGGCCGCGTTTCGATATCTTAAAAAATAGCCGATTTGCCGTAATTACGTAATGTCCAAAATTTTTCGATTTTCTCGTTTTTCTCAAAATCCAAATTTGTTAGGAATTTTTTTCAAACGGTACAATGTTCGGTACAACTAGTACAATGTAGTACAGTCGAGAAAAAATCATTTTTCGAAAAGTGTGGGGCTACTCAAAAAATTCAAAAATTTCGATTTTTTGTAAATCCGCGCGTGATTTCAAAAAATTAACTACGGTACAATTTGGTACAAAACTAGTACAATGCAGTACAATTTCAATTATTTTAATTGTATTAAAGTGTGGGGCTAACTTCATACACATAGAGTATTTTTTACTTTGTTTCGTTTCGCGTTGAAAAATTTATTTTTATAAAATAATTTTTTTAAAGCATAATAAAATTTTTTTTAATTAACTTGAATGCTACGTGTAATATTATAAAGCTAGATGGAATAGTACTTATTAGTTTGTTGCGATCTTTTTATATTATCTTTACGCATTCCACATTCAAAGCCGTGAAACCAAAAAGCAAAAATGTCCCGGAAATATTTATTCCGGTAGAATTATTTGTTTTATCAGTGTCAACCTCGCGGCTGTCAGGCGGTTCATCCCTTTTATTCTTTGTATATTTCATCGTTTATTGAACGCAAATATGAAAACGGAAATTTCGAATAGCGTGCACAATATCGCACACCGTATAACATTGTTTCGCTCATATTAACGCAGATTTATGACCGCTTGCGCAAATCTAGGACGAAACTTTGGCGCGACTTAGCGCATTTTCGAGAATACAGCATGTATATGAAAACCGCAACGAAAACAAACGCTTTTAGCAGCAAGACGCTGGTAGTTAATTCACGGTGCGTGAATCCTGAATGCTTACATAAGACAGAGATGCAAATTTTGGAACACACCGAGGTCGTTTATCCAACGAGACGACTTGAGACGAGATGCTTTACCATAAATATATTTTCCACATCTGACGTTTTAATGGTAATAAGATATTTAAATTTAAATGTCGCAGAATTCTATGGAAACCGCAATACATCAGTGTAAAATCACGAAATCATATTTTTCAGTGATTTACATAAAAATATTAAATATTTATATATAATAATATTTGTACATAATATTTTTATGTTTGCACGCTTGCGTGTGAAAATATATAATATTTTATATGCGATAATTCTGTTAAAGTTATATTGACAATAAATTTCGTTGCTAGAAAATAACATTTAACTGTATCTCCTGTCTTTAAACGCTTCGTGCCATTTAACTCATTATCAATATAACGATAGCATTCTCCGTGCCTTTCAGTGAATGGTAAGAAATTCTCCCGCGCTGTATCAGGTGTGCCGAACAAATCGATCCCCGATGCTACGCGAGAGGCCTTAACTCGCGCGCCGAGATCGTTCGAGATCCCAACAGGATATAGCCGGACCTTGCCATGATAATTCATGGTACGGTAGTGGTTGCTGAGGAGAAATACGAGAGGAGCTAACCCAACTTATTGCATCCGCAGATGTGATCCTACGCGAGGCGTGATGAAGGGAGCGGGGGGCAAGCGATGCGGTAGAACTGCAAAATTCCGGCGCAACGTACGCGTCATTTCGGACGTCTAAATCGTAACGTTTCCCTGGAAACGGTCATTCTTTAGTAGGTCATATCCCTCGCCGGGGCTTTATAAGTCTTACCATGTTCCGTTACAATCTCGTACTACGCTTTCAATTATAACGTACATGGATTATATATGAAATCTACATATGTCTTCCAATTATTATTCACCCAGATATTTGATTCATAAAATTAGCGACATTTTATATTATCGATTTCCTTATCCAATTTGCTAAATTTAACTTATAAAAAAAATTATATATCTGGATAAGAAAAAACGGAATTGTAATATCTTGTAAAATATATTAAAACGAGTTTAAAGTTAAAACACGTTACTAATTAGAAAATAGGATCAATGAATACTACTTATACATAAAAGCAAACAAAGTTTGATCAATATTTAAACATTAATTTAAAAATCTATAGGATATATGTACATTACATATATATACCGATCTTTTTAACATTAAAATATATTATTTAAAAAACATTAATAAATAGAAAAAATACATACACGAAATCGAATTTTTTTAAATGTAAAAATTAACGAAAGTAAAATCCATTTATAAACATAAAATCACTTGAAAATAAGCATGCGACGTAATTTGATACCTTCCGCTATCGAGAGACGACAGGCTACTTTACGCTGTACCTAATAAAACCATCGCGTCACGAAGCAAAAGAAGAGAGAACTAGTGAGACGCAAAAAGCATCGTTTCCGACAAGGCGGAAGCAACGGAAGCGCGCGCAAGTAAACGAACTGCCGGCGTTGCTTAACTACAGCACAGCCAGTGCGGTAATGACGAATAAACTTAGTTTGCAGTCAGCCCTACGAGACCGAATATATTCCACCATCGCCACGTTTTCTTCAGTCTTACCAAAATAATTATATTTATAGCAGATTACACTTCGGTTGGTCCGCCGGAAAACGCAAGAACGATTATTTTCAAAACAATAAAAATAAATTTATTTTTGGAAAAAATGCCAAGTGGATTTTTATCGTTCAAATTATCATTTGTCATTATTAAAATTCGGAAATTGCTGTCTCTTGCCTGATATAAATTGATAGCAAAATTTTTGATGTATTATTTCTAATTATATCACTTAATTAATTCTTTCAAACCAAAAATTAAAATTAATACTTTAAAACAATTTTACCGCCCCCATGAATGTCGTAAAAGTTATATTATTTTTATTTAGAATTTTTATTTAGCGCAAATTTGAAACATCTGTCTTAATTATTGCATGATAGAACGGTGAAGTTGCCGTCAATTAGATTAGCAAACTACCTCTAAGTAACTGCCACCTCGCCTGCAATGCGCTTTTTGTGCATACAAACTGGTAGGGAGTTAATTACTGCGGGGCACGTAGTGGTTTCTTTCCTAGGAACAACAACTATAGCCGATAATAGGACTTGTGCTGATTAAAACAAAACCATAACGTACATTAGTCTTACAAAAAAAGCTTTGATATATAAATTGATTAATTTGATATATAAATTTCTCGAATTCCGATTACGAAGTTGTCACTGATATACCTTAATTCACAAAAATTATATTCAATGATGTATTAAGGTAAATGCGAATGAATCGAATCAATGAGCGAAGTGAATCGTCTTTCGGTATTTTACAATATCTGGAAAAATTGATTCAATTTAAAATAAGTACAAATAAGTATCTGTGAGATAAAGTTTTTTTAAATATAATATACTTTGAAATTTGTCAAATTGACCAGCTGATCTAATACACTCACGTTTGCCATATCTAACGTAGCAATATTATCTTTCATAATATAATATCTTTCATAAGATTGTACAATTAAATAATTTTATTTTCAAATAAAGTATGTGTTGATTCGATAATTCGTTTAATACAAAAAATTTCAGAAATTTTTATCATCAATTTAATATATATATATAATGTATAAAACATTTTAAAAAGAATGATTATGTTAATTAAAATGGAATTTAACTTGCGTAATACAATTAATTTAAAACTTTTTATTTCTAATAAATTATTAAACACAAATTTCATTAAATTCAGAAATTCTCCATTGTGCTTTTATTACTAATTTTATTAAAAATCAATAATGATTATAAATTAATTCATATAATAAATAATTAATAATCCAATAATTATTTTAATTTTAATTTCCATTATTCGTAAGTAACTCTAAATTACTCATTGTTCAATAATTATGTTCGTTAATCGTTCTAAATGGATTTCTGTCTAATGTCATTTGATAATTGGTAATGTCGTCACTCATATCTCTACTAACGTTGCTCAACTTCTCTAAATTTCTAGAAATTTCAACTCTCATCAATCGTAAATTTAGCGCCGACGTTCATCTTCGTAAATTGTCCACTCATCCACAAACTTTTTAACGTCCTTTTAAAAAAGTTCACTCTCGAAGCGATCCACTCGAAACATCCATAAAGTGCGATGTCGATATTTGCATATCGTAGATATATATGCAAGATATATATGCAAGATGAAGTGCTAACTAAACTAAATTTTATGCTAATGAAATTCAAACACGAATAAATATGAGAAATTAAACCTACAAAAACTAATTCAATATTTCAAAGCGTTCATAGAATTTTTTATCCATATCTCAAATTCCTTATTAAATTATAGTGGCATTAATATTAGCAGAGCGTGATTCTGTGTGTGTGTGGTTATTAAGGACTCTTCAAGCTATTTTAAAGAAAGTACATTCGATTAAAATAGATCAAAGTATATGCTAATTTGCTTTTCACTTAATCAGAGTCATGGAGTTCTATCTTGGTTGAAATACTTTACTTTAGGACGCACGTGCAAGCAATCCTATCTCGCGGTTCGATAGATTCTCAAATATTAAATTAATAGATATTGTTTGCGCCCGCAATCCTTCGTACACATCAATCGCCAAAGGTTATCGATAGTTTGCGTATACAGAACGTATCCAATATTTTCTTTCTATTGTATTACAGATTGACAGGTATAAAATCAATCTTTCTTGAAAATGGAAACTCAATTCTGTCGTCTTGGAATACTGTTAAATTAATATCACATGTGTAATTTTATGTTAAATTATCCACACTTATATAATTTTTAGGGTTTACTTATTAATACGTGTCTGCACTTGTCAAGTGCACTTGTTTAGGTAAAAAGAAACATTACATTCAAATGCGCGAAAATTAAATAATATTACGATAGCATTCGCGTGTAAACAACACACGTGCTCTATGTGGACGCAGCAGACATGCGATCCATTCGGAAGCCGTAGCTACGTCCGGGAATTTAATATCTCGCTAATTGCGAATATATTGTAAGAGAGTCGGGGAATGGGAAGAAGCGATATCGAATCCCGCCATTGCAACTTTTTAATCGTGGCGCAATTTAAAATAGCATCACGGTGTTTTGATTGCATCGATATCGTTGCGTTGCGACCTACCGATGCGCGACGTATCTCTCTGATGCAGAGAGATACTCGTTTCCAATACTCTGTTATCACTGAACAATAATAACTTCTATTGACGTTATGAAGTGCTATGGCGAATCAATATATATTTTGAAATGATTTACATTAGCATCATGTCCATAATAACATAAAACGCGCTGGAAAAATGTATAAAATTTTGCAAAAACAGACAAAACGAGAGAAAAAATGTAAGTTTTTTTAAATAAATATGATTATCTTATTTTTCTTAATTTCATTCGTTTAATTTACATTTTACACTTGCAAATTGAACTCTATTCTTTTACTATTTAATTTGTTGTACAAGTTTATCGTTAAAAAAAACATTATTGTTAGACGGTATTGAGTTTTGCATGATGTAACTATTTTCAAAACCAATGAGTGGTTAGTAGATAAAAAAAATTCACCTGATCTACCTCAGTCGCTGAATATTTGGTAAGCGCAAACTGTAGCCCCTGGAAAATTTTTCGCGAACAAACGCCGCTGGCGCTACGCGCCTATCGAATTGCGAGTATGGAATAAATGGTTGTGTATATCGGTATGTACACCCATATTCAAAGTCAGTTAAAGTTACGGTTACAATGAATACACGTAATCCTAACGAGAACTCACTCTGATAAACTCGTATATTTTGTCCGTCAAATAATTTTATTCGCCGGGTTGGTTAAAATCGCCTAAACTTTCTAGCGAAATATATTTTAGTTTAAAAACGTCGACAGACATGATTATTATCTTTTAGAGATAACAAGCCATTATTGAGATTTTATCGCGCAAAATTCTAGTATTATATTCTGTTCCATTATGGTTTAAATATCTTTATGATATAAAAATTCAATACTCATACATATTATGAATTTCATACTACGTTATAAAAGTTGTATATGTATATATTACAACACAATATATTACAAAACATAATATAAAAATTTTATACTATGTTTTATGTGTTATAACTGTACATGCATCTGTATACAAGATGTATATACTATAAATACATCATACAAGAGAAAAAATTAACCTGAAATTTGTCATTCCTAGGATCTTCTTCTTTGATAACAAAGCTTTGAGGTACATTCCACATATGACTTTATCTGCATACTTCATGCACTTTGCAACAAAATTGACAGATTTATTCGAGGAAAGATTTATCTCAATTTTTATTTACATTCGCGGACAAATGTCGTTTGAAATTAATGATCGTATCCGACTCACGTTCTAAATGTTAGCAATGACCATGTGAAAACACGTACGGTTTTGAACCGATTTCGAGATCACGTCGTAATAGCATCATATTAAAAATCGCTCCGTCTAAATAGACCTTTAAGCACGCTGACGGCTCTCCCGTGCACACGACGAGACCTTTGTGCGATGGTGGTCAAAGCCCTTTCGCTATCGATCGTGTCCGTTCTATCGTGAGTAGTTGGTAACTTTAGCCGCTGAAGTTGATCAATGAGGCGATGGTCACGACGGCATGGCATAGACGTATTAATACCGACACATACAAGACGCTGGATATATAAAATGTTTAATAGTCTAAATGATCTCTTTGCAAAGTGAATCCAATTGCAACAATTTTAGATTCTACTTCGCACGCGATTTATCACTTCGATATACGACTTTGTTACCTGACATGACTTTATTATCTTGAATGTCAGAAACACACTCATTACTTGTTGCAAATTGTATTTTGCTTCTATAATTTAAAATTTTTTTCGAATTACAATCAAATAACCATCATTTATATCACGCCAATTAAAAGAGGGCCGTTTATTATAGCGTTTAAAAAAATATTGTCAAAATATTTGCTTATAGTCGATGCACGCGGACAAACAACTGAATCTAACTTTACATTGCACATATTGCATTGTCAGAATAATACGTAACGAGTGACAGGAACACCAAAAGTATCTCCGCGACAAAATCTAAAGGACATAACACGCGTCACATTTCGGAACAGGACTTTCGGTCTACCGCGCTTGCGGCTCTCGCACGTGCCGGAACACGTAGACGCCGGACGTAAAATGACGATTTATTCGTAACTAAAAGTTTTCCAACTGATCCACGTAGCCACATATATCTACAGAACGTCCCACAATTCAAGGTTATTCTCTTTTAGCGGGAATTATTATATGTACTGGTTTGTGAGTATTTCTGATTATAAATATAATCCTTTTAACAAAGATTTATTAATTTTTACTAATAAAAAAACTGTAAATCTATATAAAAATGAAGGTTTTTAGCAATTAATGTGAATCCGCTACAACTATTGATAAGCGTGAAAACGAAGTGATTGTTGATACGACGAGTTCTTGGTTTGGCCTTTGGAATCCGTCGAACGTGAGGATAATTTTGAGATATTCTGTGCGCTAAGAAAAAAGCAGCGACTAGGAAAAGGCCACGTCGTGTCTACGTGCCCATGATATTTCGAGCCGGTCCTGTATCGTCGCCGTATCGCTGACGCTATGAGAAACCACGTTAACTGCTTGGCAGCTTTTAGACCGCCGACAGTAACTCGCGCACGATATACCTACGAGCAGTGCAACTTACGGATCCTCAAAGCAAACCGCACATTAGTGATTCAAAAGCACGCGAACGTGACTGGAAGATCGGGATATAATATTTACCGTGCGAGATGCTGCGTGCCGCGCGACAAAATTAATTAACGCCGTCAGCTTTGAGTCAATGAATAATCACGTCAGTATGAATCTCTTCTCTGTCTCTCTTGATTAAGTAAAAAGATGAAACAAGAGATTTAAAGAAATGAGAAACAAAAATTGTTAACAAGAATTTACTCTTCTAATAATACTATGTTATAGTACGACGGCACTTCTTGCATTTATTACAGCATGAAGAGATTAATTAAAATGTTAATTCTGCTTCATTATTTCTGCAATAATACGTTTAATCTAATTAAGTAGGCAATTATATATATATATATTCGCAACATTTTTTGCATTAAAAATATGTATCTAATAATCTTCTATGCAAATTATTATATACAAACTCAGTTTGATATCGTTTTTATCGTAAAATAACATTCACAATTCGGGCGACAACATTGACTCCAATACTTCAATTATTCACGTGGTTATTCATTAACGGTTCAATATGCAGCGAATTCCGAACTGAGTTATTTATGTAAATATGTATAATGCACCTACTTTGCATGGAAACTATTCGCAAGTCCGACAAGTGACTTTGTGCAATTGTTCGCGCGTATCCCGTTTCATAAAATACCGGCGATCGTAATTAAAGCGCGAGCGGATGATCAATTCCCCGATACGAAATCACAAGACGGATCTTGAACTGCAACTCCTAGCCCTTTCATCGCCCTTTCACACTCCTCATATATACGCGTCCTGCCACCATCTTGCCAGTTGTCGTATTC
The DNA here is from genome assembly GCF_040581485.1 of Linepithema humile. NCBI lineage: Eukaryota > Metazoa > Arthropoda > Insecta > Hymenoptera > Formicidae > Linepithema > Linepithema humile. The sequence continues at coordinate 31,431,655 of NC_090129.1, read as the reverse complement.
GAAATGCAACCCCCGGCGTCGGTTGCAACTAGGTCACCGGCAATTACGCTAGTTATTCACTTGGCTATGCTAAGGTAGGGAAAGGAGGGGGCTATCGCGGCGGGCTCGGAATTTAAGATTCGCCGTGCATGTGCAAGCCGCGAGGGGTTGGTCCTGCGTCCCTCTCCGCAATGTCATCTCTTTGCCTACAGCATTACTTACGATGCTGCTACATTCCGCAGCTCTTTGAATTGCGTTTTTATCTTCGCGGCTTCTTAAAATTCTACTCGCCATTCACGCTAACTTGCTACTGTTAAAAGAAGCAATCGCTTTTAGATTAAGATTCCAGGCTTGAGAACTGTATTTAAACAGCGATAGAGAGAGTCTACTTGTGGAATATATTAAATTACTACCAAAATAAATGTTATAATAACAAAAAACCGCTCTTCTTTTCATATATGTAAAATTTCAAGATTACTTATTTAATAATTAAGAAAGAGTTGAAAGTTAATATTTATCTACTTGTTATTTTTAAGTAATTAATTAACACAATCTTTTGCCGAATCAGTCGCGTAAGTTTCCCTCAATCGTTCATATAATAAATAATAACACAATAATTGTATTTTAATGATAATAATTTAAGTGGCGTAGTAATGTGACAATATTGAATGATGAAAACTAAATATCATTTCCAATAGCCATATCTAGGATATATTGCTTTTCGTATTGCTAGTACACACGCTTCACTAGTGATGTTGACCACACACAGAGTCAAGCGATGTGAACCTGTTGACAGGCAACCAGAAGCAACACCTGTGACATCAGAAACCATGTAATAATCTGTCGCTCTACATCACAGCGCGACCTCGTCAACTTGATGCATATGCGAACCATAAAATACATTCTGCATTCCGAAACTCAAATCTAGATCCAAAGATATTTCAAAGATTGTGACAGTGATCCTCGGATGCGAATAACGTCTCAGTTGGAAACAGCAAGACGCGACGAGAAACTTCACTACTTAAGAAAATATATTAAGCAAGTATAGATTTAAAAAAAATAGAAATTTATATATAAAATAAAAATGTGTTTTTAAAATCTCATGTTAAACATTTAGATTGTTATTATCAAAATGGTAATGCTTTCTGCTTTGATAATATTTTACTAATATATTATTAAATATAATACTTTTATTCTTATTTACGTACCGATAATGCGTACATTTTCACATGATACATGTACGGTCGAAAGTTTCATGTGCACATGTGCGCATTCATGTACTAGAAGGTTAGTTATCTCATAAAGAGGATATAGTGGAATACTTCGAGTTGTCAAATTATCATTTCTGCATATGCATAAGCGCAACGGTGATGTAACGCAACATGTACATTTAAAAGCGCTTCGCACTTTGCGTGAACAAGCAATGTAACTTGACGCGACAATTTCCGGTGTTATTAGCTGTTTTGTCATATGCCGTTTCCCACAAAATCTTTGCAATATTATACATTCACATAGGTATTAATTATAATACAATGACTTGTATATTATACACACACATATTGTGTATTTTAAATAAAAAGAATTGGAAACAATATCCATTTCCACATCTGTGACAGATGCAATTAATAGTACTACACAACGTTATTATTTAAGAAACAAAAATTCAAATTCAGCTTTGCGATACACGTCGAAATCTGAATAAAGCATACAGAAATGTATGTTCTGTACACTGCAGAACTATTCCTTTCTCCTTTTAAATCCGATCACACGAGAGATTCATCACAAAAGAAGATTTATTCAAGCTATTTTTCTTACGGTATTCCACAATCGATAGAGAATAACATTTTCGAGATATTTTATCGCTACGGCATATATAGCGCACACAATCGTAGATGTATTGTCCAATACATCTTAAATGAGCCGACACACTTGCCGCGGAAACTGCCTGTCCCACGACGCGATAATATTTTTAACACATTTGCTCATAAAAATTCCATCTAGCCGCCGACACTCGAAGCGAGCGCCGAACGTCACCTGCAGGTCATGTCGACATCGTATAATATCCTCGGACCGACGCATCTCGGTTTACGACGTGGCTCGTGAAGTCGTTACACATACGTTTCACGGCGAGCAACTGGCCCGGAACCAGCCCTCGACCGAGGCAACTGCGCGACCTGTCCCGCGGGACTGACGGACGGTGAGAGAGACGACATTGTTGTCCTTGGAAAGCGACCCACGCCGATAAATCGCGACACCGAGCAAGTTTCCGCGAGACCGGGCACGATCGCGGAAAAGTGCAAAAATGGCGATACTCCATTCCGAGCGTTGGAAAACGAATCAATTCCCGATGGAAAAGTTTCGGCTGCTTCCGAGCAAAGGCAGAACTTCGGCAATACTGAAGTGAGCGGATGGAGTCGCGCGACACCTAATATCTACGACGAATCTATTCCGATCGAGTCCCGTGTTCGTTCGACCATTCGCACGTTGACGGTGAGCGTATTACAGTCAACGCGAGTAAACAACAAGTGATCGCGCTTTCGTCGAACGAAGAAAATAAATATCGGGGAGACGATAGATCATCTTTCGGAGAGAACACGTTGTCGATGAACCATTAATCAATATCTCATCCAAATCTCGAATTCTGTCGTAAAGATCATTAAAAATAAGATAGTTTTTATATAATAAAAACTTCTTCTCGTCATATTTCTTTACATTTAATAATTGATTTCAATTGCTTGTTTCTTAAATATCGCGTTTTGATTTATATAATAAAATTCCTGCGATTTTTGCATCTCGAATTTCTATATTCCATTATTACAACGAATTTGTTCTCGTTAAGATCTTTCGTACTAATAGTCGCGAATAATTAACAAGTGCTGTATGTTCGTGATTTCACGTTTATTGCGTTCGTAATGACGAGATATCGCATCGCGTATCCATTATTTATTCAATCGATAGCACACCAATGTTATGCCTATAGATTATCGTTTGTCCGCTGTTTTAGCACACTGTTTCAGATTACAATGCTGAGATTACCGAGAACGGCGCAATCTCCTCTCGTCTCTTTATTCATGTATGTATGTTTGTAATATGCACGAATGCGAATGCAGGACGAAATGCACGCAAGTGGATAGATATATATGCAACACGCGCCACGTAACCATCGCCGATGCAGTCGGGTCTAATCTGAACTAATCATACACATGTACGGTAACGTAATCTCCAATATCCTCGGTTATATTGAATGTAGGTGTGGACGCCAGAGCGAGAGCCGAAACCTCTACGCTTTAGTTCAAACACACGCACGCACGCTAACTGCTCAAATGACTTCTTGCAATAATGAAGACGTAATGAAGACATGTCATAGCAACGCGTGCGATATTACTCGACAATCTAAATATTAATCCGTTAGTCGCAATTTTCAACTTTAAATACTTTTCAATTAGGCCACGCGTTAAATTATCCAAAGATTTAAATATATCAAAGATCAAAATATATAATTCACAAAACTCTTTTTTTAGTGTTACTCCATAATAATTACCATTAAAAGCACATATTTAAAATACACAGCTAAATAAAAGTTATAAAATCTATATCTGAAAAAGCGTATAATAATCGCGCAATACTAATATCATTAACAATAAAATTTTATTGAAGCATTTACACAAATTCTACCTATTTCTTATATATGAATATTAAATTTCGGATTATATTCGAATTGCATTCAACATCAAATAATAATTCCAACGAATAATAAATAGCACGACCAAACGTCGATTATTACAAGCGCGTTTAAAAATAAGCCGTTATTACTCGCTCGTGTTGCTAAATACGATGATTACATTAATAATCCTTTTACGTAATAATCAGTTCGCGAACGTTATGAAATTTGAAGTAGTGCCCAGCGGAGGAAAAATGTTTACTGATTATATAAAACATGCCGTTTTGCATTATTGGAATTTATAAATAGTTTAATCAAGAGAGCGAAAAATATTAAGATTATCAATTTTTAAGTATATATATATATGTATACGCCTTTATTATGATCAGCGTGTCGATCATATTATACGGTAAAAGAGTTTTCATTTTATTAGAGAAAATAAAATTAATTTTCTAACTGCACAAATCAAGCAAATTTTCTTCCAATGTTTTATAACAGACTACTTAATGATTTTTAACGCGTCTTTAAATATTTTTAAATAATTACACTCACTACACATGTGAAATAGATTTTTTTTATCGAATAATATTTGTCTAAAAACTCTCAAAAATAACTGCAACACTCGGTATATTCTCGACTTCACCACTTCAAAATCCATTTCCAACTGCAGGCTCTACAGGAACTTCCACCAAATTCTTGTTAACGAGTGTCCAATTGACCAGTCTTTAAACGGCTCGTTAAAACTAGGAGCGATTTAACAACCATCTCCAGCTAACGAATATAGAACAAGAAAATTAAGAAATCGTCAAAGATTTAACGAACATCATTTGATTGAAAGACATAATCGTTCTTTTGTCCCAATTTATATAACTATTTCCGATATCCGTGCCGTCCAGAATGATAAAATATTAACGCGCGGTGATTAAATGAAAATCCTGTGAATCATTAACTCTAATAAATAAAAGCGACTAATTTATTATTTCACTAATGAATTCAATCATTTTATGAGGTAACTTTTAATCATTATTTACGAAGGTTTTAAAAATAAACCGAAATAATAAAGTAGTAAATCATAATTTCACTTAAATTGCTAATATTTCTAAGAGTTATTTATAAAAATTTATATTTAATAATTTGCTCGTATCTCACCTAAAATATTTTTTAATAAATTAAAATATATATAACTAAAATATCTTACAAATAAACCTCTACGAATTGCTTCCGAAGAATGCAAACGTTTAAACTAAATTGCAACTAAATTTTTTACAGACGCCGCGATCGAACGGGGCAAATCGATAAAGGAGAATGAGCGGTCCAAATCCATCAAGGATGTTCTGGCGCAAACCGGTGGAACCGCGCTGCTACCTTGCCGATACAACGGTCCTGGAATAGTAAGTACACATATACAGCGACGCGCAAATATGTACGTTTAATATGGATACACGAGGCGAAGAGCGCCATATGATGCAGCATATGATGTGCATATACATTATACGCGACCAATGCACACAGAGGAAATTTGGCTTATGTGTAGCACTATCGTATGCACGCAGAACTACGTGGCTATATGTATATTTATCCCCATCATAATTCGCCTGACCACATTGCATGTCGTAGTATATATAAGTACGGGTCTGTAAACAGATACGGCCATCACTAGCGTAAGCGGCCATCGCTGCGAGAGCACTCCAACTTTTTATTTGTGAAAAAAGTCGAAAGACGAATTTTATTAAACTAAAAAATTTACTTTATCTGTGGTTAAATGTCTGATTATACTTTCTACAAAGAGCGGGAAAAATTAAATTAAATCTATAATAAAATCTAATTACGTATTATATTATATTTCCACGAGATTAAGTAGATCATTAAAATTTCAATTTTGTTCATTACTTTGCAATTTCTTCCCTTTCACCAATTTAAAAAATATATTACACTTTTTTACGACAATTTAATTACACATTCTAATTATCTATTCTAACATTGTGTAACATTAACGTTTTCACGTGAATTGTTACGAAAATGTAACTTCCACTTCCAAATTAAGCAATGTTTTAATTACGCGAAACTTAATTCAGATACCAGAGCTCTCCATACTTCTTTCGCAGTTCCTTAAAGTTCCTTCGAAAACACGTCGTCCGTCAGTCTGACAAGACTCTCGTCGTACCCCGCGGGAAATATGCGCAAATTTTCGCGTGCAATTTCGTTCTACTCAACCCGAATACGGGGTGGTCCGTTTACAAGGAGGAAAACTAGAGTTCTCAGCGCGCCGACCGCCCGCGGTTGACGCTCTTGCAACATTAATGCCGCGAAATTGCATCCTAGCCCAAGAAGGAGGTCTCCCTTTCTTCCGCTTCGCCTGCCTCTCGCTCAGCATTCACGACAGCCCAGAATCAGGCCGATTACGCACAATGAAGTGCAATAATGGCGTAACGCCGAGGATGAATCTTGGGATTACTTGAATCTCGAAAAGATCAATATCTATTATCGGCATATCCTATAATGCGCGCGATATTGTTAAACATACGATAAAAGATCTTGCGAGATTATCGATATAAAATTTACTGGCAGGATGATTTGAAGATTTCATCGGCTAAGCTGCTCCGCGAGAACTTTGCCGAAGCCCTTAAATCTGCAACCATTTAAAAATCAGAAATTATTTTTCAACACGCTCAAATAAATATTTTTTTATCAAATCTTTTAAGGTAAAGTAAAAAAGGCATAATGTCTGAGATTCTATCTACTGTATAAATAAAATATGTTGATGTACTCAAGAAATGAATTTTTCACACCGCAAGAAAGATGAAAAAATTTAAAAGAATGGCTCGAGTATTTTCACCATATACAGGGTGTCCGATAATTGCTGAATCACCTCTTAGGTGCAGGTAGAGCGGGTTAAACCGAGTAGAAAAGTCCTCTATCGTTTTGCGATTTTCGCAATAATTAATGAGAAATTAATTAAAGAAGATCGGCCAATTTGCGCGAGTCTAAACGCGCGGCGAGAAGAGACAGCCCGTTGTTACGTGGTCGCTAGGACGCAAGGATCTAGCGTTACACACCGCTCGTATGTGCCGTTGTCATTTATAGAGCGCTCCTCCCAACGATTTATCGTGCGCCTAGTAACCAAATAACGGTGGGCTATATCACCACGGGTCTCTTCTCGCCGCGCTCTTAAACTCGCGCGAATTGGCCGATATTTTTTAATTAATTCCTTATTAATTATTGCAAAAATCGCAAGATAACAAAGGACTTTTCTATTCGGTTTAAACCGCTCTACCTACACCCGAGAGATGATTCAGCAATTATCGGACACCCTGTATATATCGTTATTGCATCCGCAAGACTGTATACAATCGCTATGATATATTTTATAATTTCGTTTCAGAACATTTACGAGGTTTGCGGCTTAAATGGAATACTGTGTTTGAATCGCTTATAAGACAGCAAGAGAATGATCGGACTTGCGGTTGGCAGCCATGCTGGCGACAGTGGTTATTATTCCGCAAGAAATCTAGGAGCTTTATGCAAAAACATTTGATGATAGTAGCAAAATTAAAGCAGAAGTGGAAGATATTTGAATAATAATAATAGAGATCAAAAATACAACTTAAATCAAACAATATCGATTTCATATGTTCGTTGAAAAATAGTTCCAAACATTTTAACACCAAAGTAAAATGTTATAATAATAATCTTTCCCGCCAGTTATTTGATGATGACCTAATTAATCTCGATCTCTTTCCTCACACCATTCGCGAATGCGGACAATTAGAGAGAACCGAATTTAATGATAACCGTCATCGCGTCAACAGAAATGTCGCCGTGTAATTGTCGGTGCGACCACTGCCGGCCAATCACAATTAGACCCGTCTGCATGGTAAACTCAATAGCTATGTCGATCCAGCGCCGGTTAGCCGTTTGTCAGAGACCGTCAAACTACCGCGATCGCAGTAAAAAAATATTTCAAATTCATTCGCGCTTCTCCCGGGCGATGTTACGTACTCAACGCGTGTTGTTCCGGCGAAATAGCGTGAGCAATTAATGCGATCGAAATTCGTTCCAAAGTGAAAAATCAGGCCGATCGTTTATCCGAGAAGAGAGCAAATGATTGAAGAGAGTACGCGTGCAATCTGTAAAGCGCCGTCTATCTGCCGGACAAGGATAGATTACCGCGGTAATCAATTTTGCCTGAAAAGGCCCGATATCATACACACATCGCAACAAAATAATGAGATCGCCGCGTCGAAATTCGCGTGGCAAGTCGCGCGGAACGAAGTAATAACTCTCGATTAAAGCGTGTTAAATTGTCAAGAAATAAAGCCCCGATTATCGGATGATTTGATTGAATTGCTGATGTATCGGCTATTAATCTCGCGAAATTATTTCTATTCGTTTATCTGTATTTTATTGTAATATATGAGAGAGAAAACAATATTATCCCTCTCGCACTCATTTTGTTTTTAATACCCTCTCAACCTCCAATATCGAGAAACATATTTAACGACACATTAATACGAAAGGAATTTAATAACACATAATGTAGTGCTGTGAAACTAGTGATAGATACAAAAACTTTTACGAAAAATTTTATTGTAAAAAAAACTGCAAAAAATATCACAAAGGTAATTCGATGATGGTATTCAGCGTGATATCAAATTACGAATAAATAAATGTATAAAAAAATAATTAATCGATACTACAACTAATTATTCAATTAAAATTACAGAAATGTGCTATTGCAAAATAAAATGATTAAAAGTTTATTTGCGCTTATCTCGTACATGCGTCTCACCACGCGCGTGTGTAAAAAGGATATTTTATTGTTACTAATCGCGATATGTGTCTCACGTGTCCGCATCAAGCCGTATAATAGCCCGCGCGATCGATAGGGCACACGACAAAAAGCTAACAAGGGCCGAATGAAAAGTAGATACCACTGGAATGACAATGCCATTCCTGCGGTCTTTGAAGTGCCAAATTCCGGCACTTCATTCGGCGCCAGCGAGGAAATTGCACGAGAGAATTGCATTTCCTTTGTCCTTTAAACCAGAGAGTATCGCGGGTTACCTTTGACCTGTCGTTGACCATTACTATTCAGATATAGAACACGCCCGATTGAGTGGCTGCTTCTATTCGTTGTTGTGACAAGTCTATTCGTGGTCAACAAATTATGCCTGTACGTATTACATTCAAATTTGATACGCGTGTTATGAATATCGTATTACACTGGAGATCAAAATCACAGCACTACATTGGAGATGAAAATTGCGAATTAGAAATTAGAATTCGACCGATCAAATAATCTCAGCTCAATTTGTTCTAATATATATATATATAGATCAAATTCCAATCTTCAATCTTTGATACATAATCTGATATGAGCTTAAGGCTTTTAATGTTCTTTTTATTTGAGTTACTTTGTGGAAAATAAAAAGTTAAGTTATATGATACATATCGTGTGTCGGAATTATGCAAAACGCGATTTTAAATCGTGCGCTATATTTTATAGTGTTCCACTTAAGTAAAAGTATTGCAGCACCTTATTATTATTTAGTACATGCGATATAAATTTTAATGCAAGGTTTTCCATTATTGCCGTATTTAATGCAACAAAGTGAGATAAATCAGCTTGGCCGTTTTTTTTCCTTAGGGAGTCATTCGAATATCAGAGCTAGAAATAATTAAAAAATAGAGTCAAGAACAATTAAAAAGGACGTTTTACACAATTTTTTTAAATAAACTGCAATAAAATTTTACTATGTGGTACATATAGCAGATTATTTAATACAAAAAATACGAACATTATAAAACAATGTTAATTTTTTAAAAAGTTTATAAAAAAAATTATTTCAAATTTAGATCTCGCTCTCTTTCTTTACTTTTTTTTAAAAAAGCACATACAGCGTTTTTTATAAATAAATTGTGACAATAAAAAAATAATAACTAGACATAAAGTAGATATAAAGTCATATTTTAAACAATTATCACAAAATTGGAATGTGCTATATCCAACTTTGAAATGTCCAATGTATCGCACAAACGTATCACTTAAATCGCATTGGACATCTTCAAGCCGGATATCGCTGTCGTTCGTCAAACTACTAAGCCAGAAATGATCCAATTATGTATGAGAACGGCGAATAAATTGCATGTTGACATTGAAGCAGCTTTACATCCAGCCGTGACAGTTACTGATATAATTACAGTTTAAGCTTCGGTCCCATCACCGACTATTAGTACGTGCGAACGGAATCTAGGATTGCTTCCTGCTATGTCCGCAACTGACTAATCAAATCGAGTTAAACGTTATTCTTGATAATTTGCAGGACGCGTTAATTTATTTCAACCGCGTTGAAATGACCCCTGTCGAGCTGGCTTCCACACCTTGCACAAATAAAAAAACCAATAGCGCAAAATTATAAGCTATTTATAAGCTTTCATATTCCACAAATTAAAATTTTTGAGCTCGTCAAGCTGAGCATGAATTTAATGTTTTTCGTGGAGAGGGGGGGGGGCTGAGTCGATATCGATTAAAGGTTGTTTGAGGACTAAGAGGGTGAGCTTAAAAATCGAAACTATATCAGTTCAAAAGCTCATAAATAGCTCTTAATTCTACCGCAAAGATTGATTCAATATTTTTATTTTTAAGCGGGGGGAGGGGGGTGGCTGAATCGATATCGACTCAGCCCCCCCCCCCCCCACGAAAAACATTAAATTCATGCTCAGCGTGACGAGCTCAGAAATTTTAATTTGCGGAATATGAAAGCTCATAAATAGCTTCTAATTTTGCGCTATTGGTTTTTTTATTTGTGCAAGATGGGGGGGTGTTAAAATGTCCGTGAAAAGTGTCCATTTTCATTTCACTAATATCTTCCGTATCGTTCGATAGTCTATTCTATTATGTTCCATTTATAAAGTTTTATTTATTAAAGCAGCTATTCACCATAGCTGTCATTATACAATTAAAATATTTTGGGACTAGTGTCAAGCATTATACTTATCGGTTAAAACTTGTCAACTTGTTTTGCATTGATATCTTTCACGGAACCGCTCAAAAATTAAACTAATTAATACGTATTAATACTTTGGAATTTTGTGTCGAGTTAAACTTGACACAGTGCTTTGCAATAATTCTTCACACAGTTTTTTCCAAACGGTAGAAACAATCATCGCTACCATTCGCAAGCTACATTTTTCTAATTTTTATAAACTTTTCTAGGTAACAAAAATTAATTGTTACATTCGTCTGATTAATGGCATTAAAGTGGAAATACTTAATATTGGATTATTTGTCGAAATTAATTTGAATCGTAAAGAATCGCATATAATTTTAATTAAAGGATTAAAGATAATCGGAATTAAAAGCTTCAGCTCTGACGAGTCGTTCTGTCTAAGGAAGGTCAAAGGTCATATGCAAACGATATTCTATTACCTTTTATTAAGATCTCTTAATTAAAGGCCCTTTTCTCGTTTCGATATTTTTCATTCAGACTCGCTGTATCAAGAATTTCCTGCTGTAGAAATTGTTCTATAGAGCGAATCGAATACCACTCAATATTATCTTGACGTCCGTCTCGCTACATCTAATCTCGCACTCCTACTTTTTCGGCTTTCGAAAGTTTCCCCAAGTTTCGTTAGTCGCGGACGAGCACGTGAACAAAGAGTGGAGATCAATTTCACGCCCTCGGATAGGAAAGTGGGGTAAGTGGATAGATAAGGGCGTGAGCCCGACGCCGAGCTGGCTGCCTAAGCGAGAGCGCGATCACACAGCGGGGCGAGAGAGCGGGAAGGACCGGTCGACTATGGGGTGAGAGCAATGGCGTGAGAAGCGGTACGACTCGAAATTTTCGTCCCCTCCGTATCTGTCCCGCCCGTGATCCTCCATCTCGCCGTCGTCTCGTCCTTTGCGCTCGCTCGCCACCGACAACCCCGCCGCCATCCTGCCGCCTCCTCAGACCGCCTCCTCAGACCGCCTCATCCTGCTCGGCAGCCTCGTTTGGAGCACACGTGCCACTGACAGCAGTTAATTACACCGCCGTGGAGTCAAAGAGAGAGAGAGAGAGAGAGAGAGGAGGGGGGAGGGAAGGAGAGACGTCGAGATGGGGAACGGGGAGAAACGGAGAAACGGCGAGTTAGCGCAGGGGGGATGAGGAAAGGAATAGCGCCCTGGACAATTGCATGCCGCTATCAAAAGTTGAAGTGACCGGAAGGACTCCCTCGGCGGCCCTCCTCCCGGCGTGAGCGCTTGCCACCGATTTCGGTGCGCTCACCGCAAAGTCGCCGGATGGCCAGGACCGTCCCCTTGTGTCCCCGTGCAAATGGGCATTTCACCGGAGAAAGATATTCAAACTCCAATTGGCGATGCGTGGACCCCCGTTAAATACTCAATTCAATATCAACATTCATTATGATTATTCCACGAATACATACCACAAATTTTATTAAATTCTTGTACTACGTGCGTAATATAATTTTTTAGAAAAACTAAAATTTTGAATCAATTTGAAAAACTTATTAAAATTAAAAGACATTTCTAGAGAAATAATCCCGTTACTTTACATGTGCTTTAGATTTATATCTTACTATTAACAGCAACGTTATGCAGTATATAATACTGTAAAAACACGGACAAAATATAAACGGATAGATATAACAAAATATTGATAAAATCATGAAGCAAAAAAAATTGTAAAAAAAAAAAGAAATACAATTCTTACAGTTTCCGGCGTAACAAATGCATCAATGCATTTGTACATTGCACAGTGCATTTTTTCTGATAACGATACGTCATAAAATATATCGTACAGTCTGTACGAAATACGCTGATACAATTCCTTAGCTACGAGCACGTGACGGTACTGGGGTCATCATGTTCTTTGTATCGTGTTGGTCACAGCCGGAACAGGGTGAGAAATTAAACGTTTGCTCGACCTAATTCCCGCCGAGCGTCTGGTGGAGATAATTGCGCGGCAGAGGTCGGCCTACGAGAGGCCGTCAAAACTTGGCGAAAGGGCCACAACGCCGGGAAAACAAGCAACTTTTAATTAGAAACCTACACGCGCGCGCGCAAATACTGCATGCACTTCGCCCAAAGACTCTGCGTTAGTTTAGATATTCGGCAATTAAGTGCCGATCCCGTATTTCGGAAACGGACGATTAACTCTCGTCTCGCCGCTGCTTGAATTTCTCTACGTCTCACGGAAAAATACGATAACAAAAGATGAAAACGATCAAAACTGTTTAAATTACTTTTTTAAATTCTTAAAGTTTACGACATGTTACGTTTCTATTTTTTCCATAAATACGGAAATCATGTTTGCACACAATTGCAAAGATTCTAATGTATAAGCAACCATAATGAACTGTTTTCTACACATTTTTTATTATTTTTTATTATTTTTTTTTATTAGATGCAGAAAAGAGAACAGTAAATTCGAAAAAAAATTAATTAAATTATTTGTAAAACAAACGTTTTACCTAGAAAAGATTTGTGTACAAAATGGCTTTTAATCACAAATTCTGGTTTGTCCCGTGTGTAAACTTCGTTATGTGTGCTTATCCCTTCATTGTCATTATCAAATAATCGATAATATCGGAAATTAACTTAAGAGAGAGAAATTAGCATTACAGGATAATCTTGAACGCCAAAGCGATAATTATTATCGCATAATTCTGGAGCGTGACGACGATATTCCCGCATTATCTGATTGACCGTAACAATCAGTCCTGCATTATCCCGTCAAAGGATGATCGTGCGTCTATGCAGAACGTCTATCGGGAATCACGTTCGGAATGCGCAAGCAGAATGCAGTGGCGTATATAAGCTCGGGCATGCGGAGGAGAACGTCGCACGCTATCTGGAAAGGGCTAAATCGGAAAGACACGTCGTATCTCAAATCAATTTGTCCTTTTGACGTACGTACAATGTCGCAAAAACGAGCACGTATTTTATCACGCTCTTTTCATCCATTTATATTTAAATCAATTTGGAATCCAAATAAATTTTACAATCAAATTTACAGTTGAAAATCAAATTTGCTAAAGTTCCTTAATGCCTTCAATTGTCTAAAATTCAAAAATTTATTCTAATATTTAGTTAAGAAAAAATACAATAGTTTCAGATGTGTATCTGCTTTCTACCAATGCGCGTTTCCGTATCGCGTAACTGTTTAAGTCAATAGCGGACGAATTTCTGCATGTCGAGACATTATATTATATATGTATTAGAGTTGATCAACTTGACAAAGCCTGAAGATCCCTTTTGCTCCGAATCTCCGCGAACGGTGCTTCTCAGCGCGAGTCACGTTTTACGCTTGTCAACCCACCGTTCATAAATTTGTAACAAGGATTATGGACGAGATCGCTTCATCGCAAGTTAATACGCTCTATTCGCCGTGATCTTGCATCGAATGTAGCAAAGTCATACTTTATTATTCGCAAATAATTCGTTTTTACGCGATTACTTTAATTGAAATTATTTAAGGTAGCCTTCTTCTGCAATCTACTTTTAAGAATTTATATTATATTTAAAAAAAAAAAAGATTAAAGAAATAGATTGCTCAAGCGACTATAAAAAGAATAACGCAACAAGTTCCAATATTTTGTACAGTTTTATGCAACAGAAATTGTTGATGAAACAATTAAACATTGTAACTTTCTTTCCAAGATTGATCAAACTTGCGTATTCATATTTATGGCGACATGAACAAACTTGTGGGCAAATAATTAAAATTAAACTAGAGTTATATTATCATAAAGTTACATTAGCATTATCATAAAGACAAATCTACGTTGCAATTGTATGTTCCCAGAAGAGATGTGCCAACATCAGAAATACGGGCCCGATGTCGACAATTAAACATCGATAAACGACACTAGCTTTATATATAGAAAAAGAAAAAACTAAGACAAATTAAAAATTTTTAATTTCTTATCATAATTATTTTAGAGTAAGAGATAACACTTGTGTGAGAAACAGGAGTAATATAAATCATATTTTGGTATTATATGTGGAAATAAATAAGTTTCTCTTGTAAATTTCTTGAGATATTTGAACAGCTACAGAACAAACAAACATATAATTTATTTAAGCATATTGCTCAATTAAAATAGACGGTCATTTATTAATTAGTAGGCAATATCCAGAGAGTTTAACGCATTTAAGTGCGCTTTATCAATCACAAGTGTCATTAATTTAGAAAATACATTCATTTCGACGTATAACATGAGAATAAATCATATTTCATGCCTATGTCCATTTTATGTCCCTCCCGAAATTATCCTATCATGATGTGTTGAAAAACACTTTTGTTTCAACCCTGAGAATAAATCGTGCTTATTTTATGCCTATTTTATTCCCTCTCAAAATTTTCCTATTTGCTCGGCGATGCCGAGTAAACTATTCTCAAAAATCTTACTTTTTCGATAAAGTAATACCGAAAATACAAGCTCGCCGATAAGAACTCAGAAACCTATTACTTTTTCAGGGACAACAAGCGACCGAAAGTTAACAAAAATTCCTTATATTAAGCTCACAATAAAGAAAAATTCGACGAGACTATCTTGGTATTTTACGCAAGATGCTTAGCGCAGAGCTCAGCTCAGTTTCCGCTATTTGCATCCAAGACTCGAAATCGACGTTTCTCAAGAGACGCATAGCGCAGAGCTCAGCTCAGTTTCCGCTATTTGCGTCCGAAATTTGTGTTGATAGTCAACCATTATTTCATGGTCGATCAATATCAACATTGTTTCGAAATTCGTGCTCGACCATTATCAATGGGACCACAAATTTCGAATTTTCGTGCTCGACCATGGAATCAATTAAGCCATGGGACCACGGATGCATGGATAGGCTAGGAAAGATTCCGAAGAAATTCAAGTGTAGCAAGACTAAATATATTTCAAAATTGATAATCAAAAGTCCGCTCTTTTATTAAATAAATTATTTCGAATATAACATAAATTTTTAATTTTTGTCGCGTTTATGTAAAACATATTCTTTTTATTTTTAATTTATATTTACGTACATATATGTATTTCAAAATTTTTAATATTAAATTATTCGGAAAGTTTGTAGCAATTTTTATGACTAAATCAAAAACAACTTTTATATATTTAAATCCATCTTTATTCAATAATATATGTACGTTGTTTTCGACAACTTTTCGCCATCTTTAACAACATTTATACATATTACTGAATAAATGGACATATAAATATATAAAAATTGTTTTCGATTTTGTCATAAAAAAGTCTATAAACTTTTTTAATACTTCAATATATCTTGCTCTAATCCGTTATTTATGAAGAACATTTATTAAATATTCAACGAATCTAAGTCCTAGCCCATCCATTTTAAAATAATGGATCTATGACATTATGTATTTGTTATGTTTTTATCTATAACATTCTTGTGTATTATAAGCATATCATTATGCTTATAATATTACATTATATAATTTTCTTTATTTTATATTGAAATTTACCAGATTTTTATTATATTCACATATACGAGGATAAGATAAAAAGTAAAAAGAATCTTTCATTCTCAAATTAATAAAAAATTCCCCAAAAAGACTATTCCTCGTATAATTCCTCGTATATGTTCTTGTCTATACTTACATACTCTTTAATTCATACATTTTTTAACCCATTGCAAACCGGAAACATAAATCAACATGTCCTGTTTTTGAAATGTTAATTTACGTCTTTCAAATAATCTTGTGTAGCATTATTAACATGTTCCATAGCCATGTGACTCACTGGTGGTCTCACTAAACTTTCTATTCAGGCCGGCATGGAACGTATTAATAGATAAATATATATAAAATATATATAGCGCGTATGATAAAAAATATAATTTAAATTTATCAAAAAAAATTTAATTTAAATTTATCAAGATAATAAATAATTTGTTCTTCTAGAAACTAAGTTTAAAATACTTTGCAATGTGCGAACTAAAATTTTTATAAAATTAATATCATATACGATCTACAATGTGTTAAATTTTATAGTATGTATCTTATAGATCCATTATCTTAATAACAATCAAGACAAATTAAACTCACTCACCGATCGATGCGTAGTAGCGGAGTTGTTCTGTTGATCTGCAAAGCTAGCCTATAACACACAAAATTAAACCCAGATTAGAGCTGCATTCAAAATAATTAATATTTATAAAATAATAATTGCGTACATTTAACTTTTTAACTTATTTATCTGAGCAAATATCTAATAAAATATTTATTGTAAAAAGTTTAATTATTTAGACTTTACGGTAACTCGGCTATTTTTTAAGATATCGAAACGCGGCCAACGGGGTTCAAAAGAGAATCGTTTGTACCGGTTTGTATTTAAATAAAAAAAATTTCAAAAAAATTAGGCCCGTTGGCCGCGTTTCGATATCTTAAAAAACAGCCGAGTTACCGTATTTACGTTTTGTTAAAAATTGCAAAATTCGGTACTTCCGGTCCGGTTGAGGTGCAAACGAAATTCAAAGCGGTACAAACCGGTACAAACGATTCTCTTTCGAATCCCGTTGGCCGCGTTTCGATATCTTAAAAAATAGCCGATTTGCCGTAATTACGTAATGTGCAAAATTTTTCGATTTTCTCGTTTTTCTCAAAATCCAAATTTGTTAGGAATTTTTTTCAAACGGTACAATGTTCGGTACAACTAGTACAATGTGGTACAGTCGAAAAAAAATCATTTTTCGAAAAGTGTGGGGCTACTCAAAAAATTCAAAAATTTCGATTTTTTGGAAATCCGCGCGTGATTTCAAAAAATTAACTACGGTACAATTTGGTACAAAACTAGTACAATGCAGTACAATTTCGATTATTTTAATTTTATTAAAGTGTGGGGCTAACTTTATACACATTCCTCCTGATCCTCCTCCTCCTCCTCTCAATGGTCCTTCGATGCACTCACATTGAATCACACGCGTTCGCGGCGCATGCATTGCTCGCATGCGTACCTGAATACGAAAATCGCGCGATACTTAAAACGGCACTCCCGACATCACAGGCGAATCGAACCGAATTGTGTATGTAAAGCTGTAACATTACGCGCAAATTTCGTCCGCGTTTCAAACGACCACATTTACCAATTGGGGCACGATTTTCTCAAAACAGACGGCAAAACGTAAGCTCGAAGAAGATAAGGTACGATTGATTAGTCATGGAATCAACCGACTAGATACCGGGCATCTCAGCAATATTTCGGTGCCTAACTAACGGAACTAGCAAAGTCACTGGGTTTACTTGTAGGCCGTCGATCATATGTTTCATAGTTGCAATTAAGCAACTCCATGCTTTCCGGCATGACATATGTTGGCACGTCAGACACCGCAGATGCCTTTTTGGTCCGTAGTCGAGATTTCATAATAAAAATCGATCCTTTTCTCCCCCCGAGCCAAGCCCAAAGTTGAAAAGAAAAAATCCCTCAAAGAGGGATCGTGTTCGATCGTGTCTCAATATTCATCATTCGGCGGAAATACGTTCGTCTATACGATTCGCTAAAATACGGCGTTTCGTACTCGCGCAAAACTATCACGCCTCTCCCGGCATAACGCACTCCCGCACCCCCGACGCACGTTTTATAATATTACGAAATTACGGCGGAACGAATATGACGATTTAAAGCGCGAAGGTTTATCTGTAAAATATACAAATACATTTATACTACAATGACATCAAAAAAATTTTATCTAATAAATATCAATTGTTTTTGAAGCACAATTTAAGAAAAGCCTGATCAAAAGACTGAAATAAGAATTTCATGAGACATTTGTGAATGTCTTTTTAATAATCTTTTAACCAATTTAAAATCAATATTACTTCGATAAAAGTAGCAAGTAATAAGTTTTAAATTTGAATTTTACTCAAGTTTACTTGAAATAAATTAAGGAATATAATTGCATTATTCACCTAAGCCTCTAAAGCTTTGTTATATCATATTGTGATCGGGGGCGTTGCAACCGTCTCAAGTGCCCCTACGCTGGAAGAGGGTCGGGCGCCCCAAGCGCAAAGCAAAAAAAAAAATAGGTTTCTAAAATTCCTGCTATCGCCGCCACGCCGCCACGTGGTTTTTACACACTTCAAAAATTATTGGCGTCTATTACAATTTTGCGCCCTACACTGAAGCGTATATTGCATACTATATTGCAACGCCCCCGTTTATATTATTCTCGCATACATATGTACACATACATACATATGTATACATATGTGTGAATGTAGGTCAATGTACTCCACTGCGGGATAAAGAAATCCGATACTGTAGGCCAGTAGCCAGTACGCATCCGTAAAGTACCCGTTGGACCGTAACGATGGAAAGGCGTTCTTTGTCCGTATAAATTCATGCTCAAGAGAGATATTGAGATATTTTTCTTCCTTTTCCGAAGTTACCGATTTCCACAAGCAAATTACGACCCTAACAAATCGTCCGACCAGTTTCACATTTCTTACATCGTCGATGTTAGCGGGAGTTATATATTCAACACACGCGTTATTTCCATCTCATTTACGTAACGTATAATATTATCACAATCTCGCGATATTATCACAACTTCTGACATTGTTTAATATATTATACTAACAATTTCTTGCAATCGAATACGATAGCATCAGAAGTATCATATAATCGTTAAGCAGTTTTCAAGTGACATTTTCTGCAATCTTTATTCGTTTAAACTTCCATTCGCTCGAAACGCCAAGTTAAATACGCATTAAATAAAAATTAGTCGAGGACGGAATAAATGTGCAACTTATAATTAAATATATATTAAAGTGCCTCGTCTGCATGAATTGTCTGCAAAAAGTGACATTCGCACGGCGAAGTCGTTCACGGATAATTTTATTTGATTTGTGCCACTCAAAGAGTACTTTTTATCCATATCCTCATTTAGTAAACGCTATCAAAGCGAGCCTCGTCGAGATTTTCTCGTTCGAAATGAGCTTCGTTCTACAAGGAGGGTGGGGAAAAGCTGCTTAATAGATTGAACGGAGGTGAGCGTAATTGATAGCACGACAGGTTGAAAAAACACATCGTTTAATAGCAACGAAATTCTATCACTTTGATGTATACGGAATTTAATCAGACTAAAAGTTATAACGAAACAGTATTGATAACATAAATTAAAATTAATTTTTAACAATTCTTAGCTAATTTATCATGAATAATGTACTCTGCTTCTACATCGGTGAACTGATGCGATATTATGAAACGATAAAAAAAGATGAAACAAAGAAAAGGCTCTTTTGATATTCAATTATGAAATTATGTCACTCGTAAGAACTAAACGCGATTGATGGTGCAAAATAAATTTTATATTCAATAATCATTTGTTCGTCAAAAATTTTACATTTAAATATCTGAAATTTATCTTAATCAGTTATACTATTTAATTACTTTTTAGATTTATATTTTAAAAAAGGGACGGATTCTTTACGACGATACACATTTTTATCGAAAAACATAAAAGGTAAAACTGATAAAATAACCTCTAATGTACGCTATTTTAAAAATGCGATAGCATGAACTAGATATAACCAAAAATGAAAATAATATTAATCTCATGTGGTTTTTATTCGCGCAATCCAGCGCGTTAAAATCTTCATAAGTGACAAAAATACTTATCAAAAATGTTCATCTGACTCTCTCGCTGGATATAGCAAAAATAGCAACAATGATTGTCCGAACAACGTAGTTCTATGACTGCGTCCATTGAAAAATTCATTCAACCGTCCGTTTTTTCCTTCCTTTTTTTCCGATTCATTCGTGCTCGACTGGCGAGAGCACACGGGGACGAGAGTAGCAAATGGGCCTTTCGGAAACAATAGACAGGGCAACGAGCACTCGGAAATGGCCCACTTAATCGTCTCTCTCACAATATATATCGATACTGTTGCGATGGTGTTGCTTTTGTTATCGAGGACAACGTGGCTATCCAATATAATTGAGCCGCAAGAGCTGGCCTTCACTTAATGCACCAACGGTGTCTGTGCATCCGCGTCACAAGACACTGCATTTACCGATGCAGCCAATGTATCACATTACACTGAAATTTGCATTTAATTGTCAAGATAGTTAGATTTATCGCTCGAAGCACAAAATACCATTCTATTTTCTATTTGTCAAGCGTAAAGCGTGTTCTAGATAATCTTTAACTCGCTACAAAAATAAATATATCTTAAATGTAATTCTACGTAACAATTCTATTTTGTAATAGCGTGAAATAAAGTTTACTTAATTTGATTCGTCTTGCAGAAATTATTTTTGCAAAGATATTAAAATAAAATGAAGTATCTGCGCAGACATGTTGTGACCGAAATACATGTTTTACTGTAATACAGTCACTTCTCACCGAATAGCAAGAGCAACGATATTTGGAACGCATTGCAGTAGTATTTCATGAGATAACTGACAGCATGACAGCGTGCAGTTGATCTTTGTATCAACATACATGGCACTCGCGACATCGACCACTGCTCGTATCTCCGCCGTGTCCCCGTTATCCAAAATACCTATCTCAAATTTATAGAATTGAAATGTAAAGGCAATATATCAATACATGTATATATATCTGAATGTGAAATTGCATGTTAAAATTAGGAGATAACTATCCGCAATTCAATTACATAACACGTTCACGCGTACATCTCATATTGTCACAAATATAATTTAATACTTTTGTTCACTATTTATATATGACTCTCAATAAATAACACTACTATTTGTTTTTACTTTCTTTTTCTTTTTCTGATCCTTCGCGATCAAATATTTTTTGTTACTGATTTTACTGCACTCGTAATTTTTCAATACAAAAATTAAAACTTTTATGAACAATATATAGAATGTATAATATAATTTAAAAAACATGTGATCTGAAACCGATATTCATGTAAGTTTAGTAAAATTATGCTCCCGCGACAGAAAATAACGTCAGAGAAGTGTTCTTAGGCAGAAAAGACTGACAATAAGCTGCTAAATTTCAATATTATTTTAAGTGTAGAAAAAACAGCGTCGTTAAAAAGAACAGATGAGTCGTATTCGTAACGCTGCCGTTTACGAGGGCGTGGCGGGTGTCTCTGCGATTTTTCTCACAGTCGTGTCGCTTTTTATCGGTCGAAATTGAAATTCCGTTCGGGTACGGATCGATCTGCGCCGTTTAACGCGACCTCGTTGTTCCTTTAAAGGCGCTCCATGCGCTCGCAGCTGCAGCGGCAGATTGGGGTGCCTCGGTTACACCTGCAACGTGTTGTGCCGTCGCGCTGCAGCCGAGCGTTACGCGACGGGGTCAATCGTTTGCCTCATCAGGCGGCAATACCGGGCGACGTTGCTTGTTAGCGCGCTGCGCTCCTTCGCTAAACGAGCTACACGTCCTGACCCCCGATAGATGTATCATATATTATAAACTCTATATACTGTTCCTCGTACATAGCGTTTGTATGTGCATTTCCGCAGTCGACCGTGCTGGCTCATCGCCTATCAGCGTCGCGTTTCGTTCCAGACATTGCTCTTGATGCACCAAATAGTACATCTGAACATCTATACGCATATATTATAGATGTTCATATTGGAGATACATGTATCGCAATGTATTAACGTGAATCGATCTATTGCAACGAAATTGCTAATTCTGTGTGTAGAATAAATTTTGCGCATATTTAAAATATTTTGGCACAAAGATATCGCAGAGAGAGAGCAATATCGTCATTCAAATATATTTGCAGCAATTGATGCGTTTGCCAAATTGCTATTTATCGAATAATCATCAATAATTTATCAATTATGAATAATTGCAGGGTAATCCTTACGCGGAATTAGACATTAAGGAATATTATTTCTCTCAACGTTAACTTGTACAAGCGGCAAAATCGCATACGTCGAGCCCGAAGTCGCTCTGTCAATTACACCTGTTGCAACGTTATTTGCATGCTCCCGTATCGAATCGCGAAATTGCAATCTCCGCGTACGCGTTTGTAGACAGTTGGTAACATTTAATACCGCGCGTCTATCGGGCATTCCTTCAACGAATAACACACGGTAAGTGCGAACTGCTTTATGCGCAATTACGCTTTATTGCGCGTCCCGTGATGTCAGGTTGACTATCATTTGCGCGTCTTTCCCGCCCGTCTTATCACCCGACAACTGCAGGCGACGAATTGTCTCATAAGCGCACTTGATAAAATACATACGCGATGTCGAAAGCTGAATTTAATGGAACTTGTATTAGATAATGGTGACTTTACAGCTAAGGATGATTGCACAGCACGTCTTACGAAAGTTAAATTATATCTATAGATCAATTATTCCTCATTGTACCACGCACGTTTCTTTGTTCTATAATAGTATTTTTCAATTTTTTGCGCAAGCTAATTTATTTTATAATTTAAGAATAAAATGAATATTTTTAAAGCTAAAATTCTTATAAAATATTCAACTTTCGCTTATATTCAATTAAAAATTAAGATTTTATTACATATTCATTCTTTTATTAATCTTATAATTCTCTTGTGATTATACTTTGATATAAATGGAAAAATTGATTTGACTATTTCGAAAGAATTAAATCTGAAATATTCTGTACGTAGCAAGTAATTCGAGCATTATATAGCTCATTTATTTAATTTAAATACATTTATAAATAAATAAAAAAAATTTTTAAAAATACAATTTTTATCAAATAAATAATAAAATAATTGAGCCTTTTTACGATAAGATATAATTACATTATATTCTCCTCCACAAAAATACCTATAATCATAAATATGTATGCGAGAGTAACACTGGTGTCATATAATTTTTATTACAATGTATGTGCATGCATTCACATACGAGAAATTTACAAGCGGTAAGGTGAACAAATGGGCCATTGTAATGTCGAGTTTTAATAGCTCTCTAGGCGCCGGAATGATGTAATGTCGAAGAATGGGTAAGGGGAAATCTCTTGAGCAATAATTCTCGCAATCTCGTAATTATTCTTGAAGCCTATTGTATTCCGGCGCACGCGGGTCGAAGCCTACCCGAGTTAAACGGTAAGTATAAGCGCGCAACCGGGGTAGAAATTACAGAGCGAAACGCGCACTTTGCAACGAACATTTACTCTCAAGAGCCTTCCGCGGCTTTTATATGCGAACCGCACGGAATTCGCCATGAACGAAGATTAATTTTGAATGATTAACCAGCGAAGTGTTTAATTTTTTTCGTCTTCTAAGATTTGTATCAAACACTTGAAGAAAACCGGTCTTTCGAACAATTAAACAGAGATAGAAGACTAAGATTCTCAGATAGAAAATAAATAATAAATTTTCTCATGTGCTATAATTAAATAACAAAAATTATACTAAGCTATTAGTCAATTATAAAAAAAATATGTTAAATTTATTAAATTACCAAAATATTAATTATTATTAAAAATAAATAAAGCCTGCGTCTTCTCTAAAATAGAGATAATTAAATAACATTAAAATATTAATTAAATATTATTTAAAAATATTAATCAAATAAATTATTTAAAAATATTATCAAATAAATAAATAATTAAATTATTGAAATTCTGATTTATCAATACTAATATAAGTATTTAGCTTTAAAATTCAATATTTATTACAACTTTTACACAAGAATAAATAATTGTATGAAGTACTAATAACAATATTGTCCGTCACATCAGAAATTTAATAATCTTCAGCGCTTTACGGAACTATTTTTACTTTCCACTCGACGTATTATTACGGCAAGTGCACCTCCTACTTGCTAGCATAGCACTTCCGATATCGAACACATTTATTGCAACCGCTACTACCGAAATATCTCGATCATAAATTGGATATCCGAAGAATAATATTTTTTACTTCTTATCGCCGGGCAATATTGCCAACGCTAATACGTCGACCAATGTTAACGACTGATATTTTCCCGCGGCGCGACGCGAGATGAAACCCGCCTCTTCCCCTCGAATTCCGCCGCTCGCATCCGGTAAATTTCACCAGGAAATTTACCGTGCAACGTGTACCGGAAAATGTCGCGGACTGGTGGCGCGTTTTGTGGCGAAAATATTTGCCACGGCTTTTTCAATGTTTTCCACTTGCGATGCGTGTGTGCGCGCGGCGTGATATCGGCGGTGCGAGCGGTGCACATATGCGCGCACACACATCCAAGTCCTATGGACGATGGAAAGCGCTCTCACTGCCGAGTTTTATCTCCATTGTTTTTCAGGCGAATAAACGCGAGCGTTCTCATTTATTGCCGTCGCCATGTCAAGATAGTAAAAGTCTCTTAAACCACGGTGGGATCTCTCGGGAGTAACTGAGCGACCGAACAGCGTAGCTTTTTCGATTTTGTAAGCGCGTCACGGTAGATCCGTTTTCCCGTCGAGATTTGTCGATTTAATTTGCATTGCAAATATCGCAGCATCATTATTCTGCAGAAATTAGTTGTTTCATAGAAAAAAAAAAAAAAATAATCTAAAATTTATTTATATTTAAATAAGTGTGACAACATTTTTTACAGTAACATGCGAAATGGGACGGAGAAATGAAAAATTTGAAATAGCAATAATTGAGAAAATCTAAATCGATGAACAAAGTGTATACAACACGATAACCATATCGATAATTGCATTTTTATTTCCTCACGCATCCCCTCTATAGTGCCTGACAAAATTAGTTTTGAAAATAGAGTGCCCCAATTCTGCGGGTTACATCTACGTCACGAAAGAGAAATTAATTTGTAATTAGGTCAACCAATCGATGAACGTTCATGCAAAGTACTCTTTTTTACGCTTGCAAGCAAAACCTTCGTAAATGCAGGTACACCTGCAACTCGGCCGCGTAACCATCTACTTTCTTCTATTATATATTCCCTTTCAATTAAACTCTTATGAAGAGATTACGAATATATACGACCGAAAAGAGTTCTCGTTATGCTTCTTACGGCGATAAAAATTGTTGCAGAATTTACGCTTCTCTGTTTATTGAAAATTCGACACTCTCGCTAATTAGAGATGTTTTGTTAAGCTTCAATATTCATTGCGATGTACAGATACATTTTTAATGAGAGCAGCAGTATTTTCATGAAAAACGCGTTCAGATAAAACCAGATAATTATATCCTGCAACATTAACCGTACCTTTAAACAAACAACATTGTGAAATTACCGAGATTTCGATTCAGAATTTATAATAGCTTCCACACATACACAGATTTAACAAGCTCGTGAGAGATATTCGAGCGTAACAATCACGACGATTTTTTTTTTTTTTTACTTTGAATATTCGCAACGACAGCGCAATTTATATTCTGCATTACAAAATTACGGAATTATCAGCCGTCATAAAATTGTATTCCGAAAATTATATTTCGTACGCGTATCGAATACGATAAAATTAGATAATCCAACCAGCGAAGGCTTGTCATAAAAAGATTGCAAATAGCAAAATTCAGGAAAAAACTGCTTTGCTAAATAACATTATCTATCTGAGAAAACGTTTGAGAAAAATCATCTGTGTGCATTTTGCTTAATTAAAGTCGTATCGAACATTTAATTAAAAAACTTTTTTATTTCACTAAAATAACACGTATATTCTTTCACAATTTTATCCGTCTAGACGTCTTAAAGAAAAAAAACTCATTTTCTAAAATTACTGCACCAACAGTTTCTTTTACGGTCGCGTCTTCCGTTGTGAGAGCTACGTGAATCTTCCATTAGCACGTAGCAGTCAAAAAAAGCTCGCGAAGGTCGCATCCGCTATTCCGCGGCAAACTTAGTATTGCGTTCCAGAGACGATTTGCTATGCCAGCCAGAAAATTGGAGAAGTTTCCGCATTCCGTCGGGATTTCCGCGTGGATTTCAGGCGCGCGTGTACCGATTTCCGAAATATTCATATTGGCACCGACTGCCGCAAAATTTATACGCAGCACATCGGCCGAATATAATATCCGCGGGTTTCTCATATGCACGCACGCATTAGTGCGATCGCGCGTCGTGTAATCAACTGTACACGTGCGCAGCTAACAATAAGAGGCGCAACACAGAGATGTTCGATACAGCTTTCAATTATACTGGAAAGATAGAATTTATCGGATTTCGTTCCCAATTGAATGGAACAATACTTCGAAAAATATTCTCGTGATTGTCAAACTTGCTTTTAATTAATTTTGAGTATATCACACTTTTTAATTACTATAATATATAAAAATATCTCGATAAAATATCTCGATTTCAAATTTTTCAAATCTATGTGAAATTTAAATCCTATTTTTTGATGTTCTGATTGCAAGCTCGTTAAAAAACTAATCTTAAATAATATAAATAAGATAGAAATATAATATTATTTGTCATACAGCTCGAAACAATTAAAAAGCGAATATTATCAGCGAACCGTAAGAGACAAGAAGAGACGCCCGTTCGTGCGTTCATCATTTCTTAAAATCTTTGTTATATTTTACATTAATCAACGAAATATACGTGTATAATTCTATACAAAACCAAGAAAACTTAAATATCCCTACAATAATATGTTAAAAGTCTTATTTAGAGCCACGGAAAGTATATCAAAGTAAATGGAACTTAGTATAGATATTTGATATTTCTAAAAGATTCGTAAAAACCCTTTAAATCAATTCTCTATTCAAAATTTATCGTTTATGTATCGCAATGTAAACACGACGACGTTCATGTATTAAATCGGAAATGCGGATAATGAGCTGGTAGGCCGAAACAACAACGTCGGACAGCATTCGAAACATCGGCTAATTCGGGATGGTGAATCAAGTGCGTGTCGAATCTGCGGTAACAAGACAAATGAGCGTGCACGGGGTGGTTTCAATCATCGAGTGAATGTCAGATTCACAATGCCTACCGCCGAAACTAAATCCAGACGGACTGTGAAATGAAGCGATTCGGTTTGTGCCATGTGCCGCACCATTTCCTTCGGAAACGGATATGAAACGTGCCCATCAGCTAAAAACGCACACGTATCTGACAAGTTATCTAACAGAGCGTGATGTTTAAAGAATTCAAAGTGAATTATATCATATTCATATTGGCTATAAAAATGTCAATTAAAATTAAAATTTCAAGAGTTTCAAAAATTATTCTATAATAGATTTATAAAATCTCAAAGATTATTCTAGAAGTAGTTTCCATAATAAGAAATCGATATTTTTTATTAAAAATGTATGAATAATTAAACAAGATAATTAGCAAGATTTTTAACGCGAAAATGATGTTAAATCCATAGATATTACTTTTCAACAGTTTTGTAACTATTATTATCATTGAAAATATTATCATTGCAACGCTCATCTCACCTATACAATTATTCCGATTGACATTGGTTCTGTCAAGAATACTTGACGCTAGGACCGAATAGATTCCGTGATTCCCCGAGGCTTGAGTAGAGGCTCTGAGAAGTGCACTCGAATGTAAAGCAGTGGAATAACGACCATAAACCAGCGGCGTGACGCACTACGAGCCGATAATGTATGGCGTGCGGTGTTCGCGTTGCCTATTACTCCGCTGTTAATGACGCTCGAACGTGAGAAGTTGACTGAAGTACGCGATTGAGACATTCTACGCGAGCTTTTCGATAAATATTACTCCTACGAAATTGAATAATTTAATTCCAAGGTTTCCGTAAGGAGCGGAAAGCAGGAGAACGCGACACGACGCAAAGGTTCGACAAGGGGCCGCGAGAATAATCAGGGACGGAATTCACGGAGGAGAGACGAGACAAAGAGAAACAAGGGTGATATTGTAGGCAAAGTGGCTGTAATTGATGAAGGTACTTTATATTATAAGCAAAATGATACTGTGCACTTTGAAATAACATTAGAAATATAATTTGCGAAAGTAAATCCCTATTTTATATAAATATAGTGTACGATAACTGATAAATTTACAGACAAAACAATTGATTTTAATAAAATTGAATTTCAAGATATTCCTAGTATTACATTTTCTCCATGTGACAAAAGTATACTTTTCATATTTCAAAAAATAACATGATTTTAATAATGTATCATTAATATTTACATTTCGTTTGCATAATAACATTACTGATGTAGCGAAAATTGTATAAAACAACACTTTTACAGCATTCAAAGAAGTACAAATATCGTGTGTGATAAAGACACTTGTGATGAAGACACTTTAATTTCTTCTTTCCTTCAGTTTTAATTTTGAAATAAAATATTTGCAAATAGATTATCATATCTTACGTTACATACAGTTTCACCGCGATTTTATTTATATTCTTTTCAACTAAAACAAATAATCTGCTCCTCCCTATAAAATCATCTATTTGTTCTTGTTTATAGCGCAGCTAAAGAAAATTAAAAATGAAAAACGATCAAGAAACATGAAAGTCAAGCGTGCGTTTTACCTAAACTTTTCAAACTTTTGCCCGTCATCTTTGTGAGATAGCAGAATAAATAAAATAAGAGGAGAAGTGGCCTGAGGGCCCAGGGCTGGACCAGGCAACGGTCGAGGACCAATAAATTTCTCACGATTGGAAACCATTCTTTCGAGAGGACATTAATTAAATGGCGCGCCGATGTTATCGTAGCACGGCGCGTTCACACGAGTGAAGAAAAGCCATGATTAATGGACCTTGCCCGGAAGAAGGATTATTTTCTTTCTGCGACACTACACTAAAAATTTTGTGAATAGGCGCCGCTTCTTTCCCGCTGTTTCTCGCATTGCAACAATTCCCGAGTCTCTTAGAGGTTTGGAAGCAGAAAAAGAAATGCGGCGAAAAGAATGGAACAATAACGGCAATTAGCGGAAGATATTTTAAGCAATATTTATAGCGAGGAAAATGTTGGCAAATTTATTTAGCTACGTTACACGTGCATTGTACAGAATGTACCAGACTTATTGCATTATCTTTTATGTACTCTGATCAATTTAAAGTTGATTTGTTTCACAAGAGAACAGTCAGGAGAAAATAATTCCTGAGTTATACAAGGAAAGTGAAAAGCATCGGAAGAAAATAATTCCTTACATTTACAATAAAGAAGATTTGTAAAATTAAACTTAAAAAATGTGAATAATAAGTCCATTTAACTTCAGAAAAGTTTAATTTAAGCATTTTATAATTTAAACATTAAAAATATTTAATGCCGAGTATCAAATAATCAAAAAATACATAAAAGATGACTCACCAAGTCTGCGACATCTCAATAATTTTCTACTTAATTAAACGAAATATACGTAATAAAATATCTAAAATCACAGCTAACCTATGAGTTCACCAAACGATATAAATAATATAAATCAATATTTTCTTTGTTTTTGTTCACGTTTATTCTAACGTTTTGCTAAAGATTGATGATTTAAGACAGAATAAAATCGTAAAACTATAAATATATATAAACTTTTTTAAGTAAATATTCAAGTTTGGTTGCATGATTTCAGAATGTGAGATTTTCGAAAGCAGCATTTAGATGAATGATTCAGTATATGCAATTTGGAAAATTAGTAGCATGATTGCGCGTGAGCCAGCCATGAATAAATCATGGAATATTTATACCTCCTATTAACATGGTTCTATTTGATGTATTGTATGTTATGATTAATTGTGTGGAAAGCGGCATAATAGCGGTTATTACTTTTACTCTTTGCCACCTCGTTAATATTAAGACCTCAAAAGCTCAAATAATACTCGAAAGAAAAAAGCATCTGTCTTTGCGCACTTTATCGAGTATATTTTCTCATTTATATATTAATATCAGTAAAAACTAATATTATAATTATAAAATTAATAATAAAAATAAAATAACATCGATATTGTAAATATGTATAATGTTAATATTACATTTTACAAATATTATATAATCACATATTATAAAATACAACATCGAAATTACTTTACTTTCACTGTAACCTCTATTGTGATTTCATGTAAAAAAGATATAATGTACAGATCGAAGCCACTTGTTCGTGTCTCGACCGAGCAGTAAAGTTATACAAACAGGCGCACTGTGCAGGCGCACTGGTTTACTCTTTTAGAAAGAATTAGAATAAAAATGATCGCCTCTGGCGAGCAAATCAAAACTTCGTTGGCAGGTAATCTTAAAAGTAAAATCTACCAGCCTTTTAACGAGCAGTCAGCGGGAGAATAACACAGGGCACGCACGAGGCTTTATAATTGCATTCTGCCTAACCGAACGCTAGCGTCCGGTTCTTGTTACGACATACGTTTTGCTCGGTTATGCGACCGCGCTGGAAATTTATGGCCACTAAAACGCCTCGCCGCTAGCGAACGCCTTTCGTTATTTCGCGAATCCCTTTAATTAAACGAGCAGCATCCACGCAGCCCTTCGCGACGCGTGTTACGGAGCTATGCATAAAGCTCTCGTTCAACCATAAAATCATGAACTCGTCAACGGACACAATCGTTGGCATCCCAATCTAAATTACCTTCCACGACAATTGCAATTCTACTTACAATCGCAATTATGTTTCGTACTAACCAATTTTCGCGACCTGCTTTTCAGACGGTTCAATACGGTTCTGAAAAAGTCATCTGCGTTACTAATATCTTATACGAATGTCTTTACGTTAAAATTGAATGTAGAAAAAATTCAGGTTAAATACATAAATAAAATCAAAATTTTTTAACAATTTAAAGAATAATAAAAAATTAGAACAAATTGATTACGATAGAGCATCTGTTGGAAAGATAACGAATGCTATTCTTAGCGAAACAAATTTCAGTTTCATCTGTATCTATATCTAGCATAAGGAAGGATTAATTTCACTTGACATCGCGACGCGACCCTTCAAGCATAGTGTTATGGCACCCTATTGTTTACTACTGACATCATTAACCCTTGGCGCTTAATATTATGACAGTAACTCTCGCATGCCAGCTGTTAAACAGACTTGTGAACGCGTTGGGCAGCAGATGTCGTTAGATACTAAGCGAGAATACACAATAACTCGATCAATGACTGTTCTGTACAACGTCCTTTGCATTATTCTGAACACGAATTGCAAATTGACCATCAGAAACAAAAAATTAACAAAGTAATTTCAAATTAGGGATTTTTTATACAAAAACTATCACATTTTCTTTCAACGATATTAAGAATTAAACTACAATGAGTGACTACTAATTACTACGGTAATAGTTTCTACGATCTTTATAAACATGGAGAAATAATAAAATAACAAATTATTGATCTTTTCATCTAATATTAATTGAATTTCGCCTTAATAGGATTTATACTATAAAAAGAACTTTTATAATAAAAATTAAAACTCAGTCTGTTACGTTTAAATTTTTTACAGTCAAACGATCAATCAGATAAAAAAGAAATTGCAAATATAGCTCGACGGTCTGTATATTCAACGAGCGTGCCGTGCCTCCGAGCACAAAGATCTAAAAACAATTGGAAGAGCGCTCAAAGGCTTAATTACGGCTTTCGTGGAAGAGTTCGACGGACGATATCGAAAAGCAGGCATCAAGACGGCGGTCAATATCGGCGCGCTGAGAAAGTAACCCGAGAAACGAGCAACCGATCTTTTATTCATGTCACGTCGGCGAGAACCTCGCTCGAGTCTCTTCCTGTCTTTCTGCCCGTCTAAACTGCACCAGGATGTAGAGCGTCCGCGACGGACGTGTCATCTCGCGCGATAATACGTGCGTGTTACAACACGCGTGACACATGGACGGTCGGCACTTACCCTCGACACTCCGTCATGTACGCGATGGGAATGCCGTTATAAATACGGAAGTTGCCCGTAAATTATAAACAGCAGAGAAGAGAGAGACTACATCAAAGATTTAATGAGTGAAAAAAAACCACGCGATAGCCCGGCAATATTAGCATTTATAGCGAACAATAATTTTTTGCCGTCAAATATTAATCATTCTCGTAAAGAGATATAGAGATATATAGATATAATTAAATTAATTAGATATCATTCATTCAGTACACAATACTTCAAAACTTTGATGAATATTCTTCTTAAATAGAATTATTATATGAGGCAGAACGCCGGAAACTTGGGCAAACGGCGAGTACGTGAGGTCGATATATAATACGGACGAAAGAAGAGAAGATAACGAGCTATTCGTCGGCCATCGCGCTCGCATTCGGAGCTCGAGATGTATCGGGAATTAATTTTACAGCCTGTTCGTTTGTTTTCGTACGTGCTTCGTACCACGCATTTATTGTTTTTCTGTCGGCGCGCGTCACGCATATCTATGCACAAAGTGTTTGCAACGCATTGCTGATTTGCGTTACAAAGGCGGCCTTTTAATCACACAGACGAGTGTAAACGACATGTGAAGAAAAAAAATGTATGAATTTTACTCTGATGCATTAAAATAACAATTCGAGATTTTAGATGCAAATATAGTTTTAAACATGAAGTTTGACGTAAAATTAAATAAATGATAAGTGATTTTTAATGTCAGATTTATAAAAATAATTTCTAAATTTTATTATGCTGGTTCTTGAACATTTCGACACGTTCTTCTGAAAAGACAAATTAGCAAAGACAAATCGTTCTCAAAAATCACTTGATATTATCTTTTATGTGGTAGTTTTCAGAAGAAAGGATTATAAATATGCCACATTTATTCCTTACATCACAATTATCCTACATTTCACTCAGTCCAATAAATATTTAACCAAATTTTCAGCGAATTTTATTCAAGTTAAAGCATGAAAGGGTAATAAGAATGAAAAGCGCCAAGTACGTATTTCAAGAAACTATTAAAAATGCAATTATCGACAATTGGCGTCAAACGACAAAGAAAAGGGGGAAAAAAGATAGAAGAAAATTGGAAAAGAGACAAGACGATAAATTATAACGTCATTAGAGCCGTCGCGCACCGGAAGTGTTTTTAACGAGAGATCGTAATGAAAGGATCGGGAGGAGATTCCCCAAACTTTGTAATTTTGCTTTCACGCGCGGCTTTTTACACGCCGACGACAATGGGCGTACTGTTGCGTTGTCAACTCGTTATCCGCAAATTATTTATTCTACGCTCGTCAATATTGAATTTGCCCCTATTATTGAAACATCCCGCTCTGGTAATCCGCTTCAACGCGCCCGCCGCTCGTAATCGTCGAATCCGCTTAATTTCATCAGAATCGGCGGATCGAACCGACCGGAAACCGCGCATCTCCTAAAAGCGACGTCGCTAATTCCTCGCAATTTGTAAATGCACACATTCCAAATTCTCTAGTGGCGGAATTATAATGTCTTTTTATAAAAATATGTGATTATATGAAATAAATAATATAAACAAAATTACATGGAAAATAAAAATTAACATAAAAAAGCTATTAACATTGATTGATTGAGAATAAAAATAAAAAGTTATTAACAAAGTATTTATTAATACGCCAATTATATGTATATTTTATAAAAATATATATAATTGTTCTTTACGTTAGCAAATAAATAATAACGATATTTAATGTCTCTATGATAATGTTTTATAATATATGACAAAATGCTGTATCAAAAATACTAAAAACTTTCAGATCTCATTAAATTTGTTAATGTGTTCTATATAAACGCAAAGTGAATTTCTTAAATAATAAAAATAAACTATTAGCTTATTCACATCTATAAAATTCCTTTTTGAGAGATATATTCCTTCTGACTATTATTAAAATCGCTCTCATATTTATAGCTAAAATTTTAAGTTTGAAAAATATTTGTTTTCCTATTGCTCACCACATTTTTACGAACAAAATAAGAACACTTTCAGTATAACGTAAGCCGTAGCATCGATTAGTGCCTGTAACATGTCTTTAATTCTCTCGTCTAATAGCGAAACGTTCATAATAATCTAATGTGCGACGTTCGCCAAATACCCTTAAAGTTGCACGTTCACCAATTCCCCGTCCCGCAATATCAGCCAAAACTTCGGCCATTACTTCCTGGATTTGAGCCATGAAATACAAACATTAAACGTAAAGTCGCTCGTCACCATGCAACGTCATCTGCATGAGGATGAATATTGTGAACGTGCACTCTCTGTGTGATGTAAGATGCGAAAAAGTTAGCGAACACGGAGATTGTGCAAGAAGCAAGACGGGCATTAAAAAGTCGAAAATTCTTAGTATCCAATTTTCAGCTTTCCAAATTAAATTGCGTCCCTTATACTCTCTTGTACTCATTCGCACATTATTTAATTTTAATATCTACATAAAATATCAATACTTTTGCATTTAATAAATCATATGTGTAATGCTATGCTAAAAAAAGTCTTTTTTAGACACAGCAATTATGCGAAATATCTATAAAAAATATTCAATTCATAGAATTCAATTTTCAAACTAATTTACAGCTGGCTTCTTCCTAGCGATGATACAGCATGAGATAATACAGAAATGACTTTATTCAAGAGAGAGAAAGCACGATTTTATATAAAATATAATACAAGACCTGATAAAAATAGTGCCTAACAATTCGAGCGTTGAATGAAGTGTTTAAAATAAATATGCATTCGCGGGAAAAACTTCTCTCTGATGCGCAAGAATATCTTGAGATTTTGCGGAAGATCTATTTCTACCTTGGTGACATTTTCCATAAATAACCGCCGATGTCTATCTTTGAAGTCAGCCGAGCGAGACTCACGCAATATATTCCTAGCAAAGTATCACGCCGGATATTTCAGAAGATCTGTCAAGCAGATACTTCTGTTCCCATTGCTCGCGCAAGCGTCGCGAAGGTTGAAAATTTAATCGAGTGCCAGCAAAGTAATACATACGGATCTGGGTCATTTCGCCAAAGGCGGTCGCTTTGCCGGCGTGCAAATAAATAATGCAAAAAAAAACTTCGGGTGGTTTTAAAGTTCCATTTTCAAAGTAATTTGCAACTTACGTCTTTTTTCCGCCTACGAAAAAGCGAAATTATATAATCAACATACAGTTGGAACGTTGGAAATATCGTCTGTTTTACAAATATGATAATCGACTGACTTAGTAAAATTTAGAGCGTCTTGTAGATAGTACAAGTGTACGCATATAGTACATTAGAATAAATAACAATGCATACGTAAAAAGAAAAAAAAACCTTGCCAGAAAATGCGCACATAGCATATAATATATACGGAATAATATTTGTAATAAATATTTATTTTTTCTTGCCATGTTTTATGCATACATTTATCTGCATTTGCACCTGTTTTTAATTTGATGTATTATTTAGTATAATATTTTTTATGAACTTGACAGAATTCATCCCGAAGTATTACTAAGTAGTTCGCATATTTATTTGCGAATGAATACTAATAAATGATTCATAAAATAATTTATGTTTTAGGCGACTTGGATCAGGCGAAAAGACAGACAACTGCTTACAGTGGGTAGAAGCACTCACTCACCCGACACGCGTTTCGTTGTCATGAATAGTCCTGATTGGAGTCTCTTAATCAAGAACGTCAAGCACGAAGATGAGGGCCTTTATGAGTGTCAAGTAATGTTGATGCATAATATTTACGAAATGTACCATTGCTATCAAGTGTCGCAATATGCAAGAACCATGTATAAAAAAATGATATTCTATTTTGAAGCATATGTCCTCTGCGCTGATATCAATCATGAAAGAAATGAAATATATACAATATTAAATTTTATTCTATAAACTTATCTATTTATAAAATTAATCTGCAAAGTTGGATAATGTGCAATAAAATTTTAGTCGTTCTAAAAATAATTCAAAAGTGTCCTTTTTTCAAACTTGTGTAACAATTTAATTCAGCAAATAATTTATCAATCTTCTTTAATTACTTTGTAATTTCTTCGAAACTCACAACACGTGCGTGTTGGAAATTAATTTATTCATTTAAACTTTGCAATTATCTTCCATTTGAAGATTCTAAGTTTGAAAACTTTACAGACTCCTCGAAATATTTCAAATTGATATTGAATGTAAGAAATTGTATATATTTGCAATTGTATATATTTGCATTATACTATAATCTCTTTCATGTGTTGAAAGTTAAATTTGTGCAGAATGCATAACTAAAGAAGGGTAACGGATAATTTTTTTATAGAAATGTATATTTCAGAAAATAACGTGAGTTGTTCGAGTGTTATTGTCGACTCTTCCTTAACAAACACAATTTTTTGCTCTCTCTCTGTCGCGTTCCTAACGAAATTTTTCATCCATAAAAAATAACAAGCTGGCGGGACAATCGACCTGCACATGGGAAGGATTTGTATTCCGTCGATCTTTTCCACTGGCTGCATGCGCCAGACGATTGATGCTTATCCGGCCCAACTAGTAGTAACAACCGATCACAGTCAAACAGTAATAACATGTGCGATATATCCGACAAAATCTTTACAATCTCTTGAGTAACTTAATGACACATAATTTAACTATGAAATATCGTCAAATATTCATTCTTAGCTATAACTTATTATTTTTTATATCTTCTATCATATAACAGTAATCCCTAACATAATAATTTGTAGTTTACGTTTTTCTATTTCTTCTAAAAAATTTTTTAAATATACTATAAATAAAAGAATATTAAGGATTATAAGAAAATTCAAGAATTATACAAAAAAACAATAAAATTAAACAATTGAAACAGCTAGACAATTTTCATGTTGCTTTTAAAATTTTATATATAGTCATTACATAATTATATAAAATAAACGAATAAATAAAATAATTGAAATCTGAAATTTATTTAAATATATTGACTTAAAAGATAATTTATATTTTACATAAATTATAATTTATGTTCTAATAAAATAGATACAAACGGAACCAGTACAGCAGCGGTTCATACGACTGAACATCACAGAAGCATATTCGGTAATACCAGGTGGGCCGGATCTCCACGTAAAGCAGGGCTCAAGCCTCCGTTTGGAATGCCAGCTGATGGCAGCCGCAGAATCACCTAGCTATGTATTCTGGTATCGCGACGAACGTATGATAAACTACGACAACGAACCCGGCGTGAAATTCGAGCTGAAGAGAAATGGTTCGGTGCTTGTCGTGGAGAAGGTAAAACTTTCGCACGGCGCCAATTATACATGCGTACCAAACAACGCCAGGCCGGCACACATAATGATACAAGTCATCGAAGGTGAGCAATTACTGAACACGCATTTTGCGTACGACTCGCGAATCAATTCTCTTTTTCATTTGTTTTTAATAACTTTTTGAGTAATTTTGATTCCAAAAATTAATTCGATATACACTCGATATTGTATATGGCTATTCATTTAATGCTTCTTGCAATTTTTATTGTTATAATTTAGTCATTAATAATGTACAAAAAATAAATATATTATCTTTTTAAATATGATTACGTCACAATCACATTTAAGTGTACAAAGAATGTACTGAAAAATTTCTGCAATATTGTTATTAAAAAATAAATATTTATTATAAAAATTTTAACAATAATTTCTATTTTTCTATAATTATCATGTTATTCAACATATTATTTCCAATCTGGCAACTTTCTAAGTTTTCAATACAAAATATTTTTTATTGAGAAATTACTTAGTTATGCATCGCAGTTTTTAAGCTTTTCATTAGAAAAGCATTTTATTACATTTTCCATACAGCTCAGACCTAATGCCATCAAATTACTATGCATTCCATTAAAAGATTTGAGAAACGTTTTGCGAAAGATGTGGTAAGACGCTTTTTTAATAATGACGAGTTTAAAGCTGCAGTGCATAACTGGATGATTTCTAAATCAAAAGACATTTTCCTCTTTCAAGAAATTATAAAGCTGCCAGACCGCTGAAAGGAGTGCTATTACAAATAATAATATAGTGAAAAACATGGCTATTACATAGAATAAATTATTTTTTAGTTTTTTATAATACTTATTTTTTTTTAATAACAACTTTGCGAAATCTCTTTCATTCATCTTTATAAGAGAAAGTTCAGTTTCGTAGAAATTGCACAAATTGAACTCATCCTTACATAGTTCATCGCGACACACATCGAAAATGCTCTATCATCTTCACACCCCGCCGATTTCATTGCATCCTCTCGACCCACATCGACCCAACCTTTCAAAAAATCTTTCTCGTCGATCATCGGAACTACCGAGCACCAGTCGCCTTTCTTCTCGAGCCATTAAGGCGACGTTTATTTATGCTTCACGTATATGCGTGAAATCTGGATACCGGATAAAAACAGACGTTGTGTCAGAATGTAGGGCAAACTTTATGGGCCGTAAAATCCGCGAACCGTTCTCAATTTCGGAAGATAGCTGTATGTATAAGGCCAATCGTCCATTTTTTTAGTCAGCAGGGAGGGTTAACCAGCTTACTTTGGCTGTTCAATCCCAGTCGGAATTGAAACGGGCGATCATTTCAAATTTTCCATATATTGGAAAAAAATGTACGTTTACGTAAAATCATAGTATTATAATATTATGTATGAAATCGGCAATAATTAATAATCGGCAATAAGAAATTCCTTGTCCCGAATCTCTTATAAATTTATAAAAAGAAGTTTTTCCCTCCAAATAGCTCCGATTTAATATATACATATTTGCTACGATAAACTTTGCATTTTTGGTTTATTTTTACTAAACATTTTGTAGCTTAAAAATAAGGAATTTATGAATTTATTTGTGTATGGCATTCCTTTATCGTAGAACTCGTTGCTAAAATTTGATCAAATATTTCAAAAATGCAATGTATATCAAATCGCTTTTCTCTCGTTTGCGTTCCATTTCATCAAAGAATCTCATCTATTTTTTTTCGCAGAGGAAGAAAAACCGGCAGCCATGCACGGAGGCGATCGGCGAAATTCCACGGTAGCTACATCGAACAACTCTATACTGACACTCATGGCTCTTCTGATTATTCCAGATGTAAGACGGTGCTTCCAGAATCTCATCTACCACACAACGTGACTATCGCAAACTGCTGTTTTCGCGAAATCGAATCTACTGCCGAATGCGAACAGGAGAAATTCAGACACCAAATTTCGGTTCGAAAAAACACCCTGTTGTATCTATGTATTGAGTATCTATGTATAATTCTTAACTCGCGAGCCGGAACTATTTGACTCCGGCGATGAAATCCAAACGTCTTGAAGGAAGATGTGACAGATTCCGCGTGGGATCAAAGAAAAATCTATTTGCGAGTAAACTTAAAGCGAAAGATTCAACTGCAGACAGTTTTGCGC
This sequence comes from Linepithema humile, assembly GCF_040581485.1. Classification (NCBI taxonomy): domain Eukaryota; kingdom Metazoa; phylum Arthropoda; class Insecta; order Hymenoptera; family Formicidae; genus Linepithema; species Linepithema humile. Next base: position 31,391,865 of record NC_090129.1, on the reverse strand, counting down.
GAGTCCGTATCCCCGGTGGTGAAATCCGAGAAGAGGACCGCGAAGTTTCACGTAACCATGTAACTTTCGTTTAAAGAAACGTCTTATCCAAGTGACGCTACTTGATAGAAACTCCGCTTGAACTTGTAACGAGTGAATAATATCCGTGGAATGAGATTTGGACGTCTTTCGACGGGGACGAATTTGTTCACGAACTTCAAGAGCCGAGTTGCAGCCTTGTGTCGTCGGTCATCATAAACTCTCGCAAATTGAAACAGAAGTTTTTTTTTTCACGAAAACTTGTCGTTTCTACTTACATCAAAGTGTCTTTAGAAACTAAATTCATTAATCCCTTAAGGCAAAAATTCCATTTATTTCTTAACAAAAAATTATCGATCTTTGTCGTGTTTAAAACTTCAGGATATTTTCGAGATAATTGCAATATAGAAAACAATACATAAGAGAAGCTATTTTTATTAATGTTAATAGTAAAAATAACGAGATAGTTTCTCGCAGTCTAGCAATTATGTTCTACGACAATTCCTGAATTCTCTAATAAAATTTAAAATTTTGAATTTTTACACTCTTCGAAGAGCATTTGCAATCTCGTAGTGTATCACATCTTCGCGAATAAATTTAGCGATAAAATCTCATCGTGAAGCAAACAACTCTTCATCACGAAAATCAGGTATTATTTGCTCCTTATAAGTCTGCCAAGTTTCTAGCAAGTAGTTTGATGCAAGTTTGGAGGGAAGATATAGAGTTCTGTAAACAAAAGTTGTGCATAGTTCCGTTGGTTCTACATGGCTGTTACTAATGTTGATGATAATAGGCTCTCACAATCTCGCATTTTGTATTGTTATAAATATTACTAAATATATAATAATAAAAATTGTCAAATTTTAAATGTTTAGATTTAGAAATTACGATAAAATTCTGAAAGAATTTATCGATGCTCACAAAAAGAATTACACTCAAAGAATTGCAATCAAAATTGCGTCCATAAATAAACTGCCAACTAATAACACTAATAACAAGTCAACCAGAGATAGAGGAAATCTTATCATCAGCACGATTCATTTGCTAAAACGGCCAAAGCTAATTCTGTATTATGATACTTATATATGTATGCTACATATATTAAAAAATACTATCAACCTAAGTACCCCCCTATATGATGTACTATATTATAATTATATACAAATTATAAAATTGTTATAATTAAAACTGAATAATTATAATAATTGTTTTTCGATAAGTCTTTAAGGAATATAATAATTCCAACTTATAACACAATATTCGAGTTATAAATTGATAAAAATTAATAAAAAGCGAATAGTTATTTCTATTTTTACTAATATTCGTAGACCTAATCTGGCAATAAAATTGCGTGCACGCTAGCTCAAATTGATATAATGTTTGAAAAGAATTGATAATATTAAAATATTTGGATATTTATGGCATGTGATTGTAATTGTGTATATGTGTGCTCTCAGAATTATGTACATATTTAAATAAAGATAAATAATTGTAATCACCAGCTACGGTATTGCAATTTGCTTTGCATCAGTTTCAATCAAAGTATCAAATTCGCAGTTAGTTACATTGTCAAATAAAACTCAACCCACATATTTTATTTTAGAAAATATTAAATTTATCATGTCGCGATACAAAGCGTAAACGCGAGATAAAACGTACTTTTTACCGTGATTACAAAATAATTATAAAAGTGATTATAAAATGAGCAATAACTAGAAAGTGTTCATGTAATTATAAAAATTACAGGGGAAAATGATATAATGTACTTTTTAAGCATAATACAAAAAGAATTCTTTTCGCGAAGTATGTCTTTAAAAGATCTTTGAATTTTACGATATTCAAAAGAACAGAACTGTTCGGTTCTGATAAGCATTATATTATAAATATTATAACAATTGCTGCATAAGCAATTACATCAACAACTATGGCTTTTTGTCGCACTAACAAACTGTGCATCCAAAACCCAATTGCCTCTTTTGCAAAAATATTGAACAAATAAACTTATATAAGATTAAGCAAAAAATATATTTATATGCATTAGAATCATACTGAACATTATATCTTCAAAATTTTTGTTTCTAAATTAAATTTCTCATAATTTGCATCTCCACAAAATTTTTTCTATATTATTTATAATTTTACATCAAAAATTTAGAAATTTTACAATTTAATAAAACAATATTATACGTAACTCAATACAAAACTTGAAATCTTTCATTATTAAAATAAGGAAAAATTATACTTTTGAAGTTTATTATATCTTGATAAAAATGCAAATTGCAAATGAGGCCATAATTATCAAAACTGTCAAAGCACAGTGTTGCACAGTTAGCAATTATATAGCAAATATTGGTGAATAAAAAAATAGCAAATAAAAATCCATGTTTTGCTTAATCATGCAAGCATAATAAATGAATTCACTTACAGGTCATTGTATCCTAGCTAAATACGCATTCAGCTGTACCTGGAGAAATTAATTATATTATATTTCTTTGTCATCAGATCATATTTCATGTATGTCGATTATTTAATAATGATTTAATTATCTAAATATTATTTAATTATTAATATTTTAAATAAAATATAATTATACGCAATAAGTTACATAAATAATTATTTAAAAATTTTAATAAATATTTCATAAGTTTTTTAAAACGTAATGAATATGTAATAAATACAAATTGTAATTATATATGTGTGTGTTATCACAATTATGTACATATTCAAAGAATGAATAAATTAATGTATTCACCTGCTAGGATATTGTAGTTTGCTACCGTAGATTGACCCGTTGCAGATCCTATATTCTTAGGTTGCTCGACATCGACTCCACTCCATCGAAGAATCGTTGAATATGAAAGCACACACTACCGAATTCAATCGAACTTTTCAAGAGACTACGAAAATTATGTCGCGAATTTTCCATGCCACAATACACGAAACACACGAGGTAAAATTTACTTTGTACCGCGATGCGCCAATTATCTTCATTTTACATATTCGATACTTTATTCATTTATCACGCACGCCAAACGAATAACACAAACGACTAACCTCAATGCGGAAGTTTTCTCGTATGGAAGAAACATTTTCGCGTATCAATATTTATACTTATTGAATTGGCGCTCTGAATATGTACTCTGAGTACAGCGCAAACCACGATCGACGAAAAACATTAATCGCGCATAAATAGTATATTCTAACAATCGTCCGTCACTTTAACCGGCATAAATTTACACTCGTTATATACTTTTAATACTGTTTGATATGGATAAAATTTGCGATTAATCATAGAGTGTTTGCTCTACATTCTGAACCGACGCACGTAAAAGCCATAGACTTATATAAATAGACCCAGCGTTCTGTGAGAGGAGTTGTCCGCGTCTTCTAAAGGACAGAATGATACGCAGTAAGGTGCTGTCTCCGTCACTTGCTGGTCTGGAGGGGGAACGTCGACAACGTTGAGGGGAATTAAAAGGCGCGCGTACCGCATGTATAAATGCGGTACGCGCGCCTTTTAATTCCCCTCAACGTTGTCGACGTTCCCCCTCCAGACCAGCAAGTGACGGAGACAGCACCTTACTGCGTATCATTCTGTCCTTTAGAAGACGCGGACAACTCCTCTCACAGAACGCTGGGTCTATTTATATAAGTCTATGGTAAAAGCGCACTGTCATGCACATGCAACATCGATATATTTCGATTAAACAGTCGCGCCGCGTGTGAAGTTGGCACGAAACTAACCACAATCTAAATTTTGATAAAGAAGGTAGAATAAAACATTATCATAGCGCGATTATATACATCGTAGCTTTTTGATCTGTCTAATTTTTATCGCGATATTCTAGCCATTTGTAATGCAATATACTATATAACACAATATTTTTAAAGCTATATCTCAATATCAAGACACGTATCTTACGTATGAAACAGAAGCATTCGGCATTGTTCGAATAGTATTGCAAGGTAATGAATTTTCGTATTCTAATATCGCGTATATATTGCGACAAATTCTAATATCACGTACAATGTAATATAAAAGCAAATATGCGTAAAAGAAACGTAATAATGCTTTACAAATTCAATAATTGTCCATTATCAAGATTAAATGTAATTCTGGTTCATTCTCACGAGAAACCTAATCCTTTCAGTGATAAATTCTGATAATGCAATATTAAATTTTTATTTCGCAAATTGAGACGAATACTATTATATTTTATAGCCCTCAACATTACTCGAATCGACACTATGTTCAAGAACGCTTTCAAATTACGATTATTACACAAATTATAATTAAAATCAGAATGTTATACCTTTCGATATGCTCTACGTGCATCTGGAGAATGATTGTGCTTCTTTTACCTAATTTCGATCAGACTGGTATTTCGATAGCCAACTTCACATTATTTTCGCATACCTTTACTGACCTCTATTGCAAAAAAGTACATTGAATATCGTATCGCTATAAATGAATATTATACTGTCCCAGACAGCAGGATCTCCAGAAAAAGTTCAAAAAGTATTCTCTCTTTTGAATTCTTTATGATCTGCTAAAATGATTACAAAAAATTGTCTAAAAGTGCTCTTTTCTGAGTTGTTTAACAGTAAATCAAAAAGAGCTCACTATGAACTTATATTTCTAACACAAAATAGTTCTTCATAATCAGCTCATTTTGACATCATATAATATGATGCGTGAAAACAAAAAACACGCATCACCCAACCTGACTCGGCTGGATTCTTGTTGGTCATCCATATATTGTTCGTCGATTATTCTCTCTGTTATTTATATTTACCCACAAAATACTTTCCAAGTCTCGCAGTTCGCAGTGCATAAAAAACACGCAGTGTGTGAAATTGTTTCTGGTACAACGATCACTGACGCAATTTTTCACATGTAATTTTTTGAGGTATATTTGTTTCCAGTAAACGAGAAATTATTGAAAGTTCAGAAATAGGATTGAAAATTATTAAGAAGAATTAAATAAAATTCAGCATTATCGTAAATAAATTCTTCTCATTAATTTTTAATTCTATTTCTGAACTTTCAATAATTTCTCGTTTACTAGGTTATATGCATAAAAAGCCCTTTATGATGAAATCAAAATGAGCTCAGAAGTCGTCGCATCCGAGTACATTATGAGCACGTTCTAACCACCTTCTGATCTAAATTTATCAACTCAGAAAAATTTTTGGAACTTTTTAGGAGTATTATATGAGGTCATCATGCTGTCTGGAGTGTTATATAAATTTATATATTCATGAATCATGCACGATAATTAAAATATTAGAACTTGATGTTGCATTACTTATAATAACTATCGTAGGTTAGGTTAGGTTAGGATAGGTTAATTAATTTGCATATTCTAGATATCTGAACAAACATCATAAAACATTAAAGACCGTTAAAAGAAACACAACAATTCCTTACGCATCCAATGAATGATCCATTATATCTCGAAAATTCACATTTATCATGCACTTTTAATACGGATTGATACGGACACAATATATGATTAATCAAGATGTACTCTGCGTCGAGTTCATGTGCAGTAATTATGACGGTCAGAGAAGAGCATGCATATTTATCTATGATCGATATCGACGCTATATGCATTACCATACCGACCGTGTAATGTTGAATCTATCAATAATTGATATCGACGCTACGCGCGTCTAAAATTACTTATGTGAACCCCTTCGGCCGCCATAACAGCGTCTACTTACGGTAACGGTCTTGTAACGGTTTTGATTGTGAGTGCCGTGTTTATCCGTATTAATCCGTCTTAAAAATGTATAACAAGTATAATTTTATCGGGAGTGTCGATTACAGTGACGGGCGATTGTTAGAATGTATTATTTTTACCGCGAGTGCTCGTGATAACAGTGTCTGGTCGTCGATCGTAGCTGGCTCTACACAAACATATCCAATATAAATCCGGTGAGTATAAACAACGTACTACAAATACGCGAAAATGATTCCTATGTTTGCCCGAGAGAATTAAATCGGGCAAAACATGATTGTTGTTTTGTGGGTATCCATACGTGACGATCTCGTAAGTCGGTAAAATCAGTCGACTCTTTCACTCATCTCGTTCACTCATCTCGTTCACTTATCTCCTTCACTCATCTCGCTTAATCAAAGTGTGTGTGCAATATGGAAATAGACTATCAAAGATATAATCGCGGCGCAAAGTGTGTTTTACTTCATGTTTGCGTTTCACATACACCGTTGCATAGCAAATTCATTCCATCTGCGATTTTCTCATTTTTTTTGCAAAAATGCACACAATTAAATAATTGGGTTTCAAATATTCATCGATTTTTCCATGGAGATGATGTAGACCAGTATAGAAATATGCAACGGAGAGAGCAAACTACAATATCTTGTCTGATGAGCAGAATTATATCTTCATTATTTTAATGTGTATCATGTAACTGTGCTAATGCTCACATACACAATTATGTATTTGTCAAATATTCCAAGATATTTATAAAAAATTTGTTAAAATATTTAAATATAAGTCATGCATTACATATATGATGTTTTAAGCCATGTTTTTAATTACTTTTATTTTTAATAATACTTAACAATAAGCATACATGAACTATATGATATCATTATAATAAAAATATATATTAACTTTTCCAGGTATAGCTAAACGTGTATTTAGATAGGGTACAACGATTGGTAAGTGAATTCATTGATTACACTTGCGTGATTACGCAAAACATAAATATTATCCACTATTTTTATTCGCCAATATTTATTACATAATTGCTGAGAACTGCGCTTTGACAATCACATTTTTATTCGCAATTTGCTTTTTTTACAATTAAATGATAAAATATAAATGTTATATGTATAAATATACATAGAAAAAGAAATATTTGATGCAGACAAATTATAAAAAATTGAATTTAGAAAGTAAAATTCTAAAAAGTTGTAAGAAATTATACACTAATTCTTCTTTTTTTAATTTTGAGGAATATGATTTTATATAAATAATTATATATAAATATATTTTATACTTAGAGAGAGAAAGAATCTTATTAATAAATATTATATAATCTTTCAATGCGCTTTTGCATTGTCACACGAATTGTCAAAGTACGGTTTCGGATGCAATGTTCTTTGGCGATAATAAAACTGTTGTTATTAATATAATTGCTTATATAGCAATTAATATAATCAACTTGTTTTTACGAAACTCATTTCACTGAACTCTCTTTTTTGAACATTATAAAATATGAAGACTTTTTAAATACAAATTTGGATCAAATTTAAATAATATTTTGCATCAATAAAACTTTACTTTCTTTTTACGTCTTAAAACTAATTAAATATGCAAAAACAACAGCATAGTAATTTGTGAGAGAACAGTACTCGCTTAAACAATTCAATGCTCAAAGTAATCCAACTTAAAACGCTTCGAAAAGTTCACTGTAATTTATCGGTAAATTCCGTCAAACGTCTACAAGTGAAAGCAAGTTGAAAACTGATGATTGAAAGGAAAACTTCAATTGTTTCACTCGTTCATCAAATCGTAGGCGTTACTCGTGTAAATCCGAATGTTACAAGGAAATGTCTTAAGCAAAGAGAATGCATTGATTTAATTAAGAAACAATTATACTTTACACTTGTTTATAAGAAACAATTACAAATTTACTGAGAAATAATAACAAAAATTCTTAAAAATAATGATAATATAAAAATTATATTATTTTTATACTATTTTTTATTAATAAACTCTGCTTAAATATTAAAAATCATTCTGAACTAATATCAGAGAGGTCATTTCGACGTTTTTCACAAAACGCTTTTTGGTGTTCAATATCGCTATTACTTATAATCATTTGGAAGTTCAACCTATTTAGTTTTTTTTTCTTTTTCGACATTTCGACATATTCTGTATACCGTATTACGTCTACAAATTATGAATGGAGAAAATAATTTGTGTGCAAATTTAATTGTATAATATAAAATATATATAACAAAATGTATTTTTAACTCTAAAATAAATGCAGATACTCTATATTATCAGTAAATATGAATGAATAAGCTATGAAAGATTAGAGTAAAATTGGCACATTGTAAAAAGAAATATAATTAATAATCATTAATTGCAAATTCAGTTTGCTATTAAATAAATTAGTTAAAATATGCCATGTAAAAAATTTTTTTTATTCATCATTTATTTACACGTATGATACATCCATTCTAAGAAAATTCTCTGAATATTGCTTTCTTGCACTAGTTTATATAATATTTAATCCTGGAATATGAAAATGCTCAGCTCTTACCTTATTAAGAAAAATAAAGGAAGAGAAAATAAAAGGATATACCTATCTAAATTAAAAATCGTTTCTTATTGTATTTTACATAGATATCTTTAGATTATATAATTGATTTTTATTTTATAAAATATATATATATTTATAAAATATATTTTTCCTGCAATTTTTATTATTCATAGAAAATATGAACAAAATAGAAATTGAAATAAAAATAAAAACTTTGTTTTTTTTTAAATATCAAGAAAAAATTGTATTTTGTTTTTCTTTTTCTTTTTATTTTTTTTTAATTATTATTATTGCTCTTTTTCTCATATTTTCTTATATTCTTTATCCAAATATCAAAATCAAAAATTTAATTAATTATAAAATAAAAATTTAATGCTTTAAGTGGTTAAAAAATGTATTTTAGATTACAATTCATATCTTTATGGTATTCTCAACTGCAATCTCTGAAAATAGTACAGTTCTCATACGGCGTATATCGTGCGTATAGTGTTCTTGCAAAATAAACTAAAAAATAATCTCTTTGTATATCATATACACAGAAAACGACAAATAATCAAATAATTGTACAAATTCCAGAATTAAATATTGATACTAATTTGTGTTATAGCCCATCCATTTTAAGGCAATAAATCTATTACAAAACATATTTTATATATATGTTATTTTCATATCCTCTAATCTGAGTTTTTCAATTCTTTTAAATCGTGGATATATATCTGGCTATATATATTTCTGCAAATTTATTACCTTAATATTACAATAAAGTTAATTTATTCATGACTCACCAGCACATGATGCGCAACAGCGGAGTTGTGGTTTACATTGATCTATAACATAAAAAAAAAAGATATATAAATTATAACAGCGCACAAAATAATTAATGTTTCAAAAATAATTGCGTTGAAAATATTGATAAATTATGGTTGATAATGTTGAATTTTTAATTTGTTTAAATATTTAATCAAACAATTATCCAAAAAATCTTATCGTGTTAAATATGTTAAGTAATCATAAATAATAAATATATTCAAATATTTATGTTACAGAGATAAATGATTAATATATCTTGCAATAGCGAATAAGAAATAAGCAATAAATTAAGTAGGTACTCACTTTAAAGTTGTTCCGCCGATGCCTGATGCCCTCCAGGCTTCCTCCATCCCTAGACAGTTTATCGATAACTGCTCCTTCATGGCACAAAACACTCGAGAAAATATAATGAATTACAATCGCGCGATATTGTATGGCACTCCCGGCGCGTATTTTATCTCATTATGGTAAAAGAATAACTCGAGAAACGCGATTGCACGAAGCTACGATCCGTTCGACATTCACCGTTCTAGAGCAAGCAACAGCAACGAGGAGAAATCGAAAATTGTACTATCAATTTTACGCGTTATTCGCAACGGCTATGTTACATCTAATGTAAGCTACTTTTATAAGTATACGTTTTCCATATTAAAAATTTTTATTGCACGTTCTCTCCGTACGTGGAAAATAGTATAAAAAATAGTGAATCGACACCAATTGATAGGAAATAATCAAATATTTCACGATCTTAATCTGTGAGCAACGCGACAATACGATGTAGTTTCCGCTACTAGCCGTCTGCTCTGTTTGAACGTCGCCGTGCAAATGATCATCAGACAATACGGAAACAGCGCTTCAAAGGTCACAACAGCGCTTCGTCGTCGTAAGTCGTAGCCTACGACCTACGACTCGTAGGTCACAAAAAAACAAAAACATCTTCCGACTTGTGGCTTGGCCAAATTTCATACAAAACATAGCTATTTGTTTTGATCTACGACGCGGCGTACGTGTTTACTTGTCTTCACTATAATATTAGTATTATTTACACCAGTGCTCGGAATTAGTTAAACATTTCAGCCGATTTCCCCGGTATATGCCTTTTTTCCTCTCCTTACCGTGCGCGCCACAGCCGCTAGGGCCAGCGCCGCCGAGCGTTAGGAGCGGTACTATCTAATTATGAGTGGGTTCTTCTCCCTATTTATTAAAATTTTTTTTAATTTATTAAAATTGAATTAAAATAAATTTTTTATTTTTAAGTTTATTAAGTGAAAATATTTCAATAGCTTTCCACGTTACTCATGAGGTACTAATGCTAACGCGTTTTTTTTTTAAGTGGTTTCCCCAGTAGGCCTACTCCACTGAAGATAAAAATAACAAATTCTTAATTTAAAAAAAATATATAAAAGAGATTTTCTTAATTAGATTTTCTTGGTTTTTTATGAGAATTTGTTATTTTTATCTTCAGTTGAGTAGGCCTACTGGGGAAACCACTTAAAAAAAAAGGCGTCAGCTTTTTAGTACCTCATGAGTGACGTGGAAATCTATTGAAATATTTTCACTTAATAAATTTAAAAATAAAAAGTTTATTTTAAATAAATTTTAATAAATTTTAAAAAATTTTAATAAATAGGGAGAAGAATCCACTCATAATCAGATAGTGCCGCTCCTAACGCTCGGCGGCGGCGCTGGCCCAAGCGGCTGCGGCGCGCGCGGTAAGGAGAAGAAAAGAGGTGTATACCGCGGAAATCGGCTGAAATGTTCAACTAATTCCGAGCACTGATTTACACGGTGTCCTTCGGCAAAGCAGGTGGTCTCGAGATATATTCCGTATCGTCGCGTTATTGAAACTATGTGTATCACTATGTGAATTATGTAATTAAATGTGTATGCGGAGCATATTCTTAATCTACAATTTGTGGATTATGCATAAACATACACTGAACTAAAATGTTAAAAAATCATTATTATATTAACTGCAAAATTGATATATTAAACAGGGATCTGTGAGCATTCCATAAAAACTGATTGAATGTATGTTCTCAGATTTCTATCTGCAGATATATTATAATTTATCTATAAAATATGCAGATATATTTATTTGTTATCACATTTAGAATATCTCTAAAACCGGCTAACAAATTTTAATTAATTAAACGTCAACTTATAATTATTATAATATGTAATTGCATCGCTAAAGACTCATTAGATTTAAATGCACTAGGATTCAATTAGTGCCAGAGTTTTCGGTTAATTTCGTAAATTAAGGATACATCACGCGTCGATGAAGCGTTAGCGTAATTATGGTCGCATGACAATTACAGTTACATATTTTGGGCTTCAAGCTGCTTTCGCGGTTTCATGAACGCGAGAGGCGCTAAATATATCAAACTGTCATGACTGTTTTAATATCGCGATATGACGTTGCTGTATCTCCGCTTGACGAGCTCACAAGACGAGAGCCATCGCATATCACATTGATACGGAGACATGTCAACGTCGTCAAGCGAAATGTAATAATCCTCTTCACATTGAAGTGAGTTTATGCGACGAAGACATTAGTATTGGACATTCTCTACCGTACGTAGCACAGAATGTTTAACAATTATTGATCAGTGCAATAAGATGTAATTATTAATCACAATGGTAACAGAATCAAGTAAACTTTATTAGAGATATGAATTTGTGCATCAACATTTTCGATTTGATATCAATATTTGAAAATTGCGATATTCGCGTCTCTTCGGAGAATCAGAGCGGATGTGATTTTCAACGGTTCGATAAAGGAGCATTGTTGCGGAAAGTACTAATCGTCGACTTAGTCATCCGATAAGTCTCGGTCGCGCTGCACTCGAGAGCTTTCGGAAAATTAAATTCTCGTTTAAACGGTTTGTCCCGCAGGGCGCATAACTCGAGAACGGTTTGTCATTCGAACAACTCGTTGATAATAGTTCCTTCTTATGGGATACGCAGTTATTTTCTTATTTAAATTAACGACTTTAATTACCGTAGCGAATGGTCGCAGAAGCAAATATCTACAGCGTAAAAATCCTGCAATCGATCTTTCTTTTTTCCTCCGTTACAAAGTGCACATTCGAATCGGTGTGCTGGTCGACAAGAAAAATATGTCGCTCCGCTGTCCAACAAAAATTTATTGGAATTTGACCGCGTTATGTGACCGCGAAGGTATGCGGGTTATCTCCTGAGAATTTTTTTACATTACTTTGCAATAAAACTTTTCGAGCTTGGGGGATTTTACGTAACTATAGTACTTAATAGCAGATAATGCTCTCTAAAACATACATCAAAAGAAATTAACTGGTATATGTACATTCTCATAAAATACTGAAAAAGATGCTTTCTAAATGCATTATTAAAAAATGTAAGCTTGTAAAAATAAGATAGGTAAATACATAGTATACAGCAATGTTGCAGACGCTGGAATTAAAAGGAATTGAGAGAGGAAAATATATCGAGTTTTTCCCGATAAAATCTGTTTTTATGAGAAATATTTGTCTTTCGAATTTCTACTAACAAAAATAGTTCTTTTGCGACATTGGGAGGAAGGTAATGGATAAAGACATTTTCTATATCTCGCGTTCCATTTTTAAAAGTGTAAAACACACAAGGGAGGCATCTCTATCTTTTTCAATTACCCGACGATAATCCCAGTTCATCCTCTTGACCACCTTTTCCAATATTTAGAGGCGCGGTAATCAAAGTCTTTCTTATTAATATTTAATCCTAAATACTAAATTTGGTTAACATGAATATATATTATCAGAATATATGCCACAAATGTATTTAATCATTGATACAATTATTAATAACAGATCTCAATATAATGCAAAATATATCTTTTATGCATGTTAAATAGTAATAATAGTAAAATAGAATTAATACAAACAATTAAATGCAATCTTATATGCAATCTTTATGATATTATTACACATTGTTGTGCGCATCAAAATTATCATAATTACAAGATACGAAAGATTTTCATGCAAAGTTTGTAAAATTCTTCATACAGTAACATCTTACACAAAAGTATTTTTCTATTGGTCTTCAAAATTGCATTTAATTATTTCATGCACTTTGCACACAGAAAGCGGTTTTTAAAAGATTTTAGTTGCTTTAAGATATCTATTACTGCTCGGGACAATTATTGTTGATTTAAATCATCTTGTTTTAACGTATATCTTGCCTTTCAATCTTTTAATTCCAGCTTCCAAGTAGAAATTCCGTTAAAAACCTTCATGTTGTAATTGATACTATTAGCCGAACAGTACAATACACCGACAGATACGGATAGCCACAGTTCGACAGTACAATGCGAACTACTGTAACAGAATCTCAGCTAATTAGATAAATGACTGTGTCAGTCACTTTCTTTTCAGTCAGTCTCTTCTAGCTCCTCTTCCAACAAGCTTCCATCTATCGCGATCAATCTACTTTTATCATTGAGACATGCGCTAAAATAAAATCACACTTAGATACATTAATTAATTAAGAAATGTTAAGAAATAAGAAAAAAGAATAAAATCGTGCGGGAATCAGATCGTGTGGATAAAAAATACCATTACATTATTAACTTACATTAAAAGTAAATAGTTTTCATTAGAAATTGAAAAGTAAGATTCTTTTTTAATTCTATTATTTCTACACGCACACATATAGCTAGTAGAACAATCGTGGTTATCGTATACTACTATACTTATTTCAAAAATAAAACAACGTGACAAAATTATTATTTTTTATTTGTAATTATAGTATTATCTTATTAAGTTTTTTAAATTAATTACTTTTATTATCGGTTTACATAATAATATTTTTAATCTCCTACGTACTTATACATAAATATTATTTCAAATATAGTTTGAAGCCCGGTGAAGTTCCCGGAAGGTCCGGAAATTTGTCCGAAATTTTTGGAAATTTTTTCTGGCTCAAGAAACTTTCCAAAAATTTCAGGAAAATTCCCGAACCTTCCAGGAACTTTCCCGAAATTTCGAACAATAATTTCAAACAATTTGCGATTTCTAATTAAAAGTAACTAAAAGTAATTACACAAGTATTTAGCATTAATTAAAAAAACTAATATATTTAATCATTTTCACGTAAAAATGTTATCTATTTATTTCACTAATTTTTTCTTTTGACTTAATCCTTTTATATTTCTACACGTTAGCACTATTTACTTACGTGGCAAATAATTTTCACTACAGAGTTTTATTGTAATTCATAAATTGTTTTCAAGTGCGTTGGATTTCATGTTATGTACGCGTTCATGTAGGAGGACATTTTAGAGCGAGCTAGCAGATTAAACTCGCTGGTAATAGGTTGTTTTATGAATACATGCGAACTAGTTTTCATCATAAGTGTATTCATATCGAGCGCGAGGACTCGAATATTCCACACGCCCGTTTATTACTCTCGGCTGCACGTGTACTACTTCTCGGGCCGCGCTTTTCAATTAAGTCAAGCGCGCAGGCACCATTGTACCAAAGCCGCGTGCCTGTTTCAATTAAACCTGTACGCGCATGTATCGCGCTAATAGAGCCCGGCGATAGTACTTTTCGGGCTTTCGCCCAAAAAGTCAAGCCGATTTTTTATATCCGCTCTCGTCGACAATATCTCGCCTCGTTTGCAGGGCTTTTCATTGCTTCAAATCACACTGAATGTATTTTCGCGTATCCTGAAACTCTATGTGAACTCGGTATTTCATGAAAATTGAAAAAAAATTCGCCTTTTAATACTACAAGATATGGTTAGATTTTATCGTCAGAACTAATTTTGCATCGTAAAAATTACAGTGCAAAATTTAATTTCCACAATTTATGTCTTCTGTGTTGTAAAAACACCAACATTTGACATTTATAAAACGTTAAAAATGGTGAAAAGTATATGTATTTAAAATTTTATAACAAGCAATTATATTTTTTTGCGAAGCAAGTGCTGTGGAATTCATAAACGATGGTATTTATTAAAGTTTAACCAATCGAGAAAGATAATTTTGATAAATTAATTAACCATACATTTGAAACTAAAACGAATGTATCGTATTTTTTTCGACTGAATCAACGTCCCAGAATACTGAGGCAGTTGCAATATTAATTGAAAGATATTAATTATGTAATGTAATTCTACGGTATAAAATATCCGCAACGACCGAAATTGGATACTAACAAATAATACAAATTACCTTGAAAAGGTGCAACAGCCATAGAGCACAGAACACGAAAGGCCGTTGGCGGAAGCGGACGCGGAAGAGTAGTAATAGGCAGACGGGGATAGTTAGGGCGGCGGGGAGGGGGAAACGGATGCTGCAGGAGGAGGAAGCTTGTTAACGCTCGAACCGAAAACCGCAGCCGGGTGTAGTCCGGTCGCCGATATTAACGAGCGTTTCAGCTAATTATCGCGAAATTAGAGAGTAAAACGTGGACGCGTCATGTCGGAGCTACGAAACGCCTCAATCGATAGTCGCCAATCTCGGAAATGGATTTCATCCCGTTGTTCGAGATGTTATATCCTGCGATAGATATCGACACTCGTGCCGTTCTCTTTCTCCTTTACTCTCTTTCTCTCCAACTTTTTTTTAAATTTTTTATCTGTTTGAAGCCGACACGAAACGAGCCACCTCTCGTCTCGCCGAATGTTCGCCGCTCGGCTGATTATTGGTTTTATATTACATCGATATTATCTAACTTGCGTCGCTACTTGCCCTCTTCTCGCCGGCTTTTCTTCATCGGTCTAAGTATCACGGTTTGTTTTTTATTCATGCTTTCGCGGAGTATTTTAATGAGAAAAATTTCTTTCGCATTTTTTACGTCACGAGACGTAAACTGTCAAAAGTGATTGTTTACTTCGAACTCGTTTAGCATGACTCAGTCATCTTAATTATTTTTACCTAAAAAGAAATGAAGATAATCCTGTAAAGTGCAAAAAAGACATATGTACTCAAACTTTTTTAAATAAAATAAGACGAAGGAGATTTTTATCTTTATCTCATATGCAGAACCGATCAAATTCAAATCGCGCTCGGTCGGGAAACAAAACGACAAATTCTCTTATCTTCGAACGCTACCATTATCACCGCTTCTATCTACCCTGACGCGCTTGCTGACGAGTTCCTCATCCTTAAATCTCGAATCTTTAACTCTAATTTTTCACCGGAAATCAGGCTTTTACCGTGATCAAAATTTGTGAAAGACTTATCGCGGAGATTTACGACCGTGCCGATCTTACGGCGACATAACGAGCATAAAACACGACCGCGCTCATTAGTTTTGATACGACGCTCCGGTACCTGTCCGCTACGTCGTCCCTCGTCCTTCATTCCCCCAATGTCGTACGCCGTTCCTCTTCGTTCTGCTCTGTCTCCATCAGTGACGACACGCCGAAGTGGTTTATTTCCCGTGGGCCGTCCAGGGCGGATGGAAGCCCGGCCGAGCTCGACGGGAAAGGCGACACAACACGTCGCCGTTGCTTCTACCCCGTACGTGTGCGGGAACAAAGTGACAGAGCACGTGCTACTCACCGAGATATCGATTCCGGACTTCCTGTCAGTGAAGTGTCAAGGGAAACAATCAATTACGCAATTATCAGTTCAGATTGAATTGTTCGAGAAATTTTCTAATCGATAATTGCATCCGTGGCTTCGCGAAAAATTTTTCTTTTTCTTTTTTTAATAAATCTAATAAAATATTTATCATATAAAAAAAATTAAAAAAAAAGATGATTCTTCGGATATAGTAGAATGAAAAATACGAGACAGTTTGAATCGGTCCGACTGTAAATGTAATATTCAATTGTAAATTTAATATCGGATCGGCGCTGAATAAAGATTCGTGAAAATGAAAATCACGTTTGTTTTAATCGTTATTACAAGTCACGTGCGCGAAATTGTGTCAGTGTCATATATACGTTCACACCAACAAAAATGCTAAATACATTGTTAATAATTATCATCCCCATTAATTGCTATATTCTCACGACTGAAATTAGTTTCGACTATATTATTGGGAATAGATTCGATCAATTATTATTGCCGGTAGACTCGGATATCGTATCAAGCACGGCGACGCTGTGCGAAATTCCCGTCAGGTCACGTTTTCTGTGAAATACGGAATTTCACGCTCGCTTGGAAAAGCAGATGGAAATAAAACGCGCAGTCGATGAGGAAAGGAACCAATGACCCTATAACGTGCCGCTTATAGTCAGCCGTATCTGAAAAATACCGTACCACTCGTATTAAAACTTCGCGTTAGTGTACGGGAAAAAGTTCAGAAGCGTATATTTAAAATGTAAAAAGAACCAGGCGAAATAATGTGGAATATTTTCTAAATAAATTCAGTCGTAATTATAAAAACGTTGAAACTGATTCGCGATTAAACCTGTTGATTATTCAACTTTTGTTACAATAAATATATCCGAAGCTCCCTGCGGGAGCTTTCCGTCTCTGCTCCTAATTTCTACAGTCTGAAAGGATAATTTAACGTCACATGTCGTTTGTGTGTCGATGACGGACCATTACGCGAACACGAATCGATTGATAGACTATCGAACGACAGAAACACAAACACATGTTACACAATTTGACGGATAGATCCGCTGTGAATACTGATCGATATGGATATGTTTCGGTTATGGGATACATGTCTGTTAAGGTTTCGAGCTTGTTTCGCTTACATTAACTCTGATTCGCTTTATATCGTAAATGATTCTATATGCGATGTAATATTCGAAACGTTTATTTTAGCCTCCCATGATTTGTTTTCTTTATATCATGATAATTATTTTTTATTTTACATATATTTTTATGAGACAACAATTATAATTTAATCTGGAAAAGAGATAAAAATATAGAATTAATGTGTTGTGTTGAAAAAGAGATCAAGACGATCAATTGCCTCCTCCTGTCTTCCTTTTGGCTCCATTTCGAACAGAGATTGCTCCATTCGCGTCAGAATTCCGCCTGCTCCATCGCGTCACGTCAGACTTGGAAACCATTATCGATGGTTTATTGAACCGTGGATCCGCGAAGACGCCTGACCGTGCATCAGTCGCCTAATCGTTCATCAATTCATCCGTACAGCTGTGAATCAATTCGCGGCGATTCTGTAAACATCGCATAATCCGTCTATAAGTCCCTAAAATTTCTTGCTGAAAACCACTCAACGATCCGAAGTAAACTTAGACGTCGGCGGACGGATACGAAAAGGAAGTGGAGCAAGTACGTACATATCCGCGCTCCAAACGGCTGCGGAAAGCGGATGATAGGAGAGGAAGAGGACAAGGGTGAGAGCGGCAAGGACACAGGGACGGAGGGTCATGAATATCGGTTTCCAATATAACGCCCAAGATATATCCGCGCGCGTTAATTCCAAGTATCTTCGATACTCTCCTCTCTCTCTCTCTCTTGCAAGATTGGAAATTCTCTTGCGTTCGTGTACATTAAACATCGTGTACGCAAGTATTTTCGAATTATATTAGTAAACTCAGCCAGTAGATGACATGATTCGTTAGGAAGAAATAAACAATGCGCTGACCAATAATCGGCAGCTGATCCTTCAATATTTCGTATTTCGAGGGTAAGATTAATGAGAGATGTGTATGATGCCTGTCGATGTATTAGAAATCGTGGTGAAGGATTACAGGAAACGACAGAATATCTAGTGTATCGCAATGCACCGCGACTCCCTCGCATCGCGCTAATCCGTTCGATCTGTATAATTCCGAGAAATCGGGCTGATGGAACATTGAGGGCAGCATGTAAACCAGTAAATGGTATCTGGATTATCGTCAACCATTCCGTTGTCTCTCCTCATTCTTGGTTTTGCAATCGCCCGTAGGAACTTGCTTGTCCGAATCGACATATTCGATGCGTTTTAACATCCGCGTGAGAAGATCACACACTGCGCGTTTTGATCGAACTAAAAATATTAATAGAGAACTGAACAGTCATTTTTTAAAATCTAACAATTTATTGAATAAAATTAGATGTGCAAGTTAATAGTTGATCTTATAGAATTGATATGAATTTAGCGATTATAGTTCATATCAAAAACACGATAACTGCGTTCTGTCAATAATCATATTTGGCAAAATATTAAATCAGTAAAATTCACTTGATTTATATTCCAATTCTTTATTACACATTATTTTGACAAGAAAAGCATCTTTTTCCGTTTTCTAATAAGTTTGTTACAATATAAATTTATTGTAATTTATTTTCATTAATCTAAAAAATTAAATTATGAGGTTGTTTGTGCTGAAACATATTCTACAGCTTATTTACGTATACGTAAATTAGCAAAAGTTAGATAACGTATACATTAGATTATAAAAAGATGAAAACATTTTAACATTTGTTTTTCTTCGCAAATCTTAGCGAGTAAATACCTCAAAATGGTGTCGTAAAATAAATTATGAAACGATCTCAAGAAATCACTTCGCTAAGTCGGCCACGGCGTACATGAAAACATTATGATGACTCCGCAAAAGTTTTTGCATAAAGCACGAAATGGTTGAAACAAATTTTATCTAAAATTTTTGCGGAATCCTTCAACATTGCAACTTTAATCCTTGACATATATGAGAATTTTTTAACAAAAATGTCTACTCCACGCAAGAGAGAAATTTCATCTATTTAAATTGCTTTTATTCGATACTTACTAAATAAATATATTACAAAAGTAACTCACATAAATCGTGCATTTTTAATTTGTTAACATACTAAATTTTTTTAATAGACTCGAGTTACGAGTAAAAGGGTCCATCTTATACATATGAAGAATAGAATATATAAAAAATTGAACACGATAATATATTTCAAAGAAAATTATTAATTTTGTAAACAGTTAATTCTTTATTGTCGGATTACGCGTCAAAATACAATTTCTCGATGTATATATTAATGTTGTCTTCAGTCATCTTGTACTATCGCAATCGTGCCTAATTGCATCGCGCGCATTCCGTTTATTCGGCGAGGGAGATGTTGCTCTTGGAACCCCGTAACAAGTCAGGACAGACAAAGTAATTAGTTAAAGATGGTAATTCGATAGAGAATATTCAGTTCGCTGAATTGTTTGGACAATTATCGACTGATTGTAAATGTATTGCGTCTAGAAGCGAGATATATAGGCGTGCTTTATGCACGATGCGCAAAGCGGAGTTGAAATATCAGTCGCATTAACCTAATTTGCCAATAGCGCTAAGCAAACGGTAATCAGTGATGTCAGTACCCGTTGTGAATTTTCATGATATCGACGAATCACGAGATTACATTACATTACAGATATGAGGCATAGCAGCACTGGTCGAAAATATGACATTCCGAAATTGCTGTTGGTTGAATAAAATCTTTCAACGTGACGTGATTATAATTGTCAGCTAATATTTTTTTAATAATCTAAATGAGTTATTTAAAAATTAGAATCTCTTTTCCACGATTTACTGACTGCCAATAATGTGTCGATATAAATTAAATATTGAATTAATTTTTAATTAAAAAATTTATCAAATAAATGGAATAAATTTTATCTCTTAACAACTTGGAAGATTATAAATTAAAAGCTATTGATATATTTTTACAGAAAGAGATTAATTCCGAATTAATCGAAATCGCCGTAAATCTGAGTAACGATGTGCTGATATATCCGCATACGAAAATATTGAATCCATGATACGATTATTACAGTCATTACATTTTCTTTACGCTCTTCGTGATCAATTAGGTTTTGCCATGCATAATTGATCACCTAATTTTTAACTAAGAGACATTTATAGTTAATACCTTGGTTAGAACGCGAATAATTTCTAGCCGAAGGTCGCTCTTTCATATCGTCACATAGTTGGAACTAATTTCCCACGAGGCGGCATCCCGGTAACGGATTAGCTCGGAAACTCCCATAAGATGACACTGATCGGATACAGAGTTGCGCCGCCATAATTTTCGTTAATGATGACTACATTAACGGATTACGTCTGTACAGTGGGATTCGACCAACCGACCCATGTAACTGCACGTGTACACATGCATATGTTTACGCGCGATCAATTCAACGCGACGCATTTCTGGCATACATTGTAGATACACACGAAACTGTGTACTGCCATAAACACATGTGGCCCACTTGAAAAGCAAAGAGAAAAGCAAAATCTTCTGAGACTTGCATAGAACATTTCCACACGGTCTCTCTGTTTCTTTTTACATTACATTTCTAGAGTTGTTTTTTTTTCGTGCAATTTTTTTTTTTTTTTTTTTTTTAGTTTTTATGCAATAATAAGTATAAAAAATAATGCATTAAATCGCATTTAATATGTATTAAAAAATTTTTTTTAATAGTTTAAAAATAATGGATATGTTCATATAATAATTTTATATTTATATTAATAATATAGTTACTATTGCATGAAATAAAATAATTCTGTAAAATAAAAATATCGCTTTTTTATAGAACACAAATTTTATACAAAACTATTTAATTTTCTGTTTTCTATAATTTTATAAACAAATATATTTATATAACAAATATATTTAGATCAAGATATTAGCTAGCAAATAATTTTCAAATAATTTATACGTGAAACAAATTTGATTAAAGAATAACTTTCATTAGTTCCATAATCATATGCCACTTTTGCTAACCGTTTGAATAGCTAATCATCAATGTCTGTCAGATTTCATAAAAAAAAGAACCGACGACATCTGATTTCCTTTATCCATCCTTCGAGAAAGAAACTTCCGCTTGGCAAACTTTTATCCTTGTATATCTGCGTTCCAGAAATTTCGCGAGTAGCTCAAATCAATTCACGATTTCTAGACGCTAACTTTTAGCGTAGCAAAAAGTGCACACAAGGTATCTGTAGGATAAAGCTAAAGGATAAGATGGTTGAAGAAAGTAAAGAGGTCAAGCGGAGAAAACGGAATGCGTTGGAGAAGAGCGATACACAGCGTAGCTTCAAATCGGAGTTAAGATATGCAAAACGGGAAGTTTTGAAGATGTGCATACGGAAGCAGTCGATAAATAATGTGGTAAAGGAAGTGAATCTGACAAAATGCCAGGACTTGCTAAAAGTCCAAACGATGGAAAAACTTTTGAGATTCTGAAGGATGAAGATTTTTTGTGTAATCCGCGTAAAAAAACTCTTCTGTAGTTGACAGAAATATGAAAGAAAAATATAACACGATATACAAAAAATTAAATAAGCGGCAAAAATCTTAATCTTTTTGTGATTTAATCACAATTGTCATGCCGAAAGGCATTAAAATAATCTAGTAAAAAATTATACATTTTTTTATATAAAATTTTAAAAAATTAGCCCTGAAAGGGCGAATCCTATATTCTATACAGAAATGAGTTTCTTTTAGGAGACATAAACGTGTAAAAGTGTCTCCTTACAAGTTGTATTTTAGAAAGAATAGGACGTTTAATCTGCTTTCAAAGTTTCGCAAACGACCTCGCAAACTACGTAGCTAATTACTTTAGAGCATTGTGCTCAAGAATTTTCTTCAAGTGGACCAGTGATTACGAAAACGGGAATTACATTGGGTCGATTTGTTTTCTAAAAAGGTTTTTATGAGTTCTATCTTATACCATCTTCAAAGGAAACTCCACTAATCGATAGTTTGTATTATCATGGAAAGAAGAATGAGTAATAATTAAACTTTAGTATGTAATATATTTCCGCGTATTAAATATAATTACGATAACATTTTTAATGACAAAAACTTATGACTGCAAACGTGAAATATCTTGAACTTTTTATGTTTATTTTTTATATTATTGCTAGATCACATGATATCTATACTCTTTAAAATGAGACAATGTTTTAAAAATAATGCAAATTTTTCCAGAAGTATAAATTTTGATATGCAGTAAATGAATAATATGCTTAGTTATATCATCAAGAAAAATTTGCCCATTCAAAATGACAGAAGTTTAAGATAAGATATTTATAATTATTTTTATTCTAATTAATTCTAGGAGATAAATCACATTCTTTCTTTCAATGATAAGGATTTCTTAAATTTGCCTAACATCCGCGAAGCGGTATTATACAATGAAATTTAGGAAATAGGACCGTAAGATAGGACGGAGAAAAATGGAGGGATGGTTGATTAGCTATTAGCATTTTGGCTACTTTATTTTGTTGTATCGAACGAAGCTCAATTAGTTGCCGTATTCTGCATCATCATTAGAGAATAAAACATAAAAAGCTAGAATAGGGCTCGTCCCTAATGCTATCATTGGCTTTATCCCACGTGGATAACACTTTGTTCAGTTTTCTGCCTGTGATTCTCACTGTCTGATAAAATAAATGGATACAAATATTTTTGGAAATACTCGCTGTAGGATACATCAAATACAGCCAGTCCTGCAAGCTGTAATACAGTTTCCATCTCGACCAAACGTTGCTTCTTACCGACTCGCGGTCGCCATTTCACGGTAGATGTCAGATCCACCACGAATCAGCGACGATGATTCCGTTTTGCGTACGTGAGGAAACGGCAATCGCCAGCTAATCTGCCGTCGAGACGACGACGCACGTTTTTATCGTCATGTATCATCTACATCGAACGCGCATTATCAATAACGATGATAATCAGCGCGCAGAAAGAGCGTCGCGAGAAACGCAACAATGATAATGCCCTCGTATGATCCGTTACACGATCCGGTTAGATCGGCGACTCTATACCGCGCTCTTTACGCCGTTACGTAAAAGCGAAGGACGGCACCGGGGCTAAAAATAGACGCGCGCAAGAGTCGCCGCTATCTTGCACCCGTCCCCGCCGCCGCCGACGATCTTTTTCGCGCTCTCTCCCGCCGTCGTCGTCGCGGCCGAAAAAGAAAGCCACCGGGGACACAGCGCCACGTATATTACATTCCATCAGTTTTCCTCTCAAGGTCAGGCAGCTCGTTCGGATTCGATACGAGCCGCCTCGTCTTTAATGTCTTCTCGGGTACCGGGGCTCGCGCGCATACCTGGCAGTGGTTCTCACGGCTCGCAGAACCGGCTCGATAATCGTACACGTGTACAAGAATTGGAAACCGTCGCGCATTTTGATGGTCTTGAATAAACGTAATTCAATGATCAATCATGGTCACGATTTCCGGTCATAAAACTGTTATTTCAGAAGCGAAGAGAACTACATGAAATGGAGTCTATTACGATTTGTCATAGCACAATGATTCTAATAATATAATTCTACAAGATTGCAAATCGTTACACAATAATAGTCTGAAACTCTTTGATGACTGCATTCTAAGAATTTCATTTTTAAATTTCATCCTTAATTTCTTCAATTGGCCTAGCGTATCATTGATACAAATTGGACGGCTTCGGCGTTGATCCCTTCGTGCAGCGCGTCGGTAGAAAGAAGATCGGCGCGATGAGAGGAAAATCAATAACGACCGACGCAATCGAAGCGACGACGCGGCAGCGTCGTCGGCGGCTGATGTGAGGCCAACTGGAATTTCCTACCGCGTCTATCTGCGTGTTCCAGAACGTTCCAACGGAATTCCCTTACTGTCTGGGTAACGCCCAATGAGATCACGCAATCGGATCGATCGATCACCGATCGGATCGGCGTAGTCGGCCCGCGCAAAAATTGATATCTTCACGAATTTGCCAACCGCTGGCTACCGCTTGGCGGAGGCGCAAAAAGGACCGTCGCCACGGAGACAGCCTTTACAGACGGTTAGGGCGCAGCCATACGCACACGAGCGCATGCACAGGCCGGAAAGTGTGTGTAGATCGCGGTTACCGCGGGGTCTTGGGGTAGGGCAGTGGAAATTTCCACTGTGCCCGCTTGGGACGGTCAATACTCTCTCCGTGCCGTAACGCGCGCCGTCACGACGGTTATCCGGATTACAGGGTGTTTCAGCCACGATGGACGCGCGCACCATTACGGCTTCTCGATGCCCCGCTAAGAGAATCCCCGCTAAATACATCTGTATTTTTCGATTAGCCCGATCGAGCGCGATTCCGCAAGATCTGATGCTGAATTCCGAGACTCAGGGGGGATAAAACCACTACAAAATGTGCAGTTGACTATTGTCAAATATGAAATTGCAGAACCACTGTATCCTCTTTAAGATACCGTCTGTGTTCTATTATCAATCGATCGAAGACACGTGTGTTCCCAAACTATTGAGTTTCTCATATTATAAATAAATGATAAGGATCAAATGAATAATGTCTTAAATTTTGGATTTAAGATTATCTTGAGTTCTACTTTAGGCTTAGTAATCAAGTTTTTAACCAACTGACAAGTTATTTGAGTAGGATTTTGTAACCAACAATCATTATGCAAACGTGCAAACATTTGAAAATGCTTCACCGAAAGTGTCAGACGTTAATTATGTCTCTTTGGAATCTCAAATCTTGAAGATAGTTTGTAGTTATTGTATTCTAATTGTTGGTTAATTACATCAAAAATTTATACGCAAAGTAAATCAAAATTCTATCAAATTATCATTATATTTCGTCGAAAATTGCTTCCTCCGCTGATCAACGGAGCAAACGAGAGTGCCGGGCGGGCTCGCGCAAACCCTCTGTTACACAAACCCAGTGACAATCTCGCTCGAATGTCTAACCGATCCCAGCACCATCTCGACGTCATTGCCAGGAATCGGTCCCGAGCCGAGATCGGTAAATTTGACGTGCCACCCGCAGGTTTTTCACACCGGGAGGAGACGCAGATCGCGGAGCACTCGTACGAGGCGTGACCGACGAGCGCGCGCGTTATTCGGCGCCGTGATGCAACGTTACCCTACACCGAGATCGGCGGTGTATTTTTTGGCAGCCGATACGTTAAACCGTCGATCGATGTGCCAAATACTTGCTTTATCGTCCTGCCCCCCGTGCCGCGCATAGATCGGCTAGGGAACGTGGAAATAGCACACCGGGTCTTTCGCGTCTAGACGGCCGAAGGCTGCGCCGTCGAACGAAATTTCCTCTCGCGACGATTTCCGGGCGAAGTTGCGCCAGACTATCAGGACCGACGCGAATTCAATTAGACCCGTGTTGTGGAAGAGCGAGAATTTACAAGTAATTCCGTTTCAATGGTCCTGCTTCCTTATTCGAGAGGACGATACACTTCGTTCACAATGTAAATTATTCAATGAAAGCAATATCAATATCGACGAACAGCTTTCGAGCTGTTCTCAGATAAACGACTTCCGTTGCTTATCAAATTGCTGTAACTTATCATAAATGTGTACTCATTTGGAACAAACTGGAAGCTGTATATCAGCAAAGTTAATTAAAACGTAAGAACTTTTTAAAGCAAGATCAACACGGGATTAATAAATTGAGATATAATCCCTGCCGATGTAATCCCTCGCAGAATCCAGTTTAACATCGTGTCATGATATTTCAAGATTCTCGTTAGAGGAGTGTTGAATTAATTTTAGCATCCACCTCGCGGTATCCCCAAAGGAAGCTTTCTCTTTCTCTCTCGTTTCATGTTGCACGACACGCGCGAAGTGCGCCTATACACGCGAATATCTGTCGCGTTCGCCGATCGATCGCGAGACCAGCAATCACGTCTTGTGAAACTTATCAAAACGGATAACAGCCAGTAGAAGCCAAGGCGTTAATTGCGCCGTAAAAGTCGGAGGTTAACAAATCGCCTGACAGGCGCCGACGCGCCGTACTGTTTATACTAATCAACGATTGTGTCGCGCGAGATGTATCTACGTCAATCGGCGCCGTCAAATAGATGCCGTCATTTCGCAGACTTTTGGGTGAATGGAACGCACGAAAATCAATAGTGGGAAATTAGACTCTACGTTTGTTTTAATCCCGCGAGATACTTGGCAGCCGTTGCAGCGGCTGTTTTAGATAGCGCACGAATACAGGCCTCGGCGCAACAGGAACGGAGCATGATGGTATCATATTGCAAATCCGCGTATCCGTTAGCCAAATATTAAAAAGAACTGCACTGTAAAAAAGTCAGTGAATGAATTCACACAAATAACAGATGTAAAAATTACACAATTAATAACAAAAATAAACAAAACTATGAAATTTTACAACAATTGTATAATTTTATCTCTTATTGTGTAAATATTTTTTTATTTTATGTGGAGAATTACATAAATGATAGATAGAATATTTCATAAATTTTTTTATTACAAAGCATAATGTTTAAATTGTAATTACAATCTTTGCTGCGTCTTGCTTGCGGTGTGGCATAAATTTGAATTAAAAATTGTTGCAAGCTGTAAATTTACAAACGCGTGGAAACTTATTTATAACAATTGGTTCCAAATTGCTCACTACAATAATTGTAATATTACACTAATTCTTTTACAGTGTGATTATTTTAAAATTACTAAAAAATAGAAATCATAAATTATTATATTAGTCAGAACATTACTCAGAAAATTATGTTACATAATTATTTCCTACTTAAAGAAATTTTTACAAGTGTATGAAATATGTAATAAAACTTGTCAGCTCGCCAATGCCATTATTTAACGACGCAAATTGAAAATTATTTCTGCAGTAGCAAACTAAATATTTCTTCTAAAAATATCTACGTATTTTGAAATTCTAAGATATGAGCAATGCACTTTGTTAAAAAACAAAATGCAAACGTTGCAAGAAAAACGCTTAAATGCATAGATATTTTTAATTATAAATGAGTAAAATACTAAGAGCAGCAATCGCGTAAAATGGCAAGGCAAAAATACTGTCACACTGGCGACAGAAATCCACTTGAATGATTCACGCGACCATTATAAGAACAGAACGGTGTAAACTCGAGTCATGAGAAACTTCAAATGTTCTATTCATGTGACGAGCTTAGAGAGATGAGGTTTCGACCATCGCTTTGACAATAGTACTATTTTCTACACAAAAACACATAAGCAGTCATGTGAGGCAATCCAAATGTTGCGAAAATCTTTAAGTAGCTGTTTTTTTAACACATGCTCTCGTCTTCTCTTTCAACCGCCTCTTCGCATCCATGAAGAATACGTGAAGAACATTTGATCCTTTGTGAGTCTTTTAAGTCGGATCGAATTTTAGGAAATTAGGAAACATAAGAGGTCTCTTGTTTGAAAGATTTATTTTCTACAAAATACACACACAAAATTTGGATACTTGTATCTACTAAAGTTTTTTTTTTTCGTATATGAGAAATTACTTGCTCTCGTTGATATTTAGTTTATCACATAATTCGTCTGGCGGAAAGAAAGCATTTATCATCGACGTATGCCGTCATTTTATATTATACGTATCCGCCGGGTTTCAATTATACAAATGCATAACAATTCAGTCGTAAATGAACGGGTGTCTCCGCAGAAGACGTCATTTCTAATATCGCCCTCGTCATTCCCGCAATTATGTATAAAGCACTTAACTCAAGGTGGCAATTTTATAGCCGCAAATACAGATGCGCCCGATAGATGACTATGCAAAACCACCGCGCATATTAAAAATTAGAGACATAAAAATTTGCATAGAGATATAAAATTCAATAGAACTTTGATTATCGAATCGATGGATGCAATATTACAATCGCACAATTAATCATTTTACATAAGATAGTCGAATGATTACTTCATTATTTTTAATAAAATTTATTACATATTTAATCAAATAAAACACAAAAAGGTGTTAGAAAAACTTGAAAATTTACATTTCCGGCATGAAAATATTTTTTATTGAATGTTAACTGAATTTCCATAAATGCGCAATATTATTATGATGATGGCATAACAACATCTGAGTGATATAACATCCGTGTAATTGAAGACGCAAGGTAGTAATTATTGGGTCTTGCTCGTTACCTAACAAAACTACGGCGCCACGTAAATCTCATAAGTCTGCGACGAATGAGTTGTCGATAAACACGTACATTATTGAAGAACTATGTAATAATAGATTATTCAATATAATTGCCATTGTGCAAAAATATTTAAAGCTGACTATTGATCTTTATAAGTGCGCACATTTTTCTCTAAAAAATATAATCATATTTTGCTTACAGCAAAATTGCACAAATACAAAATAGCGCGATAAGCGTAAGATGCATGTAACAATTATTCTGTGGCAACAGATTTGATTGCAACAATGGTATTTTTTTATTTAATTGCACAACTATCTCTTGAAATTCTACATTAACTTGGCGCAATTTACGCGCCACGAATGTGCAATAAATATATATATAATTAAAAAAGCGTAAAGTATTAAAAAACATAAAAATTTTTCCGATAAAACTTTAAGATAAAACATCGGAAAAAAACACGGCTCCATTGCGACAGAAAATATCACGAAGTGCACCAGTCTGGCGCCAATATTCCTATAACCGTCTGCATACCAACGCACGCGCATGCATATATACACAGGCATGCATTGGTAACGCATTGCTTATCGACGTTTCCGCATAAGGACACGTGACACCCGGCAATCGAACATAAACTTTGTACGGTAGTAGTTTGATTCACGCATCATAAAATCGAAATTGTCGAACCGCGGGTACAAACGAACGATTAAGATCTCACTACTTTCAAGTGGCGACTTATATCATAAATTCTTCTATCGTTTCACCTCGCGAAAATTGCGGGTTCACGCTTTTCATACGTGTCGGCAAAAAAAAAAAAAAAAAACAGCAACCCAACGTGCCTTCGTATGTCTCTGCGATACGTGACCTCGACGTTGGCGAACAAAGGACGCTGATCCATTCGCGAACTGCCGCGCAGTTCGTGTTTTTACGCGAGTGTCTTTATATTCTTAATAGAATAAGCTGTACAATTACTAGTCACTTAAAGAGAGAAAATATTTTTATACTTTGAACTGACAACAAGTCTCGTTTGCTATTTTCGCAAGAAGCGCTAATAATTTTGTTTGTCGAGGAAGATACTTTATATACATAATAATCCAGAAAATTTATTGTAATCTGTTCTGCATTGTTGTCATATAGAAGCAATATGTATTTTTTTCACAAAAGCTATTTGAATGGAACAATTTTAATTTACAATACAAGTTGCGATTTTATTATGAATTTTTCCTTTTATTTTTAGAGTATCTTAAAAATCAATAATTTCTTCTAAAAAAATTTTTGGAAATAAATTTCTGTAGCACAAAAATATAGTCTCTTTTTTTAAATTAAATAAAAAATAAAAGTACAATAGGCGATAATGCAATTCTTTCTGCCTCCGCTATGATGTAGGACGCATCTGGTAGCACGTGGAGTTTGTTTACATGCGTTCAGGCCCACGTGGGCATAGGCGACTACGTCTCTCGTCTACGAGCGCGGCCAGAACTCGAAAGCGCGGGTCTGCACGATAAAACGCGGCCC
Organism: Linepithema humile; assembly: GCF_040581485.1. Classification (NCBI taxonomy): domain Eukaryota; kingdom Metazoa; phylum Arthropoda; class Insecta; order Hymenoptera; family Formicidae; genus Linepithema; species Linepithema humile. The sequence goes on along the minus strand of NC_090129.1, from coordinate 31,361,423 downwards.
GCGAAAGGGCGTCTTTCCAGAGAGCGAAAGGCGCCGGTCGTTTTATCGTACGAGCTGGCGTGCATTCGTTGGCGTCGGTAACGCAGGCCGCCTGAAATTGTGTGGAAGAGCTCGAAATCATTCACAGATGTCATCAAGCTAATTGGTGTGCCCGGTCGTCATCGCCGGACGACCGCGTGGCCGATCGACACGCACGTGGATCTACACGAATCAGCTGCAGTCGCCGGTTCCGAGCGCAGCGGCAAACACGCGATTAAGATGCATCTCGATGCATCGCGACGCATAGCGACACATGGCGACGCATGGCGATACATGATGATTACGTTGCAAAAGCAGTAGACGTAGCACGAAGTATCTAAATCCAGGACTGAAAGAAATCAAAACTTTTTTATCCTTAATCTGTGTGCAAACATTTTATTTATGTAGATTTTTCGTAAAAATATAAAATCAAGAAATTCCATATGTTAAGATCTGGCAGATCTAAGTAAATTTTCGAAGAATTATAGATACATTAAAATTATTTGCGTTTCCTTTGAAAACTGCTAACGAGACTTCGAGTTCGAAGAAATATTCTTTAAGTGGCAACTCATTTCCTACAACTGAATAGCATTACAAGTCACGATAAGAAATTTGATAGTTCCGCGCTGAGTTTTGCACTGAATTCTACTTATGCGAAAAATGACACTATAACGCGAGTACATTAAACTTGCGTCGTTAATTATAGAATAATTGACCGATAACAAGCTAATAAAATATAACGTCGTACAAATAGCTTGCTTAACCTTGATATTAACGTTAGCTAGAGTAACATTACAACCATTAGCGTCATGGAATAAAACTGAACACGAACACGCTGGAGATACAAAAATGCACAGTTCTACTTTATAATCTATAGATTCGGAGTTTTATGATACTGTTTATTATTATAATAGCTTATTCATCACATTTAAAAGAAGTAAACAAAATGTCATTTATGTCTATCGATAATTTTAGTTTATGTACGAGTTATATTATATACAACTTGTATGAAATTTTAAAAAGATACTTTTCAATGAATTTATGGACCACTTTCAAAAAACGCTATATTTTTCTAGACATTTTGAATTTCCAACACCAATTAAAATTAACGTATTGAAATACGGTTGACTTGAAGTTGAATGAAAAATAGGGTTTTATTGAAAAACTTGTACTTTATAAAAAATGTATACCTTGCTTTTTGCATTTTAACAATTAACCACTCAGCGAAAAGTGCGCGTTGTAGTCCATTACAAAGTTAAGTGGCGCCGCATAAAATGCATCTTTCTGCCAAACATGCACGAAAATATCGCGTCAGTCGACCTACTTTTCTAAGAAATACGAGCTACTGTAGAAAATCATCATGGATAGCGAGCATAGATGAGAGATTATCCTCTTTTCGCGCGAAAGAACAAAAATAACATCCGCTAATTATGCAATGTTGCAACGAAAAATATTACTGTACGTAAACATGCAGATGTTGCGGACATCCGCTTCCGCATTTTATTTCGTTCCTCGTCTTTCGATGTCAAGAGAAATCAGATAATCAATAATTTTATTTTTTTTATATATTATAAAATGAAAAGTATTCATACTTTAAAAAATTTCAAGTCTTCATGCACATCTTACAAATGTTTAGTTTTGGGAAAACTAGAAACTTATCGAAAAAGATTAAAATGTAGAATATGTGAGAAACTTTCTATACTATTTCAAGAATAATTTTAGACTCAGGGTTTTATCGTTTTATAATAAATTTAGAATGTTATAACTTCAAATTTATAACTTATTTTTCCGAAAACAATTAGACTAATATTATTTCCCTACATTTTGCACCATTGTAAAGTATGGTAGCAGAAGAAAAATATTTTATTTCATCATCGGAGAATAATTTTTAACAAGACTTATACAATAGTTAAGTAGCACAAACTTTAACTTCTACGACAGGGAAAATCTAGCGCAAGGTATATTGCAAACTGGCGACATTAACCTGGGAAACATAGAATATCACTACCTGTCACGGGTGCCGAGACGTCGCGTCGACGTTCCTGCAATTGCGTCTCTTCGAGCGAGATCGATAACGCGGAAAAGGATAATAACCGCGATGTGTACGTATAGAGTCCTGATACGTGTCGACTTCCTCATCTGGCTTCCAAGCAAGTAAATACTAAGAAAAAAAGAAATCTCTTTACTGAGAAGTTGCAGCGGCAATCTACCATGACAAGTCCGCTCATTCTTTTATTCGAGATTTGTTTAGTAAATTAAAGATGAAAGTTCTATGAGATAAGATCTCGTTGGCGGATCTAAAATGCATTATCTACCATTGTGTGACAAATGTTAAATTTAAATCTTTTATCTTAGCGATCAATTAACTTCTCACAACTACACGTCTAAAACGATCGATGCATTGACATTTCTACTACGATAAAATGGTCTTTGGATTCAACAGAGGTCATCCTTATTTGGGTCAACTATTTTGGATCCACACTTTACAATACTCACATCAAAAATTTATTTTACGTTGCTTTAAAAATATGACAAAATTGAAAACACTCGCGTTTCGGTATTCCGTCGCATTTTTTTTCCATTGTTTCATTTCTTTTTTACTATTCAATTTTAAATATCTTTTTGGATATTTAAACTCATTCGATGTTACAGAATCAACGACGCAACGTGCGTATTAGACACGGCGCAACAGTAAAAAGGATTTAACTGAAAAGAAGGCCACGGCGTAGTAGGCCAGCGTGTGTATTGATTTCGGTTCGTTGGAGAGTTCTCTGCATCCGCGCGCTTTCAGTGTCACTCGAGTACGGCGTAGATACGGCAGGACGGTTAGGACAGGGGTGGTGGTGCGGTGCGGTGCGGATAGACGACCTGGACGTCGCTCTCATTCACAATAGGCTCATATTCCACGCGGTGTGCGGCGACTGCGACGAAAATGATGACGAGAGCGAACGGCCGGAGCACAAATCTCGCGCGCCGTTGCGCACCGCAACTCGTCTTGTCGGATTTCCGGCAATCCGCGCGATGATCGTTTTCGCGCTCGCCATAGTTCGTTTGCGTCGAAAAAAAAACGAGTGCCAAAAAAAAGTTATAATTAACACGTTGCTCGTTGTTCGTATAATCATCGCCGGGCAGCTAATTGACAGCAGTGTCAAATTAGATTTTAGACGTATTCGATGGAATTTTATTTACGTTTTATAAATAAGAACTTTTGAGTGGCAATTGTGATTCTATAAAATTGCACAATTTTTGAATTTTATGAATTAAGTATATATTATCTTAGTTATCAATGAGTACCATGGCAAAAAATATTGATATTCAATACAATACAAAATAATTGCGTTTTATTAAAAATCTATTTAAATCAAAGCATAATTTTTATTCTAGAATCATCAACGCATTTAATTGTTAACGAATCTTTTAAAATCATCGTTATGTCTCTTACTTGAATACTATTAAACAAAAAAAATGATGTATATCGCACTAAAGATTTGTCAAAGTTGTTATAACTAATGACTCATCTGAGAAATATAATTCTAATCTTATTGTAAGCTAGTGGAGATTATATTTTAATCTGAAAATACATTATCTTTCTTATGATAAGACAACAATTATATTAATTTACACTACTTGGCTTAGTTTAATAACAATTTCAAATATCTCTATTCCATTTAATAATATTTTTCGCTTTGTTAACAAATTTTGAAGTAGACATTTATTTTATCGAAATTTATGCAACGTCGAATTACCAATAAGCTTTTGCAAAACAAGACCGCTCGCGATCTCAAACCGTGCAATGTAAAGTTGCCAGTAAGTAATTAATGTCAAACGTCGGTGCGCACGTGCGAAAGCCGGGTGCAGAGATCGCAGCTAACAGACTGGTTTCCCTTGAGCACGCGAAACGGCTGCATAGATGCATCGAATGAGAGCAGAGCGGAGCTTGTGAGGGAGCGCCGTCCTTGTTGAGAATCTCAGACCTCGTAGCAAGGTCGATTACGCGCGTCTCTGATCGCCGCTCCGCTGAGCCGCCTCATCTAATCATTGCCAATCAGGCTTTCTCATAACTATGACAAAAGCGCGAGCTTGATGATAATGTACCGCTTTACACTTCTCGATTATATGATTAACACAAAGCTATAAATTTGATCAACGTAAGATGTCATTAATTTTTCACGTATTTCAACACCGTGCAAATGTTGAAGAATAGTTGAATCTAATATAATAGAATATAATAAGTTGTTGAAAATAATTAGAAGATTATAAAATAGTTTGAATTCAAAAAATAACTTTGATTAAGAAAAATATTTATTGAGAAATAAATTGATATATTTGAATTATTATAATATTACTAATATTGGTAATTGTTATCAATATTAATTTGTTAATACGTCATTATGTGCGAATATAAAATGCAAAATATTTCCTTCAAAAATTAATATTAGTTTTATGATGATATTATTTTGAAATCCGCAGTCAAGATAATCAGGAAGATTTTAGAAACTTCAAATTATAACAAAACTTTGAATAAGTTAGACGATTTAGAACATAGTTATTTTCTTATCGTTGACTTTCTACTTTAAGATAATCCGTTCGTTATATAAAGTACGTCTCTTATACAGTTAGATAATCTTTATATGGTGTTAAAAGAAGTTATAGTTCTTTTCGACAATTTTACACATAATATAAAATTGTGACTGTATTTTTTGGATATACATTTTACATTTTACGTAAAAATTCAACATTTTTTATTCAAGTTTCTGAAAAATTTGACTTGAGGAAAATTTTTAACTAGAAAAATGTGCTTCCATGATTTATTCTACATCTCTTTTCTTTCTTTTTACCTAACTACTTTTCTCTTGACGCTAGAAAATTGAAAAATGAATAAGAGAAGAATAAACGTAGGCAAATGCTCCGAGTATTTATGTCTCGTCGATTCATAGCTGTGCGAATGATTGTAAACTGAAAGTGGCACGTCGATTCTTGCACGAAGTGCAGAAGTCCGAAGACATGGCGTGATGATGGAGTTGACGCACGTCGTGAGCACAGACGTTTACCGACCCATCCAGGTGATGTAACGCCGGCTGACGTCGAGAACTTTGCAGTCTCACATTGTAATTCGCGATTTAATTTTACATTAATCCTGGATCAGCACATTGGCACGTACTCGTGAAATTTCGTCATAGGAAACATTAACCGAGTATTATCAGCAATCATAATGCAGCTCCAGACATGCGCTATTTAATCAGCGTCTCAACTCTTGCATTACAAATGTATATTATTAAATCTTTTACTACTATGTTGCAAATTTTTTATTAACATATTGTAATGATTCAAAAGGAAAGTAACATTTCTGGACATATCAAGTTCGGTACTTAGTAAGTTCAAATATTTTTTTTAGAAATTCCAAGTTATTTTAAGTTTATTCCAAAAATAACTGACTGCAAAGTTCAAATGTAATACAATCGGATCTCTATTCTGCATTTCACGTGCTGCGTTCCGTTCTGCATTCATACCGCATCTATGTAACGCGATGACGACAATCTGCGCGGAGAACAGCATTCGTGTGTACATATTTCTCGATAGCATGGTAATTCGAAATTCTATTTCGGAGTAATTTAGATGTCGCGCATAAATAAATTACGTAGACACTTCTGATACTTACTGAGAATTATCAGTATCACCGATATGACGCGCCGCAATCGAAGATCCGCTTACTCGCAAGATAGTATTTGCATTCGCAAATATACACGCACATATTGTCCACCAGCGTGACGTCAATCTGCGTTCGCAGTATTACGCTATGTTATTGATTAACGCCGGTGCCGAGAATAGTGAAGTTTATTGTTTCATTTAATTAAACTATAAATAACTGTATTTCTATTTACCAATTCCATGCATTGCACACCAACCATCAATTTTATGTTCGATACATTGGTAAAAACAATCACGTAGCTACTACATTTAGAAAATTATTTCTAGATTAAAAAATTATTTACTATTTGCTTCGTTTATTAAAACTGAAATAGCGACTATCGAAAATTCCGTGGAAGCCTAGATTTAATTCAAAATTTATTAGATTTTATTCAAATAAAATTATTCAAAAAGCGGACAAAAAGTAAATTTTTGTTTTTGTTTTTTTATGTCATAAAAACTAATCACACACTTATTACAAAAGAGCAAAATCGATAGTAATTTTTCGCCAGTTTGGATTGCAATGACAAATCTTTTCAGGCGGCAATTGAATTTGCAACTTTCTCCCTTTTGAATGAGTGAAAGTAGCGAAGATGCGAACGGCTTTTTTTTAATATGAAAGCTAGATAAAAATATGAGAGGGTTGCAGTTAACGACTTTAGTTAACATGCTGGCACTAAACGAAGACGAATGGATTTTCTTAGTAGACAGATCTACTCGCAACATCACGTAACCTAAACGAACTAATGACGTTAGTTTCTACGTTTCGCAGTTCTCACTAATAATAAACGAGTTCAGCTAGATAATCGGTGTATTAGGATTCACGCAACTGAATCGTCAAAAGTCGTACGTGTCGGAATGAATAATAGTTTATACATCATTAATGCGCGATGATTTCGCGCAATAATAATCACGCGCTTATGCATGCACATTTATGCATGTCGTGAAATCACGTGGATTTTTCTCTAGCTCGAATTAATTAGTGTTATATGGAAAGCGTTTTCCTCATGCGTGTGACATAGCAATTATGCCAAGAATCTGACCTTCGCGCGAATGCGAACAGCCATTAATGCTGAAAATATATTTAAAATATGAAATAATACATAAAATGATTCCTTATTGATTTTTTTCATAAATATAAGTCGCTTACACTCACAACAGTCGCACAGAAGACAAAATATGTCTCTATCTATTAAATATATCATTTACTACTCTATATCTCTCAGGACTTATTATTCATAAAATTTGTTCAGAAACATAAAATAATATAAAATGTCTTGATAAAGTTTTATATTTATTCTTTCGACAATAATATATTGACGATAATTTTTATCGTAAACAAAATACTTTTTTATAATAGATGTAAATATTCGTAACACAAATGATTTATTCACTGCATCAGACATCTTTAAGAAATGCTTGAAGAGACCAAAGTTTAGATATATTACAGGACAAAGCAATAAGGTCAGTGTTAACGACCGTGATATATGAGCAGATTTGTGAGGCCGAAAAGTCCCCAAAAGAAAGACGGTTTTATTTGAGTAGTTTGTTCTCACGACGGTTATTGAACGTTGCCATTGGCAATGATCCACGATGCGGTAAAAAACGATTTCCTATTGATTATTAGTAATGCCGTAGCAATTACATTGTGGAATCCAGTGACGCACGTCAGTGATTACATATGAAAAAACAGAAGTATACCGAGTGATCCAGATTTATCGCCTTTTTCTTTTCTACACTGACAAAACGAGTATAAAATACATTTTTCTCCTGCGAAAAAAAAATTTGATCTCAATCTTTAAGCCTTTCCAATTTCTAATATCAAGTATCTTAATAATTAAATTTCAGGTTAAATTGTTCGATAGAAACTCCATTTGAATTCAAAAACGTAGATCACGGATTTTTTAAATATTAGTTTTCATTCAATTTTATAAAGAAATTAAATTTTGATATTTCGCACGATTTAACAGATTTAAATTATGCATTCTTCCGGCTAATATAATAATCAAGATCTTAAATTATCTGATCGCTTCGACAAACGGAAAATCCAACTGTGATTAATTTTTTAATAACTGTGATAAAATATAATGACAATATTAATACGTAAATGTCAAAATTAAAATTTATCGAAACCATTTCGAATTTTTTTTATCAAAAATTTGTACAAAGTGCGTTTCTTTTTTTAAAGATTCTTTAGATATTTATTGATGACACTTGATTATTACTAAACAAAATGCTATATAAGTCTTTGAGATACATCAGAAAAGGACGCGCTATTTTTTGCTCTGATAGAGCGGTAGTTAATCTTTCTACTATGTATATCCGTCATGCGATGTCATAACGTTGTTTTCACGGGATGGTCCCATAAGATATATAAAAATAGATGCATTCTCTTCGCGAATAGAAATAAAAAAGATTTTACAGAGCACAGCGGTTATTATATTGCATATATATAACGTTACATGCAGTGCGCTTATAACGTTCTATTCTGTGCACCGTTAATTCGCTGCGCGAGCATAATCTAATCACTACGTGACACTCGATCCGAATACACCCCAGCTGATATGGCTTCGACATCGACATAACAAGGACAACATGTGTCCTTGATAGTCGCACCTCATCCTTATATCTTTCATTATTTTAAATTCCACTTTGAAAATTATAATTGAATAGGGATGGTGAAACATTAAAAGCGCGCAACATTCCTGAGATCGTATGGATATTATAAAATCATCACCGCTATTTTTATTGAAATATTTGTCTTCATTTATTTATTTAAAAATATTCTTTTTATCTCTTACTTTCTGCTGCTGATAAAATATCAATGGTATGCGTGAATTTATTTTGAGAATGAAAACAGAAATATCGTGCCACAAAATTACGCCACAACAATCTTTACTTACATCATCTTGTATTTTTAGTTACGAAATAATGATTCCAGTTACAATCTAATGTTATCAAAAACAGCAACGAACAGTTCTGGCTGGTTTGCAAGTGCAAAACGCGAGAACAAAAACGTCTCTGTATACTGCTCGTCCAGTTACAATATCCACCCTTGTAACGTGGCACATTTACTCCATCCACGTATACACATTCGCATTATTTCTCATAAACAATTCTAACCGAAAACTTTTAGTTTATTTTGCCTTCTAAGCAAACATTTATAATGTGAAATTATTTCATACGCAAATAGATAATACGTTGTAAATTCATAAATGATAAGCAAACTCGTCGCGATAATGCTCAAGGTTGGAAACGCTAAATATATTTGATATGTAACATTAAGATGTAAGCGCGTAAGCATAACGTTTTATAATTGCAAACGAATCAAATCAACATGGATTCTCTTTCTTGTTCTTACTATTCAGGAAATTTACATATCTCGCGTATTTTCCGTAATATATTGGAGATAAATAAAACAAATTCAGGTCAGAATATTAACGATTTTTAAGTCATAATATAAATTTACATTTCATAACAAATTGAGGACAAATGATTTAAAGATGTTCGTCTACAAAACGTTCGAATAAACTTTGCTGTATTTTATTCTAATATTTTATATTATTTCATTCATTTGTATTTATTTGTAATGTCAAACTTCAATTTGTTTTGTTTTGTTCAATTTTTAAGTTTTTCTCGATTGAGAACTCACTAAAAAACTTTATTGACGAAAGTAGGTCCAATGAGAAAAAAGGAAAAAGATCTTTCGCATTTACTCGCAACTTTTCTTACCTACGCTTTCAATTTCCTATTCGCGTAGTCGACGTTAAAATTGTACCTCGAATGCATCATAGTTGCAGATATAACGTACGTGCAGTATTTAAAAAAGAAATTCAGGTCGGTGGACTTTCTGACTGGCGCGGAATAGGGACGTCGATCAATACGTTCGTACGTAACTATTTTCGATTCCTTGCAAGTTATTCATAGACTGCCACTGTCACATGAATTTCATTACTACTTCATTAATTTTCACGGGAAAACTAATGTAGTACAGTGAGATAGTGAGATCAAGCGTGGTAAGCAACTTTTAATTTGTGTAGGAGAATATATATTAGTTCCTGTAATGTGTGTGTGTGTGTGTGTGTGTGTGTGTGTGTGAATTGCGCTTTTTATAATTGCTAATTAATTTAATAAGCAAATATCACTTTAACGTTCAATACGCCCACCTATACTTGTGATTTCACATTTGTGTAATGAAATTAATTAACACTTGATATCTCGAGTCTAGAAATATCAAAGTAACTGAGTGCAGTAGAAAATATCTGTATCTGTAATTAAAAAAATTTCTATAAATATTTTTTTAAAATAAGCTTTTAAATAATGAATTTTAAATTATCTTATAAATCATGAATTTTACATTGTCTTTCAACTTACGTTTTCAATTCTTTTATTATTTTTAACGGTTTCAAGAATATCAGACTTATTTTAGAAATTATCTTATCTATTAAAAAATGTTTTGCTTACAAAAGTCGCTTTTAAACCGCAACGCAAGTGTTTAACATATTTCCGTCCCGATTTTAAATCAAGGATTAGTCACACGTTCGGAATGATTTAAATCTGCGCAGGCTTGAATATTCTGGTAGTTCGCAGGTTGGCGAACTTTTGAACATTATAAATCTCAATAAAAGTGCTTATCGGCACGAGTCTGTAAACACTGATCGCATAATGACAGATGTGTTTGCCGAGGAAACTCCGCGGAATTAACTGATAGACGATGATTTACCGATCTCTTTCAACGAACCTTGGCAACCCGCGGAATCGATTGCGGGTCGGCAAGGGGCCGCGAAAAGTCGTCGTTGCGAATATCCTTCACGAAACTTTCCACTGGCGGCGCCAGTCAAGAGATCACTGCTTTTTTCCCGACATTTTTTTTCTTGCGCCCGCCGGCATCAATTATCTCACTGTGCGATGCACAACATTACACCGCACATTATACACGTTTACTTTTCCGGGGTTATCATCGGGGTCTATTACGTGCTGCATATTAATGCGCGAGAAGGAAAAGTAGGGGAACAAACGTGTGGGGGGTCTTAATTATTGTTAATGACTTATTGTTTTCCCGGCAAGGATGTGCGAACTATCTTTTAGACGATGCTCGCCGTTTTATTTAACTTTTTTCATTGCCTGAAAATCGTCGTTGTTTGTGACCATAGTTTGTAATCAGTATAAGCTTATAAATATGTAAATGTTAAGAATTTCTTTTAATTAACAAAGAAAAAAATTTTTTTTTATTGTTACAAAGACCTCTTTGCTCGGGAGAGGTTTTTGCAGAATACAATAAACTTATTTTTCTCTTTGTTTTTTCCGTTATGAAATGTTCTGGCTTTGGAGCTAATTGCGCGCATAGATATAAAACAAAATGAAAGGGAAATATTTCATCCATATCTTTCAACAGAGACTCGCTCGCTCGCTTTCTCATCAACGAAGCGAGAAGGCGATGAAATAAGGATATAAATACAGATAGAACGTCAAGGATGCATGATTCTCCAGTAATTGAATTCCTTTATACCACGAATGCCTTCTAATCTATCATTATGCGGTCCTTTGCTTCCATTCGCGATTCAATAGACCAATCAGAAAATGAGACCAATGGTGCGCAATAATGCCTTTTAATCAAACTTAAACAAATTTGAAGATGAAATTCTTATTCCGCTAAAAATACTTTTTTGTATCAAACTTATGAATGGCGTGATTTATTCATTTTTTACTCCACTCAAGGCGATGTAAATTGACATAACGAACAGAAAAAACGCTAATTGTATCTGATAGCGACACGCACACACACGTTTCATTTATCAATGCAGATATCATAATGATATATAGGGTGTTTCTGAATTGCGAAGACAGCTTTGTGCGATAATAAGATCGTTATCTTTAATAAAAAAAGAAATTAAGCTGTACGTGCTGCTAAAACGCTGCGCATGCATCTGTTATACAGACGAAGTCGCTATCTGTATTTTACGTTACTTGCGAATCTGAAAGATATTTCAATCTTTAATTACACCAAATGGTAACAGAATACAATGCAACGGTTTGTTTTACTTAATCTATGTATATCCTTATTGTCAGTACTTTACGTAAATCCACTGCAGTGTGTTATTCGAGTGGTTTGAGTTTTGCGAGCACGGATCGTCGTCATCAATTCGATGGTGTGCTCACCCGGTATGCAAAGCGAGGGAAATTGTAGAGGTAAGCACACGCTACGTTAATTGCTAATTACTAAGCCGCGCCGGGCGTTAATGGGCGACGCCCACGCGCTCAAATACGCTGGAAAGTAGAATGAAATGTTATCTTTTCACCTGCAGACGTTCTGTCTGCCTGCAGACGCTTCAAGAATTTTTTGTAATTTGCTATAATTTGAAAAATAAAGAATAAATGATTTACATTTACATTCTTTTCTGTCTTGGGCGTCAAAACTAATCTCTAAAAATGCAATTAAGAATTACTCTTATCAGTGAATTTGCAACTACTTTGCGCTACGCATGCACTTGACGAGCATTTGATGCTGCGACTGACGCATGCTAGCGAATGCGAATGTAGGCGCGCGCCTAAGCGCGTGCGTATATTTATAGCGGCAGCCTCCTCTCTCTTCGCTACGAAAATAAGCGCTTTTCCTGTTGTGTCCATGCCAAGCGTCACGTTTTTCCTCGGGCCGTGCGTACTCGACTCTCACGCGATGCGATCGCGTCGCGCCGATCTGTTTACATTTCCCGGGCTCGGCAGGCTCGTTGGCCGACAATATTGGCGTTATATGAATGCTGCACGATAGAATGTTGCAAATCCTGACTCATAACGCCGCTTCGGTTCTACTTCTATAAGTATACATTGTATACTGCGCGAGATACCATTTCCGCGATCTCAGGAGATTTATGCAATCTATTGAATTATTGCACGGATAATAGATTTCCTAATAACATTTGAAGCATTTGAAGACTGTTGAAAAATTGCTTCTATTTTTTAGTTTCAAAAATATTTGAAGTATCAAAAATAAAATGACTTAGTTGAAGTTTTCAAGGTAGATTTATATATTAACATGTGTTATTTTTGGAACACCGTCTCTTTAAAAGAGCGCGTCGGCGAATAGGCTCGATCTAACAATACGTACGCCGAATTAGACCTGGCCAAGGCACATCACGTGCCAAGGGTGCGAAGATTCGATGTAAACAGAATGTGTTCTGCGCGAATTCGCGACGATTGGGTGCGAAAATAGTCTGCCCTGATCTACTCGGCGTCTACAAGACGCCAACGAGCATCTTCATCACTAATCGTATCCGGCAGCGTAACTAGAAATATGATTTAATCGGTGGGATTAAGTCATATTTCTTGCACTTAATTGTTGCGTGTACTTTGCAACCTCATAATTTAAATGCCTACTACGTCGCAGATTCATTCAATTCTTAACTAATGTTATGATTATTTAGATTTCGTAAATAGCAAATATTTTAATTAATAATAAAATCAAGCGTTTCGTATGCATGAAGTTAATTTTGACTTCTAATTTTTTTGATTTTAATAATTTTTCCTAAGGTTTGTTATATCTTTAATATATTTTTGTTTTTATAGATTATTACACTATAAATATAATAATTCAATGCTTAAAAAAAGAAAAAAAATTTTTTTCTTTACATTAAAGGGATCTCTTTAAATCTTATAACTTGAAACTTTAACAGTTCAAAAACTTCGAAAAACCAAAGGCTTCAAAACTTTAAAAGTTTAAAAGGCTTTTAAAGGTTTGACAGGATCTGTAATCAATGATAAAGAAGACAACAAGAAGTACAAGTCGGAGCAAGAACTACAAACTATTGTTAATCAATGCATAAAGAACGTTTTGGTCCCAATTTTAGGCCATCTTTAGTTTGAGAAAGGACAAAAAAGAAAGGTTTACATTGCATAAAAATTTAAACTTGTTTTCCTCATTTGTTTTCCTCTTTTCTCAGTCTGAAAAAAGATCCAAAATTGTGGACGGAACTATATCCGAAATTTTTCAAATTTCTGTGTAATTTGAATCTTTTTTGCTTATTTGTCTTTTTTTAAGCTAAAAAGATCCAAAATTGTGGCAAAAACGTTTTTTATATATTGATTAATAATAGTTCACAGTTTTTGCGCTCTGAAAATCACGTTTTTAATCCTTATCGCCTTCTTTATTATTTTTCTTTGAAGAATCACACTTTACAATATTTAATCTGCAAGTCAATACTTGACTTTTTGAAAATTAACTCTAAAATATTAAGACTATTGAAATGTCTCTGTGAAAGCGTCTAGTGGATTCTAGCAGTTCGGATTGTTAGCATATTTGAGATGACGCACTTTTAGAAGTGCTAAAGTGCACGCGTTACGAATTTACGCCACTTTAGATAAAACGCGCTTTCGGATTAGCGCGTGTAAAATCATCAATTTGTCGTCGAGATCTTGTCACGTAAGCTGCAATGTGCGTCATATATTTCCGTGTATACAATACCGTTGGGAATCATATTTCACGCCCTGGCGTTATTTAAACTCTATCTAAACTAAAAATCAAATATAATGGAATTTAAAATAGCAAATAAATGTTTGTATTGCAGTAAAACTTCCTAAATACAGAGCAAAATAAAAATTTTGACAGTTAATACTTTTCGATTAATTCTAGAATATCTCCGTTAAAAAAAAAAACATTTCTATTAATACAAATTAAAAATTAACCACTTTTATTGTTGAAAATTATTTGAAATTCAATTTATGCAACCTTTTCCGTTTAAAAGCATTTAACACTAAAACCGTGATTATTTTGATATTGATTTTTTGGTATTGATTAATATTTAAAAAAATATTAAATTTATATGCACTATTCTATTCCATTCTATGCTATTCTCGCTTGTATCTACAGGTATTAAATACAAACTAGATATATGTGAAAATATCACTATTTGGAACAGGAGAGCAGAACGTTGAGGATCGAAAACGGTTACACTGACAGTTACCACTATTCGGTATAACACATTCATATTCCATGTGAATATGCATACACTCCAGATTAATGAATCTGTGAAAAATTGTTATTTTGTAGTTTTAAAGTAGACAATTCACAATTTTTCCCGAGCGTTCATTGACGTGATTCATAAAAGAATGGCATAGTACGAGAATGGCGTAGTATGACGTTCACGCGATTTTGGCAGCGCGTAGTGATCCCCAGGTGAACATTCTGAGAAAAGTGTATTAGTTTCTGTGAAACGTCTGTACACATAGACGAACTGTTGGACGCAACACGCAATGTTACAAAAATTTCTTCTCTGCCGCGACTCGTAACCATATTGGCGTGCGATTTGGACAACCGCCCGACAACGCTCCTCGAATGTCGCACGTGTCGTCGGCGTGAACCGATCGGCATATCCGTACGTATCTGGATAAAGTCGGTGAGTTTGTCCACTTCGTTATTTTTGGCGTAACGACGTGTTGCGTTGAACGGCGCCTAACGATGACGTCGCGTCTCGGCTGCCGACGACAGCCTCGCGAGCATTTTTGCACACGCGTGTCGTTGCCAAATTGCGAATATGCACGTGTGATGCCGTGATAATTAGCTTGCTCTTCAGCATTCTACACGTACATTTCGTTTACAATATTCAAGATATTCTGAATTTTAAAGCTAATTGCGAGAGGATACGACACGCAATTAAATTATATGACAAATAAATCATATTTATTTTCGACACATTATTCTTCTGTTCGCCAAATGCGGTTGCATTTCGAGATTATCAATGTTTTTGTATTTTAATTGTATATTTTTTTATATTTTTTATTGTGCATAAAACGCGAAATAAAGTAACCGGATTGTGTTGCGCGCACGTTTGCAATAAAAGCAAACGTTGGATTCTCGAATTAACGAGATAATATCACGTCCTTGCTTATCTTCTTCCCGAGAGATTTCCCGCGATGTCGCGTCCTTCCGCAACGATTATCCGCGGTTACGACTGTCGCAACTGAATATAGCCTCTGGTCAGGGACACTCTCTCCTCAAGGCCGACCTTGTCTATTTGAAAACACGACGCACTTTACAAAACAGTCGTCACGCGAATTGTACAATACTGTATTGTAGCAGTTGCAACCCACAAGAATTTCACTCACCATATATCGGTTTACCCTGAATTTCCCTATTCGCTCAAATTTTTATGGCGAAATTATGATTATTACGCTCTAAAAAATTAGATAAAGATGGAAACGTTAATGTGAAAATCACAGTTATAAAAATCAGAGATAATATTGTTAGCAGCGGTGTGAGATAAATTTTGTTTACAAACATAATACGCTATATTGAGATAATGCCTCTGAAGCATATCTCTAATGCGTTAGTTAAGCATTGAGTACTTAGTGTAGTAACGCGCGCAGGAAGGATGCAGGAGGGATTATTCGCGCGGCATAGTGCGAAACGTGTGGACGAGGAGGAAGCAAGTGCAATGAAACTTAGCCGCGTGTAGGTTTGCTAGCGATATGATATATGCCAGATGTGGAGACCGCGTTGAATGAGCGCGCTCGAGAATGAGATTTGATAAACAAACGTGGGCGTCGGAACGTCCGTGCACCTTGATGAACTTCCTGCCAGGCAGCGGATGCTGCCTCGGTCGAGTGGCTTATCCTAATGATATTGCAGAATAACCGGTGCGACCGGTAGCGACGGATTTCGCAAACACTTTCGATTGCTGGGAACTTGAAAAATTATTTCAACCGATTATCCGACGATGAACACTGACGCGAATTCTGCAACAGGCAGGAAAAACGTTCGCAGATATTAAGTTTGCAAAACTTGAAAAATTATTTTGGTTATCCGACGATGAACACTGACGCGAATTCTGCAACAGGCAGGAAAAACGTTCGCGGATATTAAGTTTGCGATTCGGTGAAGGAAATACGTTATACGAAAGTTTATTATATCGCGTGATTTTGCACAACCAATTGTCAAATGTGCACGTGCTAGCTCAGTTTTGCTTTTGCACTTTCTTTATTTATCGTACACGTACATATATATATTTATTTTTGCAGACGTAGATTTCCCGTTAATAACTCAGACAACGACGCACCATTGTGGGCGCCACTCTTGCGATGGAAATCTCCATTCGTAAAATCATTGGCGTAAGCAATTTTATGCATACCGTAATGATACAATACGTATGCTGACATAATTACGCTTTTTCGGCAATTTTGCAATACATCAAATCTAAAAAAAGATACGAACAAATGAGCGAAAATATTTACATTTAAGAGTTATCGTAACGGCAATGCAACTTCTTCTGATATAATGTGCTGTGTAAGGAATCATGTAAATAGGAAAATCCGTCTAAAAGATATATTTGTTTCAAAAAATATAATATTTAATTATATTTGAAAATTAAATAATTCAAATATGCACAATATATTTTCAAAAAATTGTATAATATAATCGGTTTCTTTTTAATATGAAAATTTTATTAAAAATCAACATATTTATTACACAAGTTTTTAATTATCAATATCGATTACCTTGCTACTAATGAAAATAATTGCTGAACAGACTTTGATGCTACTTATTTAGTTATCGATATTTCAAAAATTTATTGCAACACGACTTTGCATGACTTGTATATTGAATATATGAGACGTAAGATATTGTTTTGCATTGCGGCACACACGATCGTATCGCGTTTACACGTATCGATATCACAATAGTCATTCGATATCTTGCAACGCGTCGTAAATTAATGCTAAACGGTCCTCAATATTTCTATACGCATTGATCCAAGCAACGACGAATTGCATCAGCATTGATAATCGTGCAGCGGATCTTTGAGATATCCAAACAGTTTGATCGCATTGTGTGGTGTGTCATCGCCAATAATGTTAAAACCTAATCGCGATAACGGGAACATCCACGTGCTCATTATATCGTAAAATATGCTTTGTTTACAGTGATAAGGAATTACTCGTTTTGCAATATAAAGCTATCGGACGTTACCTGATGTTCTGCAATGCCAGTGTACGATTGCGCATTCGTTGCGCGTTTTGCGTCAGTTATGTTATGCATTCTTTTTTCAATTTTCGTAATATTTTTCTGTTATCTCAGATAAGTGTAAACGAACAATCACTAATTTCAATAAATATGATTTATGGGCATGATTTATGTCGCGGAAATCATCGAATATAATTTTAACAATTTTTACAATTTCTACGGTTTTTATTTGAAGGCAATATTCCTTGGTTCATATTCATATTTATCAATATTGAAAAACAAGGCAAGTCATCCAACGCGAGTGATTACAGTTCACACGTAATGTCATACGTAGATAGAAACCGGAGGTTTATCGGAGGTTTTCCGTAGTTAAAATATCATTTATCACACTTATTCAAATTTTAACATTTGCACATTCTTGCGTGTAAATTACAAGTAAAAATTTTAAAGTTTATTTAAAGTTAATGAATACTTCTATTTTTTCCTTGGAACTTAGCCTTAATTTTCTGAAAACCATAGATATGATATTTTTAGGAAAATTGATTCCAATCTAATCTCAAGAATCTTTAATAAACGAGAGCATTTGATCGTTCTAGAAAGCTTTATGATAAAGTCACATTATCTTGCAACTGCGTTGTTATTTTAAAGCATAAATGCGCAATGTTATTTTGAAGCGACATGATGCAATGATATTATTGGAAGGTTATAAACCTTCTTATAAAAATAGATTATCGCAAACTTTAGACTGCAACACAAATCTCTCTACTTATAGTTATTAATATATTGAGATTATTATACATTATTCAGATACATTTAAAAAATATTTCAGATACTATTAAAAAAGAAACAGACGTAGTTTAATATTATTCTTGGTCCAGAAACTGCAGACTAAAATTGATAATTATCTGTATCATGAATAATGTCGCACTGTTTCATCACGAATATATTTTCAGTTGGTCGAAAGAAATACCGGAAAAGTGTCAAGTGGCAATAAATTTGTCAATAGCTCTCATTTACGCAGAATCTTGTGTCTTGCAATATTAAATTTCGAGCTCAGACACGTGGTGCGAATTTGTTGTTCAGAAACGTGCGAGCGGAGCTATTAATAAAGTATCATAACACGTACAAATAACGCAAACTTTAATCATGGGATAAAATTGTATGGCGGGTAAAAATAAATACACAGCACGCACAAAAATCACTACAATTTAATTGTCATTAAACACAATGAGATCGTATTATCTTAATTTAAGATGCGGCAGTTGCGTAAGAAAAAATTTATATTCTTGCTGAAGAAAATCGACTGCGCAACGAAACGAGAGAAAAATGTATTTTACAAAAATCAATTTTGCCGATTATTTTATTCATTATCGTAAGATAGATAATCTTAAGATATTGCATCCGACCTGAGCGCTATCATTATTTCCGGATAATGAGAAAAGTTTTGTTTTAATGATATGATTCATTTCATTCAGATGCTTCGCGAATGAATCATTCGATATCGAGGGATTACTCTTTCACTATTGCTTCATTATCGCGTTACGTATTTGAAGCAAGTCATGTTTCACATTTATCGATATTAAAAAACAAGACAAGTCATCCAACGCAAGTCATTACAGTTCACACGTAATGTCATACGTGAATTAAATCGTCTGAGATTTTTCTATTATCAAAAAATGAGATTGAGCAAAATTACATTAACATGATAAACGGTTGTGTTAACCTTTTTTTTGCATATTTTATAATTATCACAAGATACAAAATTTTAATAGAAAAATTTGATATTTATTGCAAATAATATTCTAGTTTTACTTGAGCCAGTAGATTTCGAAATGTCTCTTTTATATTTGTTAATTTTTAACATGCTGCCAAACCTGTGTATGTGCTGAAGTATCTTACAATTATTTAATTCTATAATTTATTTTATAATTAAATACGAAGGATTGAGGAATGTGAGCAGGGATCAATAAAACTGTGTGAATAATTTAAAACTCATTTATTGAACATGACATAAAAATCACGATACATAATAATGATAAACCGAGGTCTATTGTAAGCTTCGAAAACTTTAGATATATTATTCATTTTGTAATCTTTTAGTGTGTAATATCTCACATGTTCGTATGTATGTGTATATGTATGTGTGTGTGTGTGTGTGTGTATGTGTATGAATGTATGAACTCTCTACCAAACTCTAACAGATGATTACTTTATACACGTATGTAGAATCGTTACGCATGGAATGTGCGTCCACCGGTTCGCTTTCGCTCATATCTCTCTTCGATTACAAAATTCTTGAATTAGCGATCTCGACGACGCGATGCATCAACTCGCCTACATCCTCGCGAAAGCAAGTCTTCTCCTGAATCTCGATTTTATGCCAACACGCTTCCTGTGTTGTGAGTCATCGAATTAAAAGTGCATACGCGCGTGTAAGATAAACAACGTAATAATGGGCATCAGCTATTGACACAAGTGTTTTACAGAAAACCTTATTGCAACTTTATTCATAATAAAGCCGATAATAAAGTTTAAATCAATAAGTAATAAAGAAGCCAAAATTATGATTGATTTACGCACAAGCGCGCGTATACAAATATACAAGTCGAACGCTGCAACGCCCATCGTTGTAATTTTGTATTTTATAAGCATTCGCTAAAGCTTTATTGCGAGCAGCGTCTGACATTTTTATTTTCTTCAAGAAAAAAATGCCATAGCCGTGACTTTATAAATGTCAGCCCGTTTGCAGAGCCCTTTTTGTACTGTTTATCCTACTTTACAGTCTCGTTCATTGCAGTATGCACGTCGCAGTAAAACTCGGAGAAAACGCAGACATTCCGAGGACTCATTGTTAATCAGTCGGCGAATCGGCATCGTCATCGTCGGCGCTAAATAGTCCCGCGAGAAAAAAAAAAGCGAACGGCATCAGTTTTCTCAACAACGAAAGTCGCTATCCGTCGAAAAATAAATATATTAATGCGAAACTCGAGAGACAGTGTATGAGTGGAGGGGTAGAATAGATGAGACGGCGCGATCCGCGCCGCCACGTGAAACGCGGAGCCCCGACCGGACCCCGCCGCTGCGCTACTTATTTTTTTGTTTTATTATAATCGTGGGCAGTTTTGGCAGTGATATTCAATCGTCGTGAATGAGGAGAAAAGTACTTGAGCAATCGGCGACGACGTTGGGCGTCGTCAAGGTTAATGGCAAGTACTACTTTTGCAATTTTTTTTTTCTAATTAAAATCCTCTCCTTTAATAAAATATTTCAGAAATAAATGTACGCGCCTGTGAATCTCTCTCGTGATTAAATTTTACTGCCGCGTCGAAGAACGAAAAGTTAAATCCATAATCTTTTTCCTGGTATCCATATCGCGAATTACGAGGAATATAATTTTCACGTATGGATGTTCCGGCGCGCGCATGTACACGTCGCCGCAAAGAGGAAAAAATTTAGCACGGAAAAACGTTCTCCGCTCTGTGAATTCGCAAAAGTCTTGACGTTTCTCCTCAAACACCCGCTAAAAATCCGCTCAAAATGTCCCGAGTGAGGTATTATAACAAATAACCATAAAACAGTAGTAGTAATACAAAAAATAGTCAAGTCGTCGCGAAATAAATAATATATACATATTACGCATGTCCTACGCATACATATATATTATTTACTATATATGTATACATATATATCTGCACGTGTATAGAGCTTTGCAATCGCATTGCGACCGTAGAATGAAAGTGGATCGAGAGACCGCGGCCTTCTATACAATCGGGAGTACTTTTAATAGTTGTATCTTTAGAGCAAGGTTGAGAAGATTAGATAATATAGATATTTTATGATAATCCGACAATCTTATCCGCATTTTTTATAAAGAAGAAGCGAAGAAAAGTCCCAATCCACGTTTACTCCGCGGTCCGAGGCCGCCGTAATAAATAGATCGTATATTATCTCGTCAATCTCTAAACTCTAATAACACCATTTTTCTAATCAGTATAAATGAACCGGCGAAACCGTGGAACGCGCAAGGTTGAATCGCGATGCCCAGCTCGCACTATGAAGATAATTTAAAATAAATTTCGTCGGACGAAATTAAGTGGACGATTTAATAAAAGCACCGCTTGCAAATATGAAAGATAATCAAGTTCACATCAGCAAATGTGAACAGTATTAATGAATAAATTGGAAGTTGTGACGAAAATTTATTGTTAAAATTTTTGTGTTCGCGAAATGAAATTATATAATTATTTTATATACACATGTAACAATTCGAAATAGTGCGAGTTAAGTTGAACGCGATCCCGTCGAACATCGCGCATTCCAGTGTTCCGCCAAGCACCACGGCGTATCACTCTATATTGATATTCATACTTTTTGTAACTCTGTTTTTTTTTTCACTAAAGCAGTCTTACATAAAGCGGCAACTTTTGGAAATTATTCGGTACGCACCTTCACAAAATGATTTCTTTATTAACTGATGTTCGCAAACAGTTCTCTGTCTTTCTCTCTTCCAATTTTTCTCTCTTTCTTTCTCCCTCTCTTTCCCTTTTCCGTATTCTCGTCCCTCTGCCATCTGCACCCGAAGAAATGCAGGTTGAGCTATGCAAATTTTCAAAATTTTCCGCGTGTCTACCGACTAAGCTTTCTCTTAAATCCGATGTGAGTCCGAAAGCGCGAATCGACATATGCTAATCGACGTTCTTGCAGTTTAATGAATTCGAGAGAAAAGATTTTACATCTTTCAGCAGTTATTAAGTCGAATTAAACTGGCTTCCACGCCGAATAATTATACTCGCGAAACCTGTTTGCACTTTTGACAAAAAAATTTATATATAGCTTGTTGTACGATTTTCTCTCGAGGTCTCAGCCAGATGATAATCGACAGACGCTTTCGGATTTTCAGCCTCTTAATATTTTATGTACACGTTAAGACGGACGTAAACGACTTCAAATGCTCGTGCACCGGAATTCGTCCTTCTCGACAAGGTTCGAAAGCAAACGCTCATTTTTCTTTCCGGAGAAAAAAAAATCACTGGACTCTTACTGGAGCACTCTCGTGTTATTTCGTGCCAACCAAGAATCAAAATCATTGTCATTTCGGTTTTCGAAGAATGCGAGTCTGCAATCGATGGATAATCAAAGCGTTCGTGTCTCGTCCTAACTACGTATATCTCCTCACGCATAAACGCCATTCTCTTCTCTAATCCGACTTAATCGTTGCAGAGTAATTCTACCTTATAGCTTACGGTATCACAGAGTTACACGCGGTATCGCTTAATTGCTCCCAGTTCGTAATCCCCGATACGCAACCGATAGAAAGAAAGCGCGCAAACCACTACATCCTCCGCGCGGAAAACCAGGACAACTGTAGACGGATGCGAAGGACGTCAAGGTGTTGCAATCTTATGAGAACGAATGGCTCTGAGAAAAATTGCTGTCTAAATTGGAATCGGACTTGGACTATCAAATTAACTTGTCATGTAATATATATAAAATTAAATTTACAATTTTCGTGTTGAAAAGATGTTATTTGCCATTTTTTATTTTTTAAAAATTTATATTGCATTTTTTTAACTTTGCTCAGTGATATTTTTAATTTAGAAATTTAACAATTTAATGTTAACCGAAATAAACATTCTTCTTTTCATAGCAAGTTCTAAGATTTTGAAAGAAATATTTAATTAGAAAAATTAAAAATCGAGTCAGCCAAAATTAATTAAAAAGTTTCATTTATTTAATCAATTAACCAATACGAATGATACATTTTTCTCATTTATTAAGGTCATAACTTTTCAAATTGATACGTCTCAGATAAAAAGAAGTATCTCTCTCAAGAGAAATCTCTCATGACGGAAGCGGTGCTCCTTCCTTGTAACACTCGACGTCCTTTGCACGTGCGACCAAGGACACACGTTCCCTTCCGCACCTCCTTCCCTCCGATCGACTCGTCTTACAACAAAATAATACACTATATATATTATATATTACATGAAAAAATTAACAAGCGCTCCGTAGCGACGACGCGAAATAACAAATATACGAAATAACTCGAAATTCGCGAGGATGCACCTCGGGAAAAACGTTGTTTTACAGCTTCGATGGCATGTGTACATGTGTAGATGGGTATGTATGTGTGTATGATGAGTGACAGTTCGTTTAAGAAAATATCTTCGGCCAGCACACGCGAGTGCCCCGATCTGACAAAAGTGGAAATCTCCGGAAACGATAACGTCTCAGCGAATCGTGCCTTTTGCGTACAACAACGCGTACACCGCAGAGTGCGTTAATGGTACCGGATGCATTTATCATACTCCCCCGTCACGTATATTAGCACCACTATCGCAACGCTTCAACGTGGACGAAATAGCAATGTCGTCAGTAAGATACGCGTCGACAATTGCAAACTGTTCGATACATTTCTCACTGCCTTGAAAAAACATTGTGCCAAATTAATGTCTTTATAAAAACATTGCGAGAACATTTATTTTGAAATAACCCGATTTATCTTGATTTGTTTTCAAAGAAACTCTTTTAAAGTCAACGATATTTTCACGCAATGAGTTTTGCGTTATCTAGAGTTCTATTTTTTGAACAAAGGCCTTCTATTCGGACGTTAATGCATGTTAATCGACGCGTCGGTTGTATGCGAAAGGCGACGTTCGTATTGTCTCGCCGTGATTTCCAGCGGAGATTAACGCGATATAGAAGGGAGATACGAAAAACTAATTCGCAGAAGGCGAATACGCGAGTACAACTAACTCTTTGCGACGTCGAATAGCGCGGTATACAGTCGTGAGAATAAGTCGCTTCTCTCTTAGGCTTCATTCGCTCGCGGTCTGACTCGACGTATACGCACGTTCATTCGCGCCCCTAAACCACTTCGCGCAGTTTCCTCTTCCCATGCGAAGACGCCGGTCCCGCGAAGACGGGAAACTGCTTGCATCCGGCACGCAAACTCGATGCTGACTCGAACGACACAATGAACGAGCGAGCGTCGTTATTGTTCTCCGTTTTGGTGCTATGATAAAAACAACGATATTCGCGCGACGCTTCTTACACTAAGCTACTCTCTCTTTACGCTTTTGGCCCGTATTCTCAGCGCGCATTTAGCACCGTCCTCGTTTCACGTTGAACGCATTCCTCGCGTTAAGCAAATAAATACTCGGACAAAGTCGACACTCCAAGCGCTGAACGGCGCGGTGAGAATACGAGTCCCTATCTTTAGACGGTTTTGTGTGACGTACTGATTAGAGGACGCTTTTCAGTCTAGGTGAGAAAGTGAAATGGATATTATCGTTGGAGGTTTTTCGCGGATAACGTGAGACCGCGATTGAACAACGAAAAAAAAAAAAACGCATCAAAAAATGTTTGACAAATGTTCAATGTCTAAAAGATTATAGCATCTCTACAGAATGTTTAGAATATCAGAACGGCTTTTAGAACGTCTTTTGGATATCTTTTATCTACATTTTATTTTTTTTTTTTTTTTGGGCAGATATGGTGACGCGTGACGATTTACCGCCGCGGTGGAAATCGAAAGTACTCTCGCGCCCGCTCTCTGAATGTCTCTCTCTCTCTCTCTCTTTCTCTCTCTCTCTCTCTTTCTCTCTCTTCGGTCTCGACCGTCCTACGTTAGGAAAAGAATAACATATAGAGCGCGATCACGCGCGCGATGAAGGAACTCATTGTTAGCGTTTAGGTCTGACAAGAAGAATAATAGTTACTAGAATAGTTATCGCGAGTGACTGTTCCGTAGTCGACTGACCGCGGAAATCTGCGACCTTCAACGCGCGGAAAAACGCTCGCGACGTGCAATAACCATGTTTGTTATATACCTCGCTTCCTGGCCACTGCTTCGTCCAACGCTTGGCCTTTGACCCCCTGATGGTGGACTCTCGGAGGCTCCGTCGCGACCTGCTCTCTTCCCCCTGCTTCCTTCCTCCTTCTCTTCCGCTTCTTTCTCTCGCCATCCTAAACAGATTCTCAGATTTATCCGCGAGAACTTCGCGCGAGCGCGGAGATTAATCCGGATGACGAGGAAGCCGCGAGACTGATCATTTTTTTTTTTTAATCTCTTAGATGATGGTAAATCGGAGAAAACGTAGTGGGTGGCGGTTGCAACCTACTGATTGGACACAATCCAGATCCGTCCGCTGCGATTTTCGCGACTCTCGCGATGACTTCTCGGTGGAAAGGAGAACCCGACGGCGAACTCCTGGCGATATCTTCGCGTGTTGCTATCGCTTCGTCAATATTTCAATTGTTCAAAATTATCCTTCCAATTGTTATTTGGCGATTTTCCACAAAAGTCCAACGTATTTTTCGAACGCTAAGATGTTTGCACAACGTTCGATCGAGCTTTACTTCTTTAAACCGTCGAAAGCTTCCGGCGGTGCTCACGTTGGAGTCAGATCTTCTGTTTAATATTTAATTACTGCGATTTAATTTTGGATATGTGGGAGTTTCCGCCTCTTCGTTCCCGCAGAATGCGCGTAGACTTTCGATGCGATCGTCGGAGAATCGGATGTCATTTTTAAAAACGTAATCCGTCTCGAAAGGAACATCTCAAGAGCGCCGCGTTCATCCTTCCATGAGCGCCGGCTAAGTCGGCAACTCCTCCATTGAGGTGTATCTCGATTCGTGAGAGGATCCTTGACGTGACCGACCGTCGACATCGAGCCGACGGTTCGAGGATCGTTATAACCGCCCATCCTCTCGTCCTCTTAGACTTATAAACTCGAACGCGTTCGCTTTCGAACATCCTTCTCGAGGTGAACGCGCGACGTCCGATTTTCTTTCCACCCTCCCCCCTCTTCTTGCTCCCGCCGATTCCGTCATATGCACGCGCATTCTTCCTTTCTCTTGATGTTTCAGTCCCGCATACATATTCTTCATTGCTGTTGCTTCCTCTCTCTTTCTTCCTTTCTCTCTACCTTGCCCTCTACCAAGCTGAAGACGGATCCGGACACGAGCGTGCCGCCACGTTACTGCTCGACTCGGATGTGGTAGCGGGTGCCGAGGTGCGTCGGATCTCGATCGGTTTCGAGCCGGACACGGGCGGCCGGCCCAAAACCCCTTGGCTGTTTCACGATAGATTACGCTGATCCTCTGCGCAGTCGTCCGCCTTCTTCAGCGAGCGCTTCAGCTTGTCGACCAGCCGGTTGTGGAACTTGTTGAGGGAACTCGAACTGCCGGTCTTCGGCGGCGACGTGCCCGTACTCTTGCTCGGGCTCTGCAGAGAGCTTTGCGACGCGCGCGATGACGTCCGCGAGAAATGCCGCGAGCTAAGCGGTACAGACCGGTGCGCCGGCGAGGTCAGGAAGTCGGAACCGGGTGAAGTCGACAGCGACGGGCCCTCCGACTTGGAGCACTCGGATACCTGTGAACAAAAAAAAGACACCTATCGGGTTAAATGATGGAGAAAAAACTCCCCGACAAATTTTTTCACAAGTGGAACTTTCATTCAGCGATTGTAAAGAATGTATTCTAATTTTACTTCTTTACACGTTTATCATTGCGAATAATACGTAGCTACATATAAGATTCTATTATGCGTATCAATTGTTTAATCAACAAACTACAAAAGTTTACTTTATATGTGTTAAAAGATGATCGAATTTTACAACGATATGCGATAAAACTAAAACTGACTAAAAAAAAAGCGCATGAGGAAGTATCGAAAAATAATACTTTAACAATTGATCCGTAATTACTTGAAATAGTATTCTGCAAATATGCAGATCAAAAATAGTCAAGAGTATTCCGTGACTCGACAGCGGCATTATAAAGGAGATACAATTAATGAGAAAGCATGAGCTTCTCATGTTTTTAAAACGCGTCTCTTCCGGCAAGTTCAATATCATCTGATTAATCGATTAGCAAATTTGCATTCGCGCGTTTGTAAACGCTCAACGCATATTGGTTGAATTATTCACTGCTTTTAAAGTGCTATAAAACTTCTACACAAAAAGCATCATTTATCATAGACGTGTCGCATGCAGACGCACACTTTTTCACAGTCGAATAATCGAAACTACGACCACGTGCTGGTAGGTAGATATTGTCATAGCAGCAGAAGGCCGGTAAGTGGTCGATTAGGCCAGAGATATGTTTTCGTGTGTAAATACCACTTCCCTTCTTTAACACAGTGACGGTAGGCAAGATCATGTTACGACGACACACCGACGATCGCACAGCGGTTCTCAGTATCTCAGATTCACCGCCATCGGCAATTAATTCGTACCTTCTCACCGCTATAATTAATTTATATCTTGTCAGATTTACAATCTATTTTATAAAATTTTGATTAAACTACAATTTTTTATTTACTTTATAAAAAAAAGGTTTAATTTTTTAGTCACACTGTTTTAAAGGAACGAAATTATCTTTGCTTGTTTCTTTAATTCCAACGTTAGAGAAAATAAAAAAACTTTAATACGGTAAAGATTATTTACTAAACTTATTGCATAAATTATCTAAAATTCTTGACAGATCTGTTTTATCCAAATACTAATGTTTACTATCTCTAGTGACTAAAATTGGCCTCCGGTTGTGGTTCCAACGTTAGAGTATTGGTACATCGATTTTCACCATATTACGTAAGCCTCATGTCACAAGCGAAACGCGACTCGTAGACTGAAATATACATAAGCGAAGTTTGTCGTTCTCAAATATTCCTCATTTGATCCCACCGTGGTTCTCGTGGAAACGTATTGAATTTATAAACAGCCTGTACTCGAAGAGACGTTACGCGGAGATAATAATAGAAGCATTGAAAATAAGAACGTGGTCCGTACGATCGATTATTGGTCATGCCATCGCGTTGCGGAGGACAAGTTCAAGACAGGTGCTTGAACAAACTGTTTGCTGAAGAGTGTTTGCTCAAAGTTCATTGATACGAGTTTCACGTCAGTCGTATGTAGTCTCTAATTTCGTTTTTATTATTATTGATAGCTAATATATGTACAACCTAAAGAGCGTAAAAAAAAATATTGAATATTTTGATATGCTTTTCTGACAAATCAAAGAAATCAAGCCAAACATAATAATAATTTGCAGTAATTAAATAACGCCCAATAGAATCCAAATGAAACATCACATTAACTTAATCCTTCGGAGATTGAGCGCACTAGTTAATCTCGTCATTATATTTTAATTATTTATGCGATGAGGTATTATTGGTTATCAGTTATTACCGATTTCTGATGATAATTTAAATGAGATTTATGCGGATTTGCTTGCAAACTCGAAATATTTTCATCAAAATTTATGTATCGTGCAAATGCAGCGTCATAAAAAATTTACGAGTCCTTTTTTTTTATTGAGTTACGACGGTCCACGAGACTTTAAAAATACAATGCGGTTGTAATTAAGCGCCGATATAATCCTACCGGTATAAAAAATGCGCAGTATATGATGTATAGTTTTGACGTTATATAATTGGCAATGATTTCTCGTGAGATTGCGTTAATGTTCTGGCAGTAACGATCATCGTACTTGCATCGTTATTGCGTACTTGCAGTTTTCAGTGTCACGTGCTCCTGTGTTTGTATTGGTTCTAAATATCGACATGGAAGGACAAGAGTTGATAGAGTTAAAAATATTCCATCCGACTTTTTCTTACAATAGCACGGCGTATGACAACGCACTATTGTTCCGGAAATTAATTGTGCGTCGTATATAATAATGCCGTAAATATAATTTTTATATTTTATGTTTGATAATTATTCTATTAATTTAATGCATATTGATTTTATAATAATAATTATAATAATTATTTAACGGGTGATATTTTAAATATAATATAAATTTACAATTATTTTTAGACATTAATAACAAAGAAGTATGTTATACGAGATAAAAATTGACGCTAACAATTATTTTATTACTTATTAACGTTTCATTAAAATATCATCAAAAAATTCTGTCTTACATAATAATCATTTGATCATCAAAAGAACGGATTTTTTAATAAAGAAGATGGGAAAAGAATCAAATATTAAGTTGAAAGCCGTCGCCGCGAAGAATGCTTCAACGAGATCGCATCGTCGTTTTTTACCAATCACCTTTTCTGCGTCGTTCCCAGCCAACTATCTGCGAATCGCCTTCTGGCTTTCGTATTCTATTATCTTGCCCATCGCCCGGTTATACATCGCTTTAGGTGTAACAGTTTTTAAGAAGCATCGCGAAAACGCTCGGAGCGTAACCGATGATTGCCAACCAGCACGAAACGGAAACATCGAAACATATTGTAACATTATTGGTATAATTTAAAGTCGCAGGTAATTCATAGAATTACATAAAAAAATTAATAACTGTCGGAAATCCAAGCTGTTTATTGCATCAGCACTGATAACGGACTCACCAACAGATTTAACTGTCAGCGAGATTATAATATCTAAATCCATCGATATCTGAAATACTGCATTATGCGATCGCATAATGCGATTGCATTATGCGATCATCGAATGAATGAATTGAACGGATAAAGAGACTTTCGGTGAGAGTCCGTACAAGGGTTCACCGCACGATACATTGCAAAAGCGAGGATCAAACTTGCGCAATGTCGCGTCACAGATACAAAATATACGGAGTGTCCTCGATTTACCGCGACATTTACGTTTCAAAATGATTTAATGAAGTCTATTTATGTTTCGTATGGACTTAGAAACTAGTATCGCAACTTTTTAACTAGCAACTTTGAATATTTCTATCTCGAATCAAGTTTTTATCGCTAGCAAAGAATCAGTTTAAAGCTGTCTAGAAAAATTATTTATAATTAAACATCATAAAATTATTCTTGCAACTTGACTATGAGTCAGAGTATTTTTGATAACGTCTGGAAAAACCGTTGATGATAAAGAATGAAATAGCGCGCTGATTACTCTTTTCTCTATTTAAAGTTCTATTTTATTTCGTTTTTATTACAATTATATAAATTGTAATTAAAATTTTGTATTATCTAAAATACCACACAATATATAACAATTAAATTATATAATTTGACTTGATTAAAATGCAACGGAAACACAGTTAATTATGTATTATTATCAAAGTAATATTCTGAGAATAATTATCAAGTGCTTAAATCAAAAAGATATGTGAAATATTCATATATGTGTACGTGTGTCATCACATACAGTAATGTTACAATATGCGAATCTCATTAGTACATTTATTCGTTTTCTCTTAAAAAATTTATCTCGGAATAAATATTCGTTAAATATGCGAAATATTCAACCAAAGGTAGCAATGAGTGACATTTGTTTAAGAATCGTTTTATCGTAAAAATACGATGTAAAGGTAAATTACTTTTTACGCTCAACACTCGTATAAAAATTGCATTAATGCATTAATATGTTCCGTACTGCTTTCATTAATATATTTTATTAGCCAGTAATATTATTGTTATCGTGAAGTTATTTGAGTTACGTGTTAAAAATAAACGTAAAAATCGACGAACGCGATGTCATAAGCAATACATATCTCGCGATAACGACAGCGATAAGTGCCGTATACCACCTGCAATTCGGCATTATGCGCATAACTGTCTTCGTCGTGATAGAAATAAACTCGTGACCGGCGTATATATTTAGCGACACGTGGTGCCGATCGTCACCCGTCATTGACTATGCTTATTCAGCGGCAGTAAATACAGTTTCCCCGGGCGTTTAGCGACGTCCGTAGGAAACCGGTTTCGAGTGTGGCGAGGTGGTCTTTTACGGCAACGATTTCGCGGGAATCTGACTTTTTCCGAGTTATTTCAGCGGCGAGCGCTGACGCGAAAAGAATGAGCAACATGTTGCTGTAAAATATCAAAAGTAAAAAAAAGAATTATTTTTTGCGTCATCAAAGAAAGCTATAATCGCGTGTGTCACGAGGTTTTTCTCTCAGTAAAAATTTCTATGATTTTGGAGCAATTTTTTCTTGATGTACATTCGATGAAAAATTTAATTCAACATCAAAGACGAATATTTTTTGCAAAGAAAACGATAAACAAATAAAAATCTTGATTTTCAATTATGTCCAAAACTATGATTTCATATAAGTAAACTTTAATTGGAGGAATATGTTACGTACTTGAAATTAGTTTATACGTCAAATTATTCTCATGTTGACAATGGTAAAATGGAAAAGTTAATTTTTCATATTTAAAAACAACGCACACAGAACAAATCATAAGAAAAATTATAAGAATTGTAGTAAAAAAATATATATATATCGCAGAAGCGTAGCAAAGTATTAAAGATGAACTCACATTGTAAGAAGGTACTTTATATACAGAATGTCCGTGAAAAGAAGATTTTATAATGCATATGGCTTTATTACTTCAATTTGGATATACATATTTTTTAATATTTAACAAAAATTTTTAATAAACAATAAAATCTCATATGTAATATGTTTTTTTAAGTATAAATACATTTTTGCTGTTGAAAAATTCTCACTTTTTACGCAACACCTGTATAACCTGTATTGAAAGGACGTACCGAAGTAGCAAAGGATCATCTTTCCGTTATCATGAAAAAAAATTCCCATTACACGTGTACATACACAGTTATATTAAAAGTACACAGTGTAACGTGAATAATATTTATGAGAAAAGAAAGAATTGTTAGGACCATAAAAAAACAGCACAATTTACATTTTTAATCACAGAAGGCTTGACTTCCATAGCTCCAAAAAATCTACATTAATTCTCCATTCATACAAACGGGATGATAATATATTTTTAAATTGTCTTCTTATTATGTCATTTTTAACTTGTAATCATTTAACGTCTTTAAAATATGTAATAATTGATGTAATGATGATGTAATGATATATGTTAATGAGATAACCAATAATACATTGCGTCACACTTAAGTAATGTTTCTGAAAAACTCAAGAGAATAGATAACGATATTTTTTGGAGCTTTGAATGTTAAATAAGGCGTTTATTTCGAAAAGAATAGCAAATTAGGGGAATTCATTGAAACGACTACCTTGCATCGATTTGTATTCCAACCTCGCAATTCTTCAATAACGCAATAAAACATTTCATCTTCAAAATAAACGCCTTGCGCAAGCTAGAACGTAAAATCGCGCAAAGCTAGGCTGGCCGATTACCATGAGAATCGAGACGGGAGGGCGATCAGGTGTGCCGCACTTTGCGAGACGGTTGTGTCTGCTAGTTCGCCAGACCTGCGAAAAAATTGCGCATGCAGTGCGACGCTTTTTCTCAATTTTCGTCTTCATCGTCGTTTTCGACCACTCCGCGATTTCAACGTGAGAACTCCGCGCGCTATGATGCACGCGCGCATTCTTTCGTGATTCTGTCGACTCGTCGGTCCGTAATCTCGAACGCAACGCGCAAAATATGCTCGCGGAAGAATATGCACATAACGATTTTGTTCAGACATAAAGAAAGAACCGTCATTTTTCATGCTGGCATACATTTCAATAGTTTCGCGGCAATGCACGCGGTATAATGCGCGAATGACGCATCAAGACCGACCGGCGCCAGTATTGTTAAAAGTCACCGATTCTTGCAATCCGATCTTATATAACGGGTGTCCGCGTTATAATCGGATCTCAATTTTGACACAAGAGATTATTTTACACTAGGATTAAATAGATTTTTTTTCTCTTTTATTTATCTTTAATAAAGAAAAAATATGCAGTGACATCACTGGTGCTATTAATATATGAGCCAACAAATTTTTACGTTTATTGTTTCGCTATTCAAATTCACTATATACTGTTATCTTGTAAATCAAACTTGCCTTGAAAATATACAAAACTTTATATACTCTTAACAAATAAAATTTTACGACGAATCTTTTACGTCGAAATAATTGCGCACGAATAAATGTATGTCAACATCTGAGATTTTGCCAACTTACATGCCGCTATGTCGTACAACGGTTTGTACAACACGGATGAAGAGATTAAAACTGTTCCGTTCTTCCGAACAAGACTAACGAAAAACATAATCGCACACAGCATATACAAATTTCTCTTTCCCTCGCTCTCTTTTCTTGTCATTTTAATATTTCTGTGTCTCATCTTTTTTTTGTGAGCCATTTTTTAATTCCGAAATTATAATAACATAAGAATTTGCATTTTTGACAATTGCTGACAGGTCTGAGTAATTGTTTATACTGATGTATACTACTTGCCGCTTGTGTTATACTACGTATTACTATGTGCTTTCATTTACTACGCGGGAAGCAATCTGCCTTATCCTAGAACAGTGTTTTTCAATCGATGCTCCGCAAAAGTGGGTCTGGCGTAAAAATCTTTTGCATTTCCAACGAGAATATATCTTAATTCACAACTTTGTTTCTATTCCAAATAGATATGCATATAAAAGAGGGAAGTTAGAGAATAAATATTCATGCGCATTTTTCACCGATACGCCAAGTTTTATCATCAATTTTTCATACCAACGGAGAAAGAGAGATGTTCCGTCACTCGGGAAATGTTGAAAAACACTGTTCTGCGGCATAATAAATTTCTTCGCTCACCTTCCTGCTGCGACAGGCCTGCGGATTCGAGCACTCGGACGAGCGCCGGCTGCGATTAGTCTTGTAAATGTCAAATTCGTTTTTCACCACAGGCATCATAAACGCCATCTCGTCTGGGGTGCCGGCGTGCGTGTATGCTCTAACTCTGTCCCTCTTCCCGTCTCGGCTCCGCGCAACTCACTGTCCCGCTTCTGTACGTCGTCTCGTCCGCTCGTTCCCTCTTCTTCTCCTTCACTTTTTTCCTCTCTCGTTGGCTCTAGAAAGTTCTACGCGCACGGGACACTTCGCCGCGCCAGGGAGAGACGATCTTCACTGTCTCGGCGTGTCCGAAATTGACGATTCTTTTTTTTCCTCTCCCGCGAATCTCGTTAGGCAGCGATTCACGCAAATCTGCCAAAATCGCTGGTTGATATCGCCGATTGTTGAATCTCGACCTGTGTAACGTTGACAACGTCGATGTATCAATGAGTTCCCTCTCGATCTGCTGTCACCGCGACGATGATCGCTGCGGCTGAGTCTCCGAATTTGGGCTACTGTCGACTGGAAAACTGCATACACGTCGCGCTTTTTCACAAGTGCGTATCAGTGTGTGTATCTTTTTTTTTGTTTTTTTATTTTTGACTGCGGCGTGTCGCTTTTTCGACAATCCGTTCAGATTTCACGTCCGTTCGATGCGGCAGTCCGCTACGGAATGAGCACGCCGGTCTGCCTGCGTGAGGAATAAGCGGTCGTCTCGCAAAACGGGTGGAGGGAACGGGCGCTCGCGTCCATTGGCTGCCGTTGAGGCGGGACACCTACGTCACGGGTTGCCATTGATTTTTCAATGTTGATACACACGGCGGCGTGACGTGCTGGATTGAATTTTTGGCGGCGCACTATCGTTTCGCGTAGGCGTACTAGAGTGTGTGCAGGTAGATTCATTAAATATATCCGGGGGATCCGGCGAATCCCTCGGGACGTGAGAAAGTCACGTTTGCTGACACCTCCGATTATCGCGGTGGATCAGCTGTCAATGGCGGATTTTTGAACGATCGCGAAATCGACGCGCGGAACTCCTGATAAACACGGATATCGTTTATTATCTCTTAATTCTTAACATTTGATGCTTTAACATTTGCAATTCAATATTGTATTTAAAAACGCTACATTTCAATGTTATTAGATGAGATCATTATCTACAAACGATAAACAAAATATAAATAGATGGAAGTATCAAAAAAAGAACACGATTTTTACTTCTGCTTCTTAATTGCACTATTAAAATCTAATATATTCAGCAATACATCTTTTTAATTTCCGACATTAAACGCGGCCGCATTTACATTTTACTTAGGAAAATGACTCCAAATTTATCGTGCAACTTTAGTGTTAATAATTACTGCGGTAGAAGCAGGGAGAGTAAAGATAAACAAGTAATAAAAATTTAAGGAATAGGAACAGAAAATGAGAGAAGGGAATGTTTAACATTTACGCTACATTACGTAACATTAGAAGTACGCGATATTTCGGAGCGAGCTATCTAAAAATAGCTCAAATTTAATACATTCATAACAGGCATGCTACGAATAAGAATTAACTGTACACTTTTGAAACCCAAAGCAATTTTTACAATTTGCGTAAGAGATAACGCAAAATTCTATATTACGATATGTAACGTTTTAGCGTGAACGCGATAAAATGAATTAATTATAAGCCGGCAGCGCAAAGTGATACAATTATCGATAAGATCGATGTACGGATAAACACGCGAAAAAAAAATTCGGCTGAAATAGCACACGAATTCTAAATTAACTCGTCAGCGGTCACAGCAAAACGCGCAGCACGTTTTTCAACTTTAATTAGAATTATACGTAGAAACTTGCATGATTAAAATAAAGTATTTTAAACTTAAAAGTTAAAAAATATCATGTAAGCGTGTTCAATATTATATATATAACGAACAGATGTAAACACCTCAAAGGATTAAAAACAGATAACAAATTATTTTTCACTTTAAAAATGGGAGTAGAACGATACACGTATTTGAGTATAATCTTTCAAGACAAACAAGCCGACAAAAGAAAAGTAATAATCGAATAGGTTTAACTGAATCTTCTAAAAAGAAATATCATTCTCTATTGACCTTTTCACAACCCCCCGCCGATGTGAAAAATGGGAGTAGAACAATAATTTTTTTGCTGAATACAGCGCTCACAACGCAAACATATAATGCTACACATCATATTATTCAGCTTACAATACACGTATTTGAGTATAATCTTTCAAGACAAACAAGCTCACAAAAGAAAAGCGAATAACCGAATAGGTTTAACCGAATCCTCTAAAAAAAAAGATCATTCTCTATTGACCTTTTCACAACTCCTCGTCGATGTGAAAATGTGTTTGGGATCAATTGAAAAGCTCCGGAATGGAAGGCGAGGAAGTAAAGATTTACTGTTGCCACAAATGTTGCAACAATATTTTGAAAATTTCTATTGCTTATTCAGAAAACTTTTTTTTATATCGTGAAAAGTTTTGATTTATTTAAACAGGATTATACATTATATATTATTT
Organism: Linepithema humile; assembly: GCF_040581485.1. NCBI lineage: Eukaryota > Metazoa > Arthropoda > Insecta > Hymenoptera > Formicidae > Linepithema > Linepithema humile. The sequence continues at coordinate 31,324,706 of NC_090129.1, read as the reverse complement.
TAGGATTATACATTGATAGCAAGTATAAAGTTAATAAAAATCTAAAGAAATAAATAAGGGCATTATTTAAAGAATTCTATAATAATGCACATTGCGAATTTGTAGACGTTGCTATAATTCTAAGTTTTTGAACAACGAATATTCATGACATCAACGATGGTGGATCGTAACGATATTGTTCCGTATTAATTAATCTTCATGCCGAAACTAATTTCTCCGGTTTAATGAACGAAACTTTCGACGGAACGTGCACTGACTAATTAATTATGTAACACCAGAAATATTTATTTTGACAACAAATTTTGTGTTGATAATTAGCAATAAGTTTTTCCGAGATTGCTCTTGTAATAAATTAATATCGATTTAACAGCTAAAAATATTATTTTATATAATACACGTGTCATATACATTTGTGTCTTAAATACTGTAAAAAACACTTTACAAACAGCTTGTTTTAATGTTGTTGCATAAAAATATGCATGACTACAAAGAGCTCTGAAGCTGTTGATGATATTTTGCGGTTTCACACTTTTATCTCGCGGTTGAAAAAAGCGATAAATATCGCATTGAACATGACAATTGAATGCGTTTGTGCGCGTGTATACACATATTTTATTGCACGGCGCAAATAATTTTACGACGGTCTGAACTCACCTAAACTTGTTAAAATATTATCCTTTGACAGTATATGTGTATAACAGGAATCGGAAATCAATATTCCACGTACACTTCCTCGAGTACAGCTATAGTTTGCGGCGTGTACATGCTATGAAAACATGCGCGAACAATGGCTGTAATGTTATTCAGATATCTATCGTGAATAACATGTTAAAAAATATATATTCTCTATGTTATATGTATTATTGATGTAAAAATGGAGCAAAAGCAACGAAGCGAAATAATAATTACTTCGGAGTTTTAATTTTCATGTAATAAATATTTATAAGAAAGTTAAAAATATACTTTGCATAAAAATATTTATTGATGAAGGAAAAGAATGAACATCTCATCATTATGCCAGTATTACATTACTTATCAACACATGATATTTAACCATCAGAAAAAACTATAAAGCAAGTATTACCATGTATTGATCAGAAAGTTTTGCATTACCAATTGTTGATAGTATTAAGCGAGGTAAATTTTATTATAATAATCGATATCTATGAATTGAATTTTCGTTTATGACGAACAATTTGTGTTATTTTTTGTTTTTCCTTAATTTAATATTATAATTACATTATATATCTAATATTAATAATTTTACTTTAGAAAATAAAATTATTTACTCTCTGAAACTAAATACAAGTAGCTAAAAGAAATATTCAAAATCTATTGGCATTGATAAAAAAAACTAAAAAAGTAAACTAAAAAACTAAAAAAGTAACTTATTATGTATTAATAAGTACAAAAGATTTAAAAATCTCAGCATATTTTGTATTTTATTAAAATTGACATACATTCTCGACTGAAAGTTTTTTATTAATAATTTTATAAGAAATGATTTATTATTAAACAAAAATTGTCGTGTTATTATTGAATCATATTGCAAGTATTATAAAAATTGAATAAGCTAGTCCAACCGTACTTACATTCGTCGAGACAGTTTCGTGCAGAAAGAATTCTACTTTGCTATCGATTTTTTTTCAGGGACAAAGTTACTCCGGAGACCGCCGCTTGCTAGTTAAGTGTTTATGGTTACCCATGCAACGTGGAAGGAACGAGAAAGCAAATGCGACTTTCAGCGCTAATCGAACGATAGTCGTGATTCAGGACTGATGATGTTAGAAGGGGAATAGTAGCGCAAGAAAACGTAAAGCATTCGTGCGAAAAAATTTCATGACAAACATCCGCTGCCTCACTTTATTTTCTTAGTAAGTAAAAACGTAAAATTTACATTAAAATAAATTTAATTACTTTTATTTACAGTTTGAAGTAACAATTTCTGAAAAATATTATTATTCCATTGATTTATTTCTAGTATTGAATTTCTTTACTTTCTTTACAAATCTTTCTTTGTTTCTTTAAAAAATATTTATATACTATTGTAAATGATTATGTCAAAATTTGGAAAATAAGTATTATTGCAAAAATGAAAATAATCACTATTTATATCTTGAATTAAGTCATTAGTGTCAAAAATATTTTTAATCTGCTATAAATTGCTTATAATATTTTATATTGATATTGACTCGATCTCCGATCAATGAGATCTTCCGAACTCTCAATTTTTTTATCATACCAAGTTAAAAAAGATATTTATTCAAACCGTTACATCAAGTATATAAAAAAAGTATCTTAACAATATCGTGAGACGTGGATGCAACATCTCCGCGGACACGGTGCATTTCACGCCGACTTGACAAAGAACAACAGGAAGCAACGGGAGGGGTCAACGACCGATGATGTGCTTAAGGGTGAATCTGACTGCCAAAGCCGAGGTGTTCCGCGCGATTAAGCGGTACGGATGCGCTGACACGTTCCTGGTGGTGTCGAACCCCTTAAAGGGAGGCGCGCGAACTCCGCTGCATCGCGGAACTGGAGGGGACGCCTTTAGTAGGACGTGGCTCGCATAATGTATCTTTCGGCCGGCTATATACAGTCCTGTTTCACTGGCGCGCCGGCCGCGTGCTCGGAACCGTCGACGCCGGATCGCCGATCGATCCTTCCGGCTGCACGGATCAAGCCGATCGCTTCCAGTCGGCGATCATCCTCGGCGCGGTCCGTAATACTAGAAACTGTGCTGCAGTGATACACTCGCAGTAATCTCTGGCAATTATCTTCGGAGATAATGGTCCTAGTTGCGACCGAAGATTTACTCGACCAGAATCGACACTAATCAACGAACTCTAAGTGATCAGTCTCGATCGATGGCGAATCTGCATATTGCAGACGATCAAGCTGATGAAAAACGGATTTGAGCTTAATATGATGTATGAATAGGAAGAATTGTTGAAGATTAAAAAAGCGATATCATGCTCCGGTAGAGACGCATATTCAATCAACAGAAGAAGAAGGAGACAAAAAACATGAAAGAAAAATCGATAATCTCGACAAGCAGCGTCGCATTGTGATCCTTCTACATGTGATAAAACTCGATGACGGGAAAAATGGTGTTCGATCCGGCCTGCGAGGAGCAGAGGAAGCAATTCTTCAAGCAAGGCTATGGCGCTCATTTACCCGGGTGAGTACATGTGCTCGGTGAATGCTTTCAATCTAGCGCATTCATTGATTTGCGTTTTATTAGATCTCTCTGATCAACTGATTCATCATCTGTTTACGTTCATTACGAAACTAGTTTGTCATTAAACGCGCTTTAATGATTTCAAGATGTACGTTTGTGGATTTATTTTTGCACGAATATTCATAAAAATATGAAGAATATCTGTGATAAATGCAAAATATTTAAACACCGCATACGCGATAGTATCGATTTTAGGTATTATACAAGAGGTGTTGTTAATCGCGTACGAGTACATTGTTAGGTCACGGCAAAGTGTTCTACTTTTCTTATTAATAATACTGATAAAAATATTTATTTTTTACTTTGCTTATATCTAACATATTTTAAATAAAAAACATATTAAGATGCGTGGAAGTTCTCCATAAATAAAAATTTAATAATATTTGTCAGAAAAATTAAACATGTGTTAAATAGGTAATTATTAAATAAGCTACTTAATAGTTTTAATTCTATCTAAAATATTAGTTGAAATGTTGGACATAACAATTTTTAATTTTCCAAACGTATAACTTTTTAAATAAATTTTCTATCGTGTATTATTTCACACGACTATAAAATTTAAAATAAAAAAGTATTTATTTTTTAAACAAAATTAATATTCTATTAAGTAAAAATTTCCTACAGTTATTTACTATAAAAATAATAACATAAAAGTTTAAAAAAAGTTATTACTTTTACACGACAAAATGTGCCATGATTTCATCGCTGGGATTAGCGATTCAATGATTGCAAGAATCTAATTGAATTCACAGCTCTGTTATCGTAGGCACTAAATGTCTTGCTATCTTTATCTGTTGTTGCATAAAGCATGCAAACGTATCTGTAGCGTTCAACAAAGTAGCTATGAGTTTAATTCACCGCAAATCTTGTACGACATACGTAACAATTTTTAATTGACCATTTAAATATATGAAAGTAATAACTTTCATTTTCTCGCGCAGTTATCTGCGCATTAAGAATACCAACTATCATATTTAATAACCAGACGAGTTAATGTTGAAGCATCTAGAAATATTTTGCTACATGAGAAATTCTGGATTTTATTTTTATCGCGATGAAAATCTTAGAAGTTTCTTGGAATTTTTCTTCCAATATTCCTTGACCGCTTTTGCTAATTTTTCTTGACGTAAAGTCCTTTTTTGCACATCGGAAATTAAACTAATTGAATATTCACTGACACAAATGTCTCTATAAGTAACAACTTGTAATGTGCATTTAGGCTTTATGAACTTCTTAAAAAAATCAGGTAAAGCGTGAAATCAATCATTCCGCAATGAAACCGCATTTGATTGAAGGATTTTCAGCGATGTCTGTTCTGCACGAGATCAGATTCGAATTTTTCTCTTCGCGAGCATAATGGTTCGATTCGACCCGATCTTGAATCAGATCTGAACGGAAACCGCAGGTCAAACGGTTTCTAAATCGCTGATGCATTTCTTCGAGTTTATTGATGTCAACTGTTGACAGTGCTAAACGATTGTCAAACGTGTTCGCAACGTGAAAAATATATGGCAAAAATCTTAAATAAAAACGAAAATATAGAAGTAACATAACAATACATTATCAAAATATTTATTATTTAAAGTATTATATATTTACTTGTGTATATAAAGATTATAAAGGCGCTCCTGTTCTATCGTTGGTGATAAAATTTTCATAAAATTTTGCTAGTGTCATTCCAAAAATCGTTATTATTATAAATAGAATATCAATGTCAAAATGAATGATTGCAAAAATACATGTAAGTATACGTGTAAGGATTAGCTGCGGCAAGAACATGCTCACGTTAATACATAATGTATGTGCACCCAATGTATTATGCATTCATCGTGTTTACCGATCAGGCGAGAAAATCGAAGCAGTCGGCCGTGTCACGGTTCCGAAATTACATCGTATTCGGATTAGATCGCCGGACGAACCCCGGAAACGTACATTCCCAAAGTATCGACCTCGCGCCGGGAAGCTCTGGTACCGCGGTTGGTACCGTGCCAATTTACACCCCCGCGCGACGCTATATCACGCAAAACTACCCTCATCCGGATAGCGAATCACCTCGGACTATTTATTATCGTGATTTACCCTGGCCCGCGGAATATCGATCCGCATGAGACAAGAGACGCGGATCGAAACGAACGACTTTATTCTAGCTGCTTGGGAAAGAAGAAGTGGCGTCTGCAGAAAAAGCAGAAACTCTTTTTCCTTGGCTTTCTCGTGAGAAAAATAAATAGCAAAACATAACTAGCAGCGCGAGTCAGTGGGTTTCAATTCTTCTCTTTTACAAATTACAGTAAAAACTAAAGAGGAAGCTGAAAAACTGAAAACTAAAAATTTTAAAAAGTCCGACGTTCTTTTTATCGTTAAAGCGTGTCATACGAAATACGTTTAGCGATTGATCGAGAATTTTGAACGATCCGCTGGACACCGCGCGATTGCATCTCCTTGACACTGATCTTGCGTTATAGACGCGGTGCGATGGTGCAACGACCCAGATACGATTTATGTAGATCTTATAGCAGAGTCGGGACACGTGACACAATCGAATAGGAGTGACTTCGACGACACAGACTGCTGGTTATTCCACCGTGACCGTCGCAAAGTGAAGGCCCGATTTATACTGGGTCACCGGTAGTCCGCTTTTACGGTTCTGCGATTACTTTATTTAGAGATCGACCATGATGTAGTATTCTCTCTCTCTCTCTCTAGCAGACGCATTTAAAGCGATGCTCACAATTGACAAATCAACTGAACGAGCACTAGAAACATTATTTTGTGTTATCCTTGTACCTAAATCAGAGCTATAAATTAATGCGTATGATTTGTATAATTATCTAAATAGAACATGTTTTTTTTTTATTAATAATTTTTAATTAATTTATCTTGCACAAAAATTCAAGTCGGGGTCAATTTTTCTGAATTGTACTTTTGTAATATTCACGATTATAGGGATGAGTAAGTGAACTTTGCGTTTAAATTCTCGTATACTTACAATATGCCGTATCGCTGCAGCGAATGGCAATGTTGCGTTTCAAGGATCTAATAAAGAAGGTATATACGTATGCCGCGCAACACGGATCTCAGAAATTAGTCACGCTTCACTAAACAAGAAAACGCGTATAACATGTGCTCATAATAAAACATAATTTTGCATGCTACACTATTGTCCAGCACATTTCAATGATGGAAAAGTAGATTGCAAAAATTATATGCTTTTAGGTACACGGGTCACTGCCCTACGCTCAAATTTCGCGTTGGGAAAAGATTCGGAGCGAGTACGGAAGAAATAATGAAGGTAAAAATGTCTTTAAGGGCATCGAAAATTAATATGCAAATTGTTACACCAAGATATAAAACTAGGATGTAAATAATTATTAAAACATTATGTTATGAAAAAAATAATGTGATCAGATTATGTATTTAAAGATTTCATTTTATATTACGTTTTTTACTGCAGGAATTATTGGAAAAAAAAATTCTTAAGACTGGACCATATAGGCCAAATTCTGGTAGAGAAGTTGAGTTATCGAATTCTCAGGACAAGGAGATTAAAAGAGACTGGAATAACGAGACAAGATTGTACAAGGCGCCTCCTCCCTACATTCTAGGATATACCGGTAATACGTGTGTGGGTGTGTGTGTGTGTGTGTGTGGACAGAATATTCTTTCGAATATCCTTTTGATCACTAATAAACGACTAAATTTAGAAAAATCAAGTTTTAAAAGTAAAGATAGATTAAAGAGATTTTTTTATAGATTTTTTTTATTTTTTTGACTTTATTTTAGTAAAAAATTTAATTTAGATCTTAATTATCAAAATATTTAATTTTGCACAATTAAGATGTAAAGTTTAAAAACTTGTAATTTATGGTTTTATCGTTGCTTTTGACTGCAAGTTGTCGCCTTAAGAAATTTAATTTAAATTGAATTAAATAATAAAATTTAAAATTATTATAAAGGTAATAGAAAAGTCTATGATTAAAAAACAAGGTGGAGTTAAAAAATTCTATTTTTTCGCTTCGGAATGCCGATGTAGAGTAAAATTGCTTTGGCTCGACCTTCAATGCACGCGAATAGTAAGCACTAATCGACCAACCTAAATCGTTTGTAATTAACACTTTGAGTATTGCATCGCGCACATGATGGGAACTGCTAACTTCAACTGTACAACCTTGAGAATATATAAATTGTAATATTCCATCCTGAATATCTTGATTGTGCAAATCTTTGCTTTATTTATTTATAATTATAATTATCAACCATTGTTTTAACTCTGATTACCACAATGAAACAAAATTATTTATATGTAGAATAACAAAAGAGAGAGAGAATGTCATGCTTCGATATCAAAAGAAAAATAATTTTAATTTATAATTAACTTTATTCCTGTAGCCGATAAAACTGCTATTATCGTGCTACATTCAATATAAAATTCATGCATTAAAAACTATGATGCACAATTGAACGTTAAGATTTAATATTTAAATTGAAAACGAAATACAATAAATTGCTTTTGTCGCAAGGCTATCTTGACAAAATACTTATAAAAAATAAATTTTTTATTCAAATTAAGATTAATATTGAGCTCAATACAAAGTCTTGTTTAGTTGATAAATAAATCTAGCAATTTTTTATACGAATATTTATTACGATGCATTCCTCGAAGCGAATGTTACTTGACGCCAACGTTGTCCTGATTCGCCACAGGATATATTCCTGGCTTCAGCAGCAGGTACGGTCTACCTTTCATGAAGGCCGTGGAAGCCGGTGCCAAAGAATGGCACGAGGCGCAAATAAAACTGAGAGCACGGCGGGATGCAATGAGAGCCCATGCCGAACGGACGGATCCGCGAAATCTTCTCTCTCGGGCGAGGACGGACAATGTGGACGTCGAGATCGATCACGGTCATGACAGAGACAGAAGGACCTTCGGTACTGTCATTGCATGTTCCGCTTCAGTTGCTCGTTAATTCCTTCCGGCCGAATATTGCTGTCTGACGACATACACGTTGCAGTATTGTGTGAACTTTAAAACGTTAAAGCTATATAAATTAGAAAAAATAGAAACGTAGAAATTATTGGCAATTATCGCATAAACAGCAATTTTACATTTATCAACACTTTATTTAAATCTGTTTATTTTATATTTATTAGATTTAATTTTTAGTATATACTTATTTTTTATTTTTTTCTTTAACAATAATTATTTTAACAAATACTGATTAAACAGCGAGTTTGTCTATTAAATAATTCTAATTTAATGATCAGTATGCAATCATCGAAAACTCGTGTCTATTTGACAATTATTAATAACATATTAAACATTGATAAAGATTCAGCAAAAACGTCAAGAAAGTTCTCTTTTAAGAAAAGCTAATAAATTTTTATATTATTATTAATTAAAAAATTCACGATACTTGAGTCGAGAGTAGTTTTTGCGCGCCGAGAACTACTTTAATATCATTATTATTCATTACAGATTATCATGTCTCTCCGGAAAGACCGCCGATCGTCGGCTATACGGGCCACATTCCAGGCGCGAGAGGAGAAGTTGCGCTTTCCAAGAGGTACGCTCAAGCCGCCAAAAAAGGATTAGAGCGCGTGCAAAGGGAACGTGAAGAAAGGCTTAATAGGACTAAAGACATGCACGCTGTGCAGAGAGTCCTCGACAATGCGTATCTCGACGATACGGGACACACGCGCGCATAAGATGACATGAGACGACGTGAAAGGTGATTCTTTTTTTTTCTAACTGTTAAATGAGATAATATATTCAGACATTGAAAGAAAAATTTAAAAAAGTAATTTAAAAAAAAACAAAAATAGTTTGAACATCCATATAAAAGAGAAGTTTTGCATTGTACTTAAAATTCTGACATTAAGATCTCAGTTTTAAATAACAAACATCTCGTGCCTTGTTCCTCGACAGTATCCAATTGAGATTTTCCAATAAATGTTTACGTCATCTTTTACAAATTATGCTCGAATAAATAATTACAAAATTATTTATGTCCAGAGAAAGAAAACCTTCAAACGTCGCAAAGATTATTTTTACATTCCAGTTACAGATACGAGTAGAATTTGCTGTTTTCTAATTTTCGGACATAAATAATTTTCCGTACTACTCAGATGTCGCAGAGAACGGAAAAATGTACCTGTGCGAGGTAATAGACTTATTTAACTGATTTTTTAAAACATATATATTAATAATTTAGTATATTTGACAACGGATTATGAAAATATTTCTTTATGTCTATAAAATCTAAACTCTATAAGTAAACATGTTATAAACTTATTGAGTATATGAGATAAATTTCTCAAAAACCAACAGCAGCTTTTCTTAATTACTATTCAAAGAGTAATATGACAATCGAAAAGCGAGCTATCCCTTAAATTGCTATTTACTTGGACAGACAATCTTATGTGTCACTGAGTACATTTGTGTCGTATCCTAATATTCGTCCATGTAATTACAGGAATAAATCTGTCGATATGTGTAAGTTATTTTGAGTGCTTAGAGCTTCCAACGTTCGTTAGACATACACACACACACATATACACGCATACACATGCATCTATTCACATTTAGCAGCAATAGAATTGAAATTCTTGAAAATATTTCTACTGAGAAATATCTTTTAAGAGACCGACAAAGATCACTGATTGTGCTAGGTCCGTTTCAGGTAGAATAAAAATACAAATATATGTATAAACTTTAGAATTCGTGAAATGGATTATAGCTAATGTATAAATATTTCAAATCACGTCATACTTTTAAATGTAGCTTAATGGTACCGAAGAGTATAATTACGTGATATATATTTATATATATATCTACCCGTGTAAATAAAAATCGTAAACTTGCGTTCTGCTTCATAGAGCAATAACATTATAAAATGTAAGATGGTATATAAATTTTTCATCAGCAGTATAATAATTACAAAGATACATACAAAATAAAATAAATATTTGCATTAGTACAGTTCAAATTAATATATATATATATATATTTGATATTATGATTGTTTCTTCCAAGTTCCCGAAGCTAATAACTATCTTCCCCGTTGCGGCAGTCTACTCATTCTCTCCATTTCCAATTGTACAGTTTTCTTCCAGCATTCTGTATCTAGTGCCGTTTTTCCAAAAGATAAAGACATTAGTCTAGCGAACACCATCAATGCATGCAGATTATCAGCACCTATATTCTTGTTTGCACTTCGCATCTCCACGAAATCATCTTGGATGACCTACATAGAAATAAAAAAATAGTATATAAAATAACCGAGTGTGCAGCAAAAAATAAAAAAAGAGCACACAAAATGAAACCAAATACAGATACAAGGTTACGTTATAAATCTATCAAATATAACGTACCTTCGTGATTTCTTCGTTAAAAATAAATTCCGTATGCCTCAAGGCTTGCAAATATTGTCGAATATTCGTCAATCGATTCTCATCCTTTAAATATTGATGAGCAGCTTCTACTACCTGATCGTATAAATTTTCCGACTCTGCATCAACATTTAAGATAACTTGCATGGGGCACTACAAACATTTCACGGATTAATATTTATGGATAACATGCTGTGTATTTTGCAATGCAAACAAATACTTACAGGGATAAATGATTTTACATCAGAAAAGATCAAAATTGGAATATCTGTTTCATATTCCATTGTATAATACTTGAAGTCGTATATCAGTTTTTGAAAAATAAGTACATCAGAAAGGGCTTTATAGTTCTCCTTGCCAGTCACTGTAAGCTCCCCAGTGGTTAAACCTGTCTCATCTATCACAAGATGTGTATTATCGCTTAGTTGGAGAAGACCACTTGTCAGTCTGTTGCATTCATAATCCTTCCTAAGGAAAACAAAGATAAACTTATTCACTGACATACGTGCACTCGATGTGGCAAACTTACTTTGGAATTAAAGCTAATTCGTTCAAATTCTCCAAAGTCACCTCGAAAAAGTGGCTTTTCTGTACAAATAGTGACAAAAAGTTATAAAACTCTTTTGGAAAAGTCTTCATTTTACTGGCTGGGAAATTTGTGATGTTCAACGGAAATGTGCCGAGACAAAAATAATCTCGTCTCATGTATCTGAAAATATCATAGAAGATAAAACATGTGAAAAAAAGGTATTTAAGAAGGGATTTAAAACAAATACATACATCCTAGAAAGTAAGTTGCATATTAAGTAATTTGCAGCTAAATGATCTCCAAACAACAACTGAGTTAATATTAAGTGCAAATCGTCTCTGATGAGTTGTGCTTTAGATATGATTTCTGGAGCATTTGGAATCTCAGGTTTTGTAAGTTCGATTATCTTCACTGCATGTAACCGAGGCACCAGAGAAGCCGGTGGATTGTGAGTATTCACTTCAGCTTCGTTCATCTCATCCTCTGAGGCGCGAACTGTACTTAACATTGGATCCAATGAGATAAATCCTATTACATCGATAACTTGGTTTAGTTTCAAAATGGTCCCGTCATAAATCTGAAAAATGTAAATTAAAAAAGATGTACATAAAATATATAAATCTTGTAAAATATGTATATCGTATATAAATACCTTTACAATGCAAGCTTTTCCTCCATCAATCGGAATAGGAAAATTTAATATGTGTTCTTCGGAAAGTATACCCTGAGTTTTAGTGCTAGAATCTGTATTCATGTCTACATCAGTGTCTGATGAAGTTTTTTCTTTCTTTGTAACAGGTTCCGAGCAATCCATTTCCTCTACATCATTTTCATCCAAACTTCTTTTACTGTTATTACTGTTGTGTGCCATTGTATCAGACTTCTGTATATTTGTACTCTTTTCTTTCGCCCAATTGTTTAAGCCAGGTATAGAGATTACAATATAGGTTTGTCTTTCTGAGTTTTCATTCTTGTTGGAATCAAAAGGTATTTCTTCATGCGGCTGTACACAAAGCAAAAGTCAATAAGTATCATCGCATAAAAATATTCGATAAATTTTAGATCTTTGAGAAAATGTGTGCAGTATTATACATGAAATAAGCTGTTCTTATAGCATCCCACACCTGAACTGCACATTACCTTTAATCTAGACTTTGTGTCATGTCCACTGCTCATGTAAGAGTAGGGACGATATCTTCACAAAGTCATATAAAGTGATACTAAATAATATATTGTACATATAGAAGTGTAACTAAATGTAATAAAACAAGACATAAATTACCAAACATCGAGCTGCATCTGTGTACATTCCGCATCTAATATCACTTTCGTCAGTCTTCATGTCCTTCACTTCATAATGTTTAAAATAATATTCAGGATCATACATATCCTGAATCATCCCTCGGAATCTAACTAGCTGTTTATCTCTGATATCATGTGCTTGAGTATTATTCAGCAAAGGTATTTCACTCAATACATTTGGATTTTCTAAAATCTGCTCACAGGATGATTGATTTGTTACATAATACTCTGATGTCCAATTTTTTACTTCCACTGTTAAAATCAAAGAATTAATACACAACAGTGACAAAGAAGTCTCTTAACCTAATATGATGCAAAGTTTATACGATTTGTTATTTTATTTTAATTACTCTTTATATATCTTTTTTCAAAATCTGCCCAAATATCTTTGAAATATAGAAAATGTAAAAAGATGCAATTAAAACAAACAAACCATTGAATATTGGTTAATATTGGCACAATGGTTAAGTACACACAAAATACAAATATACTTACACGTCATTTTAGAAGTGTGAATTATCTTAGTAAATCTTTAATTATTAAATTTTAATTATTAAAATTATATTATTGAACCTAACTGTCAAAGGAAAGTTGAAAAATGTGGAAAACGCTGCTTTCTATCAGAAAGAAGACTAAGAGTGGAACATGCCCGCATTTTACGTGTTTCTGTCCGCTAGCGCCCCTATGTGTACAAAACGTGCACATTGAACTACGTAGCTAATGTCCACGAATCTCGTAGGTAATGTCTACGATCTTTTGGGTCTCTTCCGTGCTACGTTCACGACTTTTTGGTTCCAATATGTGCTATATCTATAAAGTATCCGTAATGCATACTTGTAAAACATGATTTTGTATATCAATCAGATTACTTTATACATATAGCACATATTGAAACCAAAAAGTCGTGAAACGTAGCACGGAAGAGACCCAAAAAATCGTGGACATTATCTACGAGATTCGTGGACATTAGTTACGTAGTTCAATGTGCACATAGAAGCGCTAGCGGACAGAAACACGTAAAATGCGGGCATGTCCACTCTCAGTCTTCTCTCTATTTCTATGCTATTGACAGTAAAGTTTGGCGGTAAAACATTGCCATAGAAAAAATAGTAATAAGAACGGTATGGAAATCAAGAAAATGTTAATAATATATATCCTTTTTGCGGGAAATTTTTTCATAACTAATAATGTTTAATATAATTTTTTACCATAATTTAATGCATTTATTGACTAATAATAAGTAACAATAATGTATATAACTTTTAATAATTTTTATTAATTTTTATTAGATAATAATATTGCAGAAAAAGAAAATCTATTTAACACATTTAAACAAATTATAATAAAGTGTAATTAACGCTTTCTGGATCGAATAATCTTTTATCAAATTCTGTATAACTATTATCATCGCATTAACTATTCGATAGAGAGCGCGCGACTCATTTCCTCAAACTTACATATTAAATAAGCTCTTGTCCATTTCTATGCTCTATGCTCTAACATAGAGTGCCAGTTATTTCGGAGAGGCATGTGTGGAGCATGTACAATTTGCTTTTTGTTGAATCCTCTATTTCAAGACTGTGCTAATTTGTCGGCTTATTGATAACGCACGCCTCTTGTAATACATTTTATCTCCTCCTAACGAGCCAAAATAATTCAAAGTTACTCTTCAAAGAGTCATTACAAAACGTCATTACAAACGTTTACGAAACGATGTCATATGATTTAAAGAACGAGGAGGACGTGAAGGAATATCTGAAAAACCTTCACATAGAATATCAATTCGGCTGTTACAGCGAGAAAAAGCCGGAAGGTAAGTGAAAATGCATACCGAATTAGTCTGATTTAAAGGTTAAAATAGCATTTTATTTCTTAAACAGTGTGTCATCTACTGGGTGATTTTTACGAAGCAGTTAATAATGAGTTGGAAAAAGCTTCCCTACTTTACAAGGCAACTTGTGACAAGTATAATTATGCCAGAAGCTGCGCGAAATTCGGTGATTTTAAAATCATGGGTGAGTGACCACTAAATAACATATGTTTTAGCAGACGATGCTTGTGATGTTAGCAGTGCCGATAGATATCGTCGGCATCATGGCGCCAATATTGAAACAGATTATTTGAATCTATTTTAAACTTGATTTATTAAAAATATAATTAAATATTGAAATTTTTTCAGTATTTTTAACATAAAAAATTTTTTAATATAAACCACAATTACTTTTATTTTTTAGCAATTAATTTTGTACAATTGTTTTTCACAAATACTTTGCATATCTAACACTCTTAATAAACCACATCAAATTAATTAAATACCTGATTAAAAAAATATCTAAAAAAAATGAAACACTTAAAACTTAATAAAATACATTTTAATAATTTCCTTGTTTAATACAGGTAAAGGTTGCGAAAAAGACATATCAACAGCATATAAGTACTTGACAAAGGGTTGCGAGCTCAATGACGAGAATGGCTGTCTACATGCTGGTGTTTTGGCAGTATCCAAGAATAACGTTGGAGAGAAGGATAGGAAAACTCAGATTCACAAGGGTGTCGAGCAACTGAAAAAGGCTTGCGATATGTACAATTCAAACAAAGCATGCTTCTATTTATCAGCTGTCTATTTAGGGGGCTTTGAAAACATTATCAACAAGAACTATAAAGAGGCTTACAAGCTGTCGTTGAAAAGTTGCGAATTAGGCAATCCATACGCTTGTGCGAATGTATCTCAAATGCACACGCGAGGAGAAGGCGCTCAAAAGAATCCCGAGCTTGCTGCAACTTTCAAGAAACGCGCCATTCAGTTGCATGAAGAACTGCAGAAAGTACAACCAGAATTAAAATTTCATCAAGGTATAAATTAATAACGCTACGATGTATTTGATATTTGATTGTTAAAAGGTTTGTTTGTTTCTTTTCGTGTGTAATTCTTACACAAATAAAACAGAAGAAAATGAACAAATTTTTTAATCAACTTAGTCTTTTGAATTTAAGTATTCTAGTGCGAATTGTTAACTTATTCTATGTATGACAAATATATTTTATAATTTATAATTGTCTTATTTAGTCATGTCATCCTTGATTAAATACGAGTTAGGGTTGATGATTAACGTTTCTAAAATAAAAGGTTTAATACAACAATTAGTTCATAACTTATATGATTCATTTTAGATTTTTTCTATTTAAAATCCACCTTACAAATTGAAGAACTTATTTTTTAACTATTTGAATTTATATTTCTAAAAAATTATGTATTACAGAGCTATGGAAAAAGTTAACATATTATCTCTCTCCATTTTTTATATGTTTGGGGGAAATAAATTCTTCAATTATACATGGATCCATGTTTATACTTGCATCAAATTGTTTAATAAATAATTGGCAGTTATAGTCATTATAAATATAAATCAAGAATCTTCGGATGAACGTAACGAAATATCCTCGGCTGATATCGCAGGTACCAGTCGCAATCGCTGTTAATCTTATTTTACTCTCTCTTTTTTCATCCCCACTAACTCATACTTTTCGTACTTCCCTCTCTCGCGTGTCCGAGAGCTGTCTACCGATGTTGTTCGCACTTTCTGCAGCTCATTCACCAACGACACAATCATGCAGTCCCACCTGTTTGATTCTCGCGCCTGTCTGGCTGCTGTCATCTTTGTTATATTTGCCTGTCATGGCACTTTGGTAAGTGTGATTCTTTTTAAATTTCGAAAAAAATACGTCAATTAGATAATCGTTTTTTATTAAATATTTTCAATATTCGACAATCGATAATGATGGAAAAAGATTGAAATATGCTATTTAACAGAGTTATAAATTTTTGAAATCTACACCCAAACTTTTAAATCTCCTCATGTCTCTACTCATGTATTTATCTTCAAAAATTTTCATTTTTTCATTTTTTTTTTAATTACACGAGAGTTGTCTAACAAAAAATATTCTTATGCATAATTTTTAAACATTTTTTATCTTAACGCAATTAATTTATTTCCGGATTTTTGCATTTTAGCATTCTTGATTTGAATAATTTAAGAAAATAGCGCAATCTTAAACGCAAAATAAGTGCAAAATATTTTTACATTATTAGTTTAATTATCAGGAATATTATTACAATCATCTATTTTTTATCTTTAATAAAAAAGTAAAATAACTTTGAAGAAAATTGACATAAAAGAGTGTCTAAAGGATTCTACAAAGAATTTTGAATACGTAATTGATTTTATTGATTGATAATTCATAAATAACCATACATGTAAATTACATGTAAATGTTTAAGGCGCAGTCAGCCGAGTCAGACGACAACATTGTAAATGTGGACGTTTACTACGAATCGTTATGCAGCGATAGCATGCGATGGATCGTGAATCAGCTTGTGCCGTCATATTCGGAATTGAAAAATTCTCTTCACGTCACATTGATTCCATATGGCAAAGCTACGGTAAGTAATTATAATTGCGCCTTTTGTCTTTCTTGATTTTTATCATCTTTTGTCTTTCTTGATTTTTATCATTTTTTGTTTTTCTTGATTTTTATCATCTTTCAATGCAACGACATACGCGCTAAGATAATAATGAAATAAATGTAGTCTTGAATAAACAAACTGAACACGTGGAACACATTTTGTTTTACAATTTTTCAAGCCTTTACATATCTGCTGCTTGTTTTTGCTTATTTATTTATCAATTCTTTGACTTTTTTCTGAAAACTTATATTAAAAATATATACAGTTTGACGACAAATTTAACATTTTCATCTAAAATTTTAGCACTATCAACTCTCACTAGAAAACACTTGAAAAGATATAACTGAATATTTTTAGAAAACTATTTTTTTTTTTTAATTTTTTTTTCTTACGTACTATTTTTCTTTTTTACTATTTTTATTTGTTCTTTAGCCAAATACATTTTCATCGTGCAAGATTCTTCAAAAATCAGCTTTAAAAATAGCATTATTAAGTATTGTTCGTATCATCATTATTCAACATAAAATAATACGAGTCCGTACACAAAGGATTAATTCATCCTGAGTCACACTAATGTCCTTGATGTGAATCGAGACGGCCTTGCCGTAGTCTCTTCGGGCTTGTCGCGTCTGCGTCGGTCCACAAGAAAAACACTCCAGCTTTAATGGCGAATAAATTAACGCAAATTGATGACATCTAGCACACCCGTGAAAGCGAAACCGGTCCATGGCAATTCTTGTGTCAACATGGTCCTGCCGAGTGCCGCGGGAATAAGGCCCAGGCGTGCGGGATTCACGCCATAGAAACCTCCGAGGAGGACCAGAATCATCAGCGACTGACGGTCAAGCTGGTCGGTTGTGTAATGTCCGCTCGAAACCCAGCGACAGCCGTACCTCAGGTAGCTTATCTGTCTCTATAATTTTCCAACCGGCAATACGTGATTTAATAGAAGCGGCATCGGGGACGCGGCTAGCGCGCGTTTTTATCGAAGCAACGTGTAATTAATCGCCGTAGGATTTACGCCGATGGGCGCGAGTCAACGAACTGACATTTAACTCTAATGACGTCGACCTTTTGACATACTTTCCCATCGAAATTATGCGATAATGACGTATCATGATTTGATGATGTATACGTGCACATGTAGAATGCATCTTTGAAATATTTTGCAAAGCACTATTCAATCTCTTGTACGTTCTAATCTAATTAAAAGGTTTATTGCTACATTAAAAAATAACAAAACGATATCATTTGATGAAGATTGCCAAGACTCTTCAATGCATGTTGAGAGATCCAATTTAATTTATCGTTGAAAAGTCATTGAGAAAAATCAAGATATGGTACACCATTAATAATGATATCTCTTAACGATAAAATATTCAACTATTTTGCAACACAAACAATGATATCTAATCATATCTAATGATAAAATACCTAGTATTTTTTACGATTAAGATAAATGTGTTATCATTAATGATACTGATTATTTCCATAATGTTTCGTCATCCAAAGTATGAGTTTTACATACATGCTTTAAAGTCGTGAGATCGGTTGTTTTTATTAAAAATCTTTTACATATAATGGAAAAATGCAAATATTTAAATAATATTTAAAAATATTGAAATTTTTTTAAAAATAAATTTCCATTAGAAATTTGGAATTCTGAAATATTACATTAAAAATACCATAAGAGATTAAAGAGATCAGATGAATTAGAAAATTATCATACATGAAAATTATCATACATTATTTTGTACCAGAAACTCAAGTGATATTTTAAACGCGGAATGTGGCGAGAAAATAAGTCAAGTTTGCGACTTCTTTCAATTAAATTATTTCAAAGTTTAATGTACACATTTAATGTGATAATAATGTATGTCGCTACCATACAAGATATTTCTGCTTATTATGCTTCAGTCACGTCACGGACACAAATCGTGAAAATATTTGGTATACGAATTTCTCAATTATAAAGATATGCGTTATCTCTTAGTAAAGACTGACGTGTAAAACAAATGTGAATGACCGAATTTCAGTGCGCTAAAGACGTCGGCCTGAGCGAAAAGACACAAAAATCGATTAGCGACTGTATCAGCAGCCCACTCGCGGATGATTTGTTGGCGAAGAACGGCGATAAAACGGACGCCCTTGAGCCATCGCTCAAATTCGTCCCGACGATAGTGATCAACAAGGTAAGCGTTATTCATTTTATCAACAATAACAAAATACTCTAATCGTTACATTAGATTCTAGTCTGATTTTATTATTAATAAAATAATGATTGTGTGTTCAGGTGTACTCGAGCGAGAATCAGCAGGAGGCGCTGAACAACTTCCCGAAACTAATCTGTCGACATTTGACAGCGCAGAAGCCGAAGATCTGCGAAACAGCTTGAATTGAAGAAGATTGAGGAAAGGCCGAGTCGCGCGTTGGAGGTGCGGGGACAAATAATCACTCGGTCAGAAATAAATGATATATTGCATATAATATACATAAGTGCCTATGTACAAAAATATATACGATTTGTCAAATGCAACGGACTGTTAAGTATAAAAGTAATCGTAAAAAAAAAAGAGAAAGAAAACGAACGAGTCTTTGGAAAGACAGCGCGTCGCGCCGACAATGAGATCACGGCGGTGGATTGAATGCACCAGCAAATGATCAATGAATGATCCTTCCTTATTTTTAACATGTAAAGCGGCACAATTACATTCTTTTCGAAGAAAGAATTTTATAAATCACCAGAGTGATCAGTTACAGTAGCTCTAAATTAAAACAATTGTTTGTCGGAGCTAATCTTCGCAACAAAAATCTTAAGCCTTAATTGAACGAAAACAATTAAATTAAGTTCAATGAAAAGAAAATGATATTAAATGAATATTAAGTGTTCGATAAATTGAACGCTTACTTTTCGGCCGCTCATTCACCGATGCATTTATCCTGTTTCGCCTTCGCGGGGGAAAAAAGGATTCTCCCGCCGAGGAAAGTTTTATCCGTCGATAAAAATAGCATCGTTCAGGGCGCTCAGCTCGTGGAATTGCCGCTCGATGTCGGCGTCGAGCTCGTGGAAATCCGGCACGTCGTCCTCTGCGGGCGCGCAGTATCCTAGAACGAACAATGTTTCGCGATATTGTTTTTTCGCTTTATCCTCCTTTTCTCTCGCATTCGATCTCGCGCGCGCGTTTTTATGTACTTTCACGAAATTATGCGAGGGTTCTCTTCGAAATAGCACGGGTGCGTGGCACGTGGCAACGCGTCATCTGTTTTGTCACGCGTACGCTCGCGCGTTCGCTGTACGCCGCGTACGCCGTCAAAAAAGTAAAGAATATTATTTTAAGACTCTGTATGGGGTAAAGGCATAAAAGCGTGGCGAACCTCCTCTGAGATTAACTATAGACGACCGAGTGCGCGACACTGTCATCGGCATCTCGTTGCGGTGCGCGAGTCGCGACAGAAAAAGCTAGCACGCGCGCGCGAGACGCAGCGCGCACGATCTTGATAGCTGCTTATGATCTACGCGAGAATCTTTTCATCTGTTTTAATCGGAATTGCATGCAACGTAAATGAAGTAACACTTTGCACAAGCAAGTCTCATTCGACGTACGTATAATAAATCGGAGCTATTGCTAGTAAAAGTTTAAAGGTCGTGCTGTATCTTCGCGTGTGGTTTCCGCAGGGGTATAAAAAAAAAACGATCAAACTCAGCAGCAAGTTCAAATGCTTCTTATCGCATTTCGACTAGATTTTGCTTTATCGAAGATGCCGATTTGAACGTTGCTCATGCACGAGATATAAATCTTGCTAAGAATTTAAGCCACGATACACTACTTTCCGCGAATCGTGATACTCAATCGCGATACGTGAAGTAGCGATAAACAACTGATTAAGCATTATTAATTTGGTTCAATTTTTACAATACACACACGGCACCAAGAGCCTGGCAAAATTGGCGGTGCCTATTGAAGGTGAAATCGATTAAATATATATACGTTACCTGTACTTTCGCTTTGCGCGACGTCATTAATGAGCAGATGGCGAACCGACTCAATCGGCACGTACTCTTGCTGACTGCTGCCGAAGTTCACAGATATTTTACTTGGCTGGCACGTATTGCGCGGCAACGTTTCCTCTTTGACGTAGCTTTTAAACGGCTTGTATAACGGTTGATTCGTTTCCACGTCGAAAGAGCACATGTCTCGGCTTTGCCCGTGCGATACCGTCGAATTTAATAATCCATTTCCGGTCGCGCTTGTTGTCGTAATGGTCATTGACACTTTGTCCGACGATGTCAATAGACTGGACAATGAACCGGGATTCTCCGTATGATTCTTCAAGTGCTTCCTGAGACTCGACGGGTCCGTGTAACGTTTGCCGCAGCCGCTCACCTGACAAGCGTATGGTTTCTGCGGAGGAAAAAGAAAAAGAATCATTAGCATTATTAATTCTTCTGCGCACGATATTATTTTTTTGCGTCAAGGCCGCTAACTATCGGATATTAGAGGAGAAAAATGTTAGAATGCACTTAAAGTGCCATTTATAACAAATGAGAGACATCGTACTCTGTCATAGTGTGTCCTTTGATGCTTGGCTCGATCGCTGCTGTTGCTAAATGCCTTTGAGCAACCGTTGTGTTGGCACGCGTAAGGCCTCTCGCCTGTGTGCGACCGTTGGTGAATTTTTAAGTTCTCCAGACGACTAAAGGCCTTCTTGCAACCCGCGAACTGAAACCCAAATCGACAATAAGAAGTTAATGTGTCGTTGACAAATCGTAAGAAACATGAAAATTTTTTAAACAGTAATACAATTCAGAACATGACACGAACCTCAAGTGAATTATAATATTTAATAAGTGCTAACTTTGCAAAACTATTTAAAACTAATAAAAACAAAAGTTTTAATGAAAATAAAATAATAAGTTGATTAATTCCAGAGAAAATAGCTGTGTAATTCTATTCGAAATCGGCCGAAGAAGAATCTGTTATTAAAAAACATCCAATCTCTTGGAATTTTTTATGCAAAGCAATTGATGGAATGATAAAAAAGAAATGTGAAAGAGCAAACGAGGCGACACTAACCGGGCATTTGTTCGGTTTCTCTTGCGTGTGCACCCTCATGTGAATGAGCAATTTGTATCTCGCGTTGAAGGGTCGCGCGCGCGGACATCCCTGCCAAAGGCAGGCGAATTCGTCCTCGCGGCCCGTCGTCGGTGCGGTCGCGGCGCCGAGAAAACCGTCTGCCGCCTCCTTGCCGTCTCGCTCCTTGTCCCGATCGCGCTGCATTCGTCTACCGTGGCCGTGCGCGTTCGCCGAGGACGATTCCACGTGCCGCCTCTCGATGTGCCGCACCAAGCCCTCTTGCTCCGCGAACGCACAACCACAGTCGATCCAACGACACTGATAAGCCGATGAGAAGTTATCGTCCACTGGTTTCGCGCAATCTGCAACGTGCGATGTAGCGTAAATACACGCAACTGGAGCAGAAATTGCATGTACAACGAAGATTATCGTATGTATTTAAATTCATTTGGCATAGTTACGCGAGATATCTAATAATGCTGGAAATACTGGAAATGTCTTGTCAATACAAGAATACCGTAAAATCGAAAAAAATTATTTTTGCGTATTTTTATTCGTCTTCTTTTATCAGATAAAAAATTATGTAATTTTTTTCAATTAATAGAAAAGAAACTAGCAAGTTTTTTTATCTATCTAATAATTCATCAGAGTCTATCAAAGAATTGTAATTTTCGACTTTTGTGAAATATAATAAATTACAATTCACTATTTGCTAAACAATATTGATAACGTTACAGCTAGAGTGATGTATTTAATCTATTTTATCTATCCGTTAAAAACAATTTTTTACAAACAATTAAAAACAATGATCGAACGTTTGTACGATTAACAAATATTTATGAGAAAGATCCATTAAAAATATTTAGAAGACCATTGACTTAATGAGTTTCATTTATACTTAAGATGAAGATTATTCTGAGAACGTAAACACATGAAGAGAATCCGAGACGCGTTTAACGCTAAAGATGCGGTGAAAATATAGAACATATGTTCCTCGCGTAAAATAAATAACACTTGAAATCAAACAGTAGATAAAAACTTAAATGGGTATAAATGACGCATTAAATGAGACAGAGTTCATTTTAATCGTGTATTAATTTACTAATATCTTTAAATAAATTTATCTCAATTGATTAATTTTAATATTTTAATAAAGAAAAGTTTCTGATTTATGTTAATATTCTCTCTAATATATAGTATTCTCTTAAATCTTGGACCAAATTTTAAATTATTACATCACACTCTATAAATTGTTAGATGGATCAAAAGATTTGTCGGTTTCTCTTCTATCAGTATAAGAAGCATGTAGAAGAAAAAAAAATAATTTTTTCATACATCTGATAAGACGCATAAGAATTCTGCAAGAACGATTTCGTTTTCCTTAAACAAACTGAGGCTATAAATAATACTGCGTACTTACCGTAGGTCTTATCATTCTTCTCCGCGACTTTCGACCCGGCGATGCGCCGATTGCCGAGCAGCAGACCCTCGTTCCGCGGCAGTATCACCTGATTGCCGAAGCTTTCCGTCGCGCCGACGACCTCGTCGGCAAAACTGATCATCGGCTGTTGCTGCTGCTGCGAAGAAACCAGATGCCCGACCGCGTAATACGGCGGATTGAAGTTCTGGAATGATTCCTGCTGATCGTCGCTCGTCCCGAGGCAGGTCGCCGACGACGACGAGTCGACGACGTTCAGCAGCGACGTCGGATCGCCCCTGATGAGACTCAGGTCGAACTCGTCGGCGATGGAGGAGCCGCTGTAGTTCTGCGCAGCGACATCGTTCTGTATACTCATCAGCAACGACACCACGTCCTCCTGGCAGTCCTGATAGTCCTGGTAACCGGCCTGCGGGTCCTCCGCACCGCCGTACTCCGGATAAATCGTGTTGCAGAAGGTACGCGAGAAGGAGAAGGCCGATCCCACCGGCGGCAACTTCTGGCAGTCTGATTTGTCATCGGATCCATGATCCGCCGTCGTCGCCGCACTGCTCCAGGTCGGCGTAGTCGCCTCGCTGCACGTGCTTCCTGGCGATCCGCTTCCGGCGGAGGGATACTGCGCGGGGTACTGAAAGACGATGGGTACCTGATCCCAATCGAGGTAGTCCCGCGAATCCGCGCCCGGGTCGAGCGGCGAGAAAAAGCCGCCGTCCGTCTGCGAGCCGATTGTCGTCCAGCAATGCGGCTGAGCGACATCGGGGCCCATCATGCTGGTCATTGCCATGGACGCCAGGTCGGGCAGGGAGCCGTCGTCGACGGCGAAGTCGTCCACCTGGTCGAGGCGCCGCGCGTCGTCCTCGTCGCCCCTCTCGCCGTGGTAATCCTCGAGATGCATCTCCCGATGCGTCGTCGGTCCGGGCTCGACGCGGCCGGCAGCCTGCCGTCAATCATAACGATAATAGTCGCGCGTTAGTCGCCGCTGCACGCACGCGATTAAATTGCGAAACGCGCGCGGAGGATTTTGTAACGTCACGCGCGAGCGGATTGAGAAAGCCGAGAGCGTCTCTCTCTCGGCGTTATCTCACTCTCCGCGCACTTTTTGCCCGAATATCAGGGCTGTCGCATTTGCTACGTAAGACGGTGGAGATAACCGAACCTAGGCGAAGCCTCCGCGATATCGCTGCGATGATAATGATGACGTGAGCGGGCTCGCGAATTCGCGTGCGCCGCTTCCTCGTCTCGGACCACTCTTTTTATAGAGATTTACTCAAATCTCCATAGTAATTAATCATGCGTTTATACGATGCCCGATAAATCAACATGGCATTTAAATCTATCGGTAATAATTAAATGAAACGAGGGAACGTATATAATTAAATCAAATAAATGTGTAGCTTATCAAACGATAAAGTTAAAATTTTTTAATTAATTAAAGCAAAACACATGGTCTTCATGTCAATAAAAAGTCGAGATTTTTAACAGCGAGTAAACTCCACATCTCAGATATCTACATATTTTCTTTTTATATTACACATCTAAAAAAAAGTCACAACTGCAACCAAACTAGCGTAATTTTGCCGGAGAAACATCTTCAACTTTAACAAAAGTAACTTCTTCGCCTTTGATCAGTGTTGCACAAGTTGAAATAATAATAAGTAATTTCTCTCTCCTTTCTTAGAATTTCACAATTTCCGGAAAAATCGACTCTCAACAGTTGTGACTTGTTCTCCACCGGAAATGCATGCGATATTCACGATAATTTCGACCTTCCTCAATTTTCGTTCACTTATATAATCGATAAATTAAAATATTTTACTTCTAAACCTGCGGTATTATTGCTAGGGGAAAATGAGAAACGCAATCAGACACGGAGCACAATAATGAAATCTTGGATTTTTCTTTCGTCAGAAAACGTCACCGCAAACATCAGACTTCTTTCATAACATCGATGTGATTATTTGCTCTGTTAAATTCGTCGTAAACAAATATCGTAAACAAGTAGCGAATTGGATACATTAATACGCACTGTACACTTCAATCTTCTTAATTGTAAAAACAGTATAACATAGAACACTTCGAAATACCCGACATGCGTTCCGCAAAAATAATCCTAATAAAGTAATAAACCGTACGAAACTTCTTGCAGATTCAATTTGCTTATATATTATGCGTATGCTTTATGTCAATTTACGATAATTTAATATGCACCAGTTCGCATTAGTGTATCCAATCGCTAAAAGAGATGTCCGGTCGTGTGCCTCATTTTCCTCCTAGAAACAAGAGATAGCGCGAAATTGGAGAGGAACGTCAGAGAAAAGCGGCTTACTCCAGTATCAACGTATCAACATGTACACGCCGATCACGGGCCGCTTATCGCGCCGGTCTTTTCCGCTCGGGAGCTGTTTTTCTTTTTCTCTTTCCCTCTCTCTTAACGGCACGCGTGCGATAGCGATCGAACGAACCCCGTCGGACGAACAAACAACACTTCTTCTCGCGGGACCGATAAGAGCAAATCGTCTTTTGCACCACCCGTTAACGCATCTCAACGAAGACTATCAGCCGCGTCGAGACGACGCCGTTTTCCGCTCAAGGAGTCGAGAGGACCAAGATCTCCTTCCCCACTCTGCGGCGGTGAGAGCGCGTAGCCCTTCGGAATCACTCTCTCCTTTCCCTGAAAATCCCGGAGGGCGGAATATCGTAAGATGAACGCGCGAAGGGCGCGCGAAGAAGGCGCGAGGGGAACATCGCGCCGCCCACTCGCGTGGCTGCGGGTTCTCCGCACTCGCCGCGCACGGTTGCACTTGTCGGCACCGGAGGTCCCGCGGGGTCCACGGCCTCGGCTTCGGACCCCGCGGGGGTGGCGGGTACGCGCGACTAAAACATCTGCCGGCGCGTTCGGCGCCCTTTCTCGAGTCGAGCGACTTTCTAGTGTGAAAAAAGGGGGGGGGGGGATAATTTAATTTTGCAACATCTACATCTGAACTTATTAGATATCGATAAACCGACATCTCTTCTTTTTAATTGCCTTATCTAAATTTTAATTGCATCAATGAATTTGATTCATACATGAATTGTTCTCTTATCGCGCGTCATCGCACTCTTTCGTCTTCGCACTCTTTAATTATTGCATTTACATATTTATTATAATTTTTAATCGTATATTAGTAGCGTTGAACTAATGCGTGATTCGTTGCATCGAAGTATCTTGACGAAATGTTTTATAGTGTAAACTATGTAAGCAAAAGAGATGAGAGATGCAATGGGAGCAAGAGTAAGGCAGGAAAGGATAAAAGAGAAAGAGGGAGAGTGCTCGAGAAGATCTTTCGTCGCTCGAGCCGTAAGAATCGGGGTGCGGGGCAAAAAAATGTAAAACCAGCTGCCACACACGCGTCACTTATTAACAACAGCTTCTACGCGCGCACCACATGAGGACAAGTCGTTCACTCCTTATTCTCCGATTACAGGCTGTCGCTATTGCACGTATCTTCTCACCTCGCCGGTTCGTCGCGCTCCTCCCCCAATTTCTCACGATTTTTTAATCTTCCTAATCGACCGCACGTCGCATCGAAACGCGTATTAATTATCTGAAAAGAAAAAGTGTATCAGTGAAAAAAATCCTTGAAAACCTATTTGCCAAAAAATATCTTGGGATCATATTTTGCTATGGGCGCGCGGAGCACTTTTTTTTTTACGATTCGATTTCTTGCAATTCAATTCATCTGTCGTTAATGTGTTCGTTTCAGCTATCTGATACTTTGAAAACTGAGAGGAGCCATGTTCGCTTTCCGATGACACGCGGGGCAGTGACCTTTTATGCGCTTAGTTATGACACCCAGAACCATCGATACTCAAACTAAGAAACGGATGCAAAATACGGAATACTCGACCAGGTAGATTATTTGTCTCCCTATATTTTTTTTTTTTTATCGAACTTCATGTTGTGCGACACTGCGCGCGTTACAATGTGTTATTTCGCGTTTTTACATTTCTGCCATATGTGGTGCGCGCCCGCTCCGCGTTCATTCTTGCGCTACTTTTACGCGGAAAATTACGGGCGCATGTTGTCGTGTGCACGCATACGTAAGCATGAATACGCGCCGATGCATCTTGCGCATCTCTCGGGCACATCGTATCACGGGTAGATAAGTGATATAGTGGCACATGTGGTCTGCCAGCCCTCGTATGCTTACATTACATACGCGCTATGCCCGCGCTCACTCGGTTCCCTCCCCCCTCCCCCACTCCCCCCGTCTTTTTTGCCCGGGCACCTGTCAGCCTCGCTCGTACCATAGTCGCCGCATGTGTGTACGCGACCCGACCGCCCTTAAAATAAATACACCGTAAAAAGGACACCGATCATGTTCTCCCCCCATACGGATGCAATAACAGCGAAACGGAATAAAAAAAAAAGGCATCTCGGGCGCGTTTAATCGCACCCCACATGAAAAACCACCGACTGCTCCCCCCCCCCCCCCCCCGCGTAATCCCGCGAGAATTATATCTCAATACGAATTAATAAACTTGTACAAGTGTGCGACGTATAACACGTATGTGCAGAATTCTCCTCAATTCTGTATGAACATCTTAACTTTTAATGTCGATCTTCGACGTTATTGCATCCCAATAGTTTACTCGTGGAAAAATGTCTAAAAAGAATTCTAAAAGATAGGGAAAAAATGCAGGAAAAAAAATGTCTCGAATTAAATTAACGCGAGCACTTGACGTGGGCCGCATCACACGTACGTGTACGTGTCGGCAAACGTTTAGCATTCGGTCAAGCGACGTAAAAATAGAAAGACGCGCGCTCTGCATGTGACTTCGTATAATTAGGTACCGAGCCCGAGAGGAGACGTTGAGTGGAGTTCTATGCACCATACGTTACAAGCATAGTGCATTAGAGAGAGTCTAACGGACCACCCATTCGTCTTTTTTCCCTCAAAGGCGAAGATGACGTAAAATCCTAAACTGATGTAAGTCTCTAAACGAGAATTACATAAACCGTCTCCACATGTAGACGGATGTTTTTATAAGATCGCTTGATATCAGAGGTTTGATTATTAAGAGCGATTTTCTTGCAAATAGATATATTAAAAACTTTTCTCTCATTGCTGAGATTAAAAAAAATCGTACAAAACTTAATTATACTCACTGGAATTATAAAAATAACAATTTAATATTGTCCGTAACTGCTGACATCAACGTTATATGGTACATTAATATTCATGACTTTAGACGTGGAACATCTACTGCCATCAATTTTAGGTTCACTTTCAACAATTGGGAAATGCTGCACGCGTCCACTATTCCAGGCTATTGTCAGACAAATCCACGATGAATGCTTTTGATAAAAGTTAATGCAGTTTGGCACTTCCCCGGGAAATCCTTTGATAAGGCAAGTTGGCTGAACATCCACTATCCGCGATAAATTACTCAGGTTTGTTTTAACCAGTGCAATTACGGGACTGTCCTATATTGTTGAAAAGAAGACAAATGGCATTAGAACAAAATATTTTATAATTAATGTTTTTGTAACAACAAATCTATTCGTTTTAGCTGCATTTTTTATGCCTTATATATATATTTTTTTCTTTTTAAAAAACTGTATATTTAATTTATATATAAAAAAGTGCAGTTGAAACGAGTAAATTGGTTTAATAATTTTTTTTCACAAACCTGAAAGAGAATTGCGAGATATCGTCCAGTTGGATCCCATTCCATAGAAACTATTCTGCCTCCCACTATGATATAGTCATCATTATCATCCGATGAAAAGTTTACTTTCGTCAAATCGATTAGACGCATAGCTATCTTTACATCATTGTTCGTTCCTTTTTTAACGTCAAATATGTTACTTTGCAGTGGCAATGAAAATATTGTAGCAGGATCTTCGGTAGTAGTGAAGAGTAATGTTAAATTAGGACCAAAACATGCAGCCGCTACACGACCACGGGGTACAGTCCACCTTTCTGGACGCCATTGTGTGGGCACGCCAGTATTCCAAACTCTAAAATAAATATATCTTCATTAATTACATATCCAGTAATTGAATGTTAGACGAACTTGAAAGAAGATATACAGAGACATAAAAGTACAAAGACAAATGTACAAAGAAAATATAGACATAAAAGTACAAAGACAATTACCGAAAAATATTTCTACACGAAGCAGCGAATAATCGCGATCCACAAGGTGACCACCGTATAAAACATATGCCACCTCCACCGACACGTTTCAGAGGAACCCCCTCTTCTTTAGAAACATCCCAAATTATTATATTTGAGTCTGTTGGTGAGCAAGATGCCAACAAATCGCCCTTTAAAGAAAGAAAGACAAAAGATTTTGTAATATTTATAAATAAATTTAGAAATTGTTACGATATACTTCTATAATATGCTTAGTATGAACAAGAGCAAAATAACAAATTACTTGTGGATGCCATATGACACTTGTAACAGGCCCATGATTTCTTTGCTTTAGAAGTACTGCATGACTAAGTAAATTACTGGCTGCTCCCAATTCTATCGTCCAAATTAATATCCCAGAGTAGCAAGCAGCTGCTAATTCACGACCAGCGTGTGGTCTCCAACTCAAACAACAGACTGACTTCTGTGCACTGTGTCTCAATATCGGTACGCCTAATATACCGTGTGAAAAAATGCGAATTCGATCGTCCCTCGTAGCTACAGCCAGTCGAGAACAATGCGGATGCCAAGACAGACATCTTACCTATCATAAATACACAAAAATATAATAAAGATCCATAGATACTTTGACGCACTTATTCTTAATCGAGTCACGTTACCAGTGAAGTATTCCAATCCCGCGTAGCGACAATATCAGCGACAGATCCAGTTCCTGATGTGGGTAACACATCTCTCTGATATATTCCTCTTTCCATCAAGTCCAACATCCAGTTTAATCTGTAAAATTATATATTTTTTTCACATTGATACAAAATTATATTAAATCTAATTAAAAGTGCAAGATACGAATTTTATGATACCTCGTTGCTATCCAATATACAACTTTTGTGACCTGCTGTGGGTTTGTAGCCGCAGTAAAGCGAATGGCTTCTGACCATCCTTTCTCTCTCCAAACATTAGCAATCTTCTTGAAAATACTGTCGTGAACAGGTAGAAATAATTCTCCTGCACTAACCGTGCGTGAAGAATCACGAGTAGCCAGAATGTCTGGTGTGATGGAAACCTCAGGATACGTACGCAAGTACCTGGCAAATGGTTGAATCTCATCCTGTAGATTGTCATAAGTGCAGTAATGCACAGCACTCTCAATCAAACCAACAGCGGTCGTATCGCCGACAAAAGCAGGACAATCAAAGTCCTGAAGTGACAATATCTTCAGCATCTTTCCTTTTTGTCAACTGTTGTGACCGACTTAACCTGTACATTTAGACAATCTAACCTATACACAAAGCAACATTACAATTATTTCATAAGATAAATACATTGCTAATCTATAATTTTTTCAACCAATTATACAAACAATTGAGGTATTTAATATCACATATTCCAAATGCAAATCAATATGCTTTTTCTAACCTATATAACTTTACACTGTGTAATTTCTGTGCTGTTTCAGCAACTAGAATCTGACATCGACACTTTTTGAAAGTAAATTATTTTGAGAATGTTATGAATGTTATTCTTTAATTCATTTCACTTTGATAATGAAATTTTTATCGTTACAAACCAAAACCACTAAAATCTAGGAATAAAAAATTATTATTGTTATACTAATAGTTTGTCCTCAGATCCATTATTTCACTCAGAATCATACTTTATCTCTATTTTGAAAAAGTAATGCTATATAAATATGTAACGGTAAAAAGAACATAAAAAATACAAAATCGTTACAAACTATTAGAAAACTATATACCAACTCATCAGTTTTTATTTTTAAAAATTGTAGTCACAATATATGTTATATTTTGTCCAATTAAAATCTCGAGGAAAATTAGAAATTTACATGCATAATATTTTGATAATTTAAAAATGCAAAATGCATACCTCTTACTAGCTAGCAAGCCGGGGAAAATGGCGTGCTCTTATTTACATCAGTCGTCACGACAACGAGCTATCATCGCGAGCTATCAAACGCGCGTGCGCACGGTATTCGAAAGGTTATTCGAATTCTCGACGCTGCGAAACGACGACGAACCGCGGTGCTCGGTGCGACTTGTATGACATTCCGTGCAGATTCGTTCGCTGAACAATATAAAGTAATCACAATCTAAACAACAATTCATGCTCGTTCAAGAATCCGTCAATAAATCGCGAACAGCGTGAATTGGAACAGCCGGCAGCGCGAACTAGGCGTGCGTAAATCGCAAGAAACTCTCATCTACACTTTTTGTATCTGTTTATCTCTGTCTCTCTTTCTTTTCGCGTCGCCGGCATACGTTTGTTTCCTCCCGAGTGCAAGTGCAACAAAACGCGGCCGCGGAGAACAGACCTATCAGCATAGCGACGGCCGCAAGGAAGGTGGGGGCGCGCGCGAGAGGAAGAGAGAGAAAGAGAGAAGGCGGAAGAACCGAGCAAGATAGTTGACGGGTATCGTCGGGAGGGGTGAGGTGGGGTCCGCAGTGTGCGATCGCCGTTCGTGCGGCGTGGATTGCGTTATTCGAGCTGTTCGTTACGTTCGCGAACCGAGGACTGAGCTTTTCGCGAGAGAGAGCTTCGCCGTCAGTTATATACGTGCGCGGTGCGGCAACGAACGAACGAACGAACGAAGCGAGCGAACATACGTGCGTGCGAACGACTGAACGATCGAGCTTTCACCCTCCTTGATTCCGACGAAGCGATCGGCGATTCGGATTCGCGATGCTACCGCCGAGGTAGTCCGCGAATCGTGCTCGGGGGGGATTCACCGCGCGATGACGATCTCGGTCCGTCGAGGGTCGTTCTCGTCATAGAAGAAGAAGAAGAAGAAGAGGAAAAAAAAAAAGCAGAGAACGAGCGTGTTCAACCGAGAGAGATCATTGCGGCGCAGGACGAGGCGCAGAGCGAAAGCGGCGGAGGAGTCGGTGGTGGTGCGGGCGACCGCGAGAGATGGGCAAGAAGGGTTCCAAGCGGAAGACCCGATGGAGAACACTGAGCATCGGTGGTGAGTTTCACTTCCGTCTTTCTATCTATATGCTCATCCATTTCCTATCCGCCGCGCCGCCGTCGTGTCTCGCGCAATCTTGGTAAAAATTTCTCGTACAGGCGATTCCGCGCCGTGAGAGACGTGAAGTATGCGACCGGTCATCGATCAACCGCGCGCGCGAGAGATGTCGCGGAAAGAGAGAGAAAGCGTGCGAGGAAGGAGAGGACATTTTCGCGTTATCGCGAGGTGTTGGCCTACTCCTTCTCAAGACGACCCTCGCTGCGTTATCTCAGATCTCCAAATCTGTTCCTCTCGGCCTCGTATTTGCACGCTTCCCCCGCTGAAGATAAAACGTGTCGCACACCGAGTCTTCGAAAGGAGGAAAAGCAGGGATGAATCGTCAGCGGAAAAAAAATCAAACGCACGTAATTCGGTTTCGATCGATCGTCGGCGAATGCGGAAAGGACAGTCGAGAGAGGATAATTAGTCTCTGCAGAATCATCCTGCATCCCCTAACTTCTGTTTCCTTGGGGTTGCGCGGAACGTCCGAGAAATCTTTTCTTAGGCTGGACGTTTTCGCATGCCACGACGTGAAATCACGTATCTTGTAGTCTTTATGAAAAAAACAAAAAATGAACGATGCGGCTCTAGCATAACAAACAAGGGCGCGAGAGCGCTGTCTCTAGGACGAGTAGAACGATGGTTAAGCTATGCGTTCTCGTTCGCGTACGCTTTCTAATCGTAATAATAGGAGTCTAGCCTTCGGTTTCTCGTGAGAGGCTGAAACTTCTTCCGGAAAATTCGACACGAAACATTCGGATTATTAGGTTATTTGAAAAATCTGCACACATTTTTCTATCCATTTTACTGCAAACGTAAATATGCAATAAAAGAAAATAAATCATTAATATAATTTCTGTTTCGATATTTTTTTTTCCATTGTTT
This sequence comes from Linepithema humile, assembly GCF_040581485.1. NCBI lineage: Eukaryota > Metazoa > Arthropoda > Insecta > Hymenoptera > Formicidae > Linepithema > Linepithema humile. The sequence goes on along the minus strand of NC_090129.1, from coordinate 31,291,217 downwards.
CACCGATTGATCTATGAATAAAATTTAATAGATGTTTGCATTGAAAAAGATTGAAAAATGCAAAAGCTTTCGAAATAACCTAAAATTTTGTTGTCGAAAATGTCAAATTTTTGCTAATGAAACTCTGTAGAAAGCTAATAATAGCTCAGTATTTTTGCAATTTGATATTAATTTGTAAATGCTTCTCCAACAATGAGATATTTTTCGTTTTTTTTGTAAATGGAAAACTAATAAAATCTGCATCATTTAATAAGTTAGAATTTTCGGAAGTCGAACTTTTAATTCGCAAAGCTGATTATACGCTTAATCGTAACGATGGAGATCAATTTTTAACTTTTGTATAAAAACGAAGACTAAACATTTTTACACGCGTTTTTATAAGAGTCATATTAAATCGTAATCTTATTAAATAATTTATTATTCTCTTAGTAGTTATATCAAAATAGTTTATTGTTCTGAAAATACGATAAGAGTTAATCAACATTGAGAGAGTTGCTTTTAACTGCTCTATTTGCCGATCTTGCTTGTAAAGTCAAAGCTTTTAAACGAGATTCACTTCTCGAGTCGTTTATCGTTATCAAAATCGAATTTTTTCAATCCGATACAAGCTGCCTCTAAACCGAGAAACGACGAAGACTAGGACTTTAACCTCAGAATGCTATTTGTACGTTTCTGAGATGTATATGTTCCTATTTGTCTTCTCTCTTCTGATATAGGTCGAAAAAGTTTCAACTTCTCTCATTTTCCAAAAGTCAGATTTTCTGACAGTTTTACAGTCGTGACTTGCTCATGACACTTGATAATTAGATTGATTCAGTGCACATAATTCTGCGTAATTTTTCTTTGAGAGGGTCTTCATGTGGTCACAGATAACTGTGTGGAAAAGAAGTAGGAGAAAAAAATTATTAACGTCCCAGCGCAATCTCTGTCAATTATCTGTATCTTCCGATATCGCGCGAAGAACCGGAGCTTTTCGGGGGTGACTTTACGACGCATTTATCGTCGCCGATAACCCTGGTTCACCGAGTCGTTCTTTCACTCGCGATTTAGCGATGTTACTCGGGGCAGCGTACTCGCCTTAGAATCCGACTCGCGCCGCCGATGCATCGATCCGCACCACCCTCTACCTGACTTTACGCCTCCGTAACGTAGGTATCGTACCTACTTACCCGCTTAGGCGTACCGCGTAAGATCGCGCTCTATACACCGCGACCTTCCCCTGTGCTTGAACATTTGTACAACTTGTTTCTTTCCTCGGGACGAGAAATAAGGAAAAAAAGCAAGGTTTACCACTACGATGTTTACTGCTCGCGGTGTTATCCTTGCTGAAGTACATCTCGCCAACAACGCTTTGATTTTTTGTTTTCCTCCTAGAAAAAATTGCACAATAGAAAATTAAAAATGATTTTGTACTCAATTTTTTGATAAAAGTAACGATAAATTGCAAAAGTCTCCTCTCATCGTGGTTTTGCGATGTATGTACGGTTAATTATTTCAGACAAATATTTGCGAATAAATATTTGCAAGTATTACGCGAAAACGCAATGTCTATAGCCAGTCTATAGTCATAAAAATCTATTACACACGCTTTACAAATTTGTTATGTATTTTCGACAGAGAGATATTTACATTTCTTCAATTTCTTTTCGATGTACACTGTACACGTGAGCGAGTTCAAGGAAATTGTGCGTCTTACGCAAACACAAACAGTCTTATAACAGCATACATTTAGTTTACTTTGCTTTTAATAATATGAAAATGTGGAAAGTCAAAGTGGATATAAATTTTCGTGGCGTATATTAATCACGTAACATTGAGTAGCGAAGAAAGTTCATACAAATTTGGTGGAAAATAAAATATCAAACACCGGCTCTATTTCAATCCTTCATGTTTGATATTTAAAAATATCTGATATTTCACGGTGAAAAACGATTCGCATTTTGCACTCGAATGCCGACATATTTTCGGAATAAACTGATTTTGCCAGGTGATAACATGCGAGGTTTGCACTAGTCATTTATCAGTTATTTTGCGTAAAAAAACTTTGGCCTGTGTTGCACACACATTATATTGCCTCCACTTTTACAAGTTTGCACAACATGAAAGAACTTTTCTTTATTTGTGAAAGAGGAACGTCCCGTACAGCTGTAAACGCAAAATTTTTTCTCGCATTCACACGCTATTTTATATATGCAAAGAAATAAATTTTTAAACGCATTCAAAAGATAGGATCGAGTGTTTTGCAAACAGCTTCGAAATATGTTGCGATAAAGGAATATTTGCGACAGGACAAACGACCCGTTATGACACTGAAACCTGACAAAGAGAGAGAGAGAGTGTACCGACATAAGTACTATTCATAAAAGTATTCGCAAAAGTCAGTCGCGGTTTGAAAGCAGGGTCGTCGCATAAACATACGTATCCTATTTTCAAAGCAGATTACATAATGTTGACATAATATCGCGGTGAGAGATTAGACGTCCCGTTGTGTGTGTGTGTATCGCGAATATTCAGAATGCCTATCTGAAATTAAATGTTTATTGAATGATTATTGCACAGCACAATATGAATGGAAAAAAATGTCGAGGCAGATATTTGTTGCGGAAGTAGAATCATAAAACTTTCCATTGTGCGACTGTGACAAAAATGTATCTTCGGCGAGAAGAAGAAACAGAAAGAAGAAGAGAAAAGGAAGAAATTGGAAAACCTTTACATCTCTTTTTGACAGTACTATTGTGGCTGCTTCTATTGTGGCTAATTTCCTGTTGGAACGGAGATCTGTAGTTTATTTCCGAATGAAACAGAAGGGTGGCTGAAAAGTAACACAACGCGTACGTTCTTTATCGCGTACTTATCTCCATCTCGTTGTCTCATAGTTTTTCATAATATCGGACGCGAGAGAAAACTTTCTCGGCACCGGAGCGTAAATCGCCACTGTTCTTCTCCCCTCGTATACCCGGCGGCGCATCTCCGTAACGGATAACCCCGTCGATGCGCGCCTTCATCTATGTCCGCCCGGGTGACCCGATAGCTCGCGACGCGTCGAGTGTAAACTTCGTTACTTGAGGAGCGGCTGTCCACTCTATCTCACGAGGTTTTCGCAATGATATTCCGTGCTTGATCTGCGTGGCCTCTTTTATCGTCCGCTCATTTATTACGACCAATAACGCTTAATGCAATTGTAATAAATGCAATAACGCAATAGTAAATTTCCAGCGGTCGCCAGAAAAAAGAATATGAAGCAGTTCCTTTACACAAGTGTCAGAAATGATAATTACGTTGCTTTTCACAGCGATACTGTAACTGAAAATAGATATTTCAAATTAAATTTTATTCGCGATAATTTTAGGTTTTTCGTTAGCAGCCTGACATTTAGGAAAAAAACTTGACTGCAATTAATTATCGAATTTCAATCGAGGAATTATTTTAATGTAAAATGTAAATTTTTATATATGCGTCGGATTTTTTATTTGCTCTACAAATATTGAATATTTCTGGATAAATTTTCATTGACAGCTTAAATGAATTGAAGAGTTAGTTTCCTTTTCAAACGTTATGCAAATGTCATTCATTATTAAAGGTATCATTCATCACTACACATGTCAGAGGTAAACCACCTGTGACCACTATTATTGTTCTAGTCACAATAGTCCCAGTTACATGACTATTCACAAATCCTCTTCTTCTCTAACCAGTCTTTATTTAATTATAGGAAATTGTTGAGCGCATCTGTTTAGATATATAGTACACGAAATGTACAAATATCGCGCAAAATCATAATGCAAACAACTGTATATAGATAACAATTCAATTACATTCTATGATCGTTATATTGCGCCATTCACAATTACAGATGTTATTCAAAATCGCTAATTCCATTCATTATTATCCGCTTATTATCCGTTATTATCTTAATCGCAGTAATTCGCACACTTTCAGTCATTTTCGAGTCTGTGAGAAATAAAATAATAACGAGAATGAAAATTATAGTTCATACGCGACTCACCGAGAACCGTCAAGCATTATATTTGCGACGAATAATGCGCAACGCGTTGTTGTTAGGAAAAGAAATTTCAAATCGAATGCAATCCATCGTCGATAGTGACAGATGCGGACACATTCGAGCACACTAGGTCAGAGCGGTAATGAGCTGCGCGTCTCGATGTAGGGGCAATTGCCAAATGCAATAGTGCCGCGTTTCATAACGCCGCAGTAGGGTGAGACAGCTATATATGTACGCGTTATGTAGTAATTATGGTGAATAGTCGAAAGCAGTGATGTACAAGCCGCGGGTACTGCGATCGTTTTGACCTTATGCGGTTTCACGGTGACAGTCTGCCGTAAAGCAAATTAATAAATATTGCTCTGACATTTGCATAAAAATACACCACAATTCCATTATAAGAGCATTAAAGCGTGAAATCTAATTATTAATGTTGCAAAATGTTATTCTGCTGATTAAGAATCATTGCATTGACTTTTCGCACTACACACATTTCATATTAAATTGAATGATATTTAATAATTTTGAATTAAAACTATTTTATATATTCATGAATTTATTCTTCTCTTCTAAGGAAGATTTTTTTACGAAAGATTATGTGTAAAAAGTACAAACTAGTACGAAATAAGGTTACATTAACTATTGATTTCAATCGTTTAGCATAAAAGAACGAAAATTCAGAATTAGATTTTTTTTTTTATATTCAGTAGTGGCTTCTGGTGTTTTGCATCGATATGCTTTATGCTTGGCTCTTATCGTTACGATAATCCTATTCGAGCAGTTATTGCGATTAGATTAAAATTCGTACGATATCGAAGCCAGTAACAAAGATTATTTATGGAACAATGTTACACATTCCGTTATGCAATCATATAATTGCGTGTTTTGTTTTGTTTCGACGGAAAATAGAATTATTTCGTCAAATCTAGTTATAAATAGCACGAATTAATCGTAATATAATGTATTAACATGCAATGCACAATGCACACACGTAACTTGGTTTACTTCTAGCTTTTCTACCGGGATAAAGATCAAAGAACCATTATATTTGAGAATGCGCTTCCAAGAAGTCAAATCAAGAACTAAGCAGAAAGTTATGCTATTCCAAGGTGGACTTACAAAATTTGGAGTACTGCCAATTTGCCGTATGAATGTTTAGGTGGTAGAACTTAATGAGTTGAAGCTTAATGAACAATAGACTTTCAGATTGCTGAATAGTGTCTCCAATAAAACTATTTTGTTAGTAACCAAAGTAGATTCTCTATGATATTTCTGCCTTCGCTTTGAGACGCTGTTTTGTTTTATCCTACTCAAATCCTTTATTTGCAAGACGTGGCTGCTACCGTACGCTTTCTCATTCAAAAGACGCATATTTAAATCAAAATCCCAGGGAAAATTAATGACATCGTTATTATAAAGACGCGATAGCAGAAACGATTATCTTGGATTATGCGTAATGGCTAATGGAGTGGTTAACGAGCATCCCCGATGCATTTCCGCGATCGTGTCTCCGAATCGCGAAGCGAGAAGAGCGAAAAGTGTAATGTAGCGTATAACTTCGGCGATCTATCACTGCCAAAACAGGCAGCTTTTTTTAACGCTCTCTCGGGACCATAAATATGTCAAATATTATCGATGGCTTGTTAGGACGTCAATTAAGAATTTAAACTGCCGGAGGATATATAATAAAGTATAATAGAAATTATTTTTATAAATAACAAAGCTGAATCGTTATTTTGGAGTTGAGTTTCCTATTTTTCCTCGATAATATCTCTATTTATTGCAATAATTAAAAATTCGATCTATTGTATGCAAATAAAATGTACAATATTAAAATATTTCCGTTTATACAAGACGGTAACTTTATCTCTGCTTTTATGCTTTGCGCGATACGCGTTTAATCTCATCGCGGTTTATTTTTGCCTGTTCGCTTCGGACTTTCGCGTAACTTTGCGCATTTTTCAACAATATCTAGCTAGATCTAAATTTGTCACGCTCTCCGCGTGACCGCTCCACGTTGAAAGCAATAATGACCGAGAATAGCCGTTCTTCGCAAAAGTTTGTTATTACAAAGAGATAAAGATATTTACCAGCCGCGTTGTGAGTTTCTAGGGCCGAGAGAGGGAAACTCCCGTTCAACTCGATGCCGGAGCGAATCAATAGTTAGGCGTCGCGTCTCTCGATCGTCGTCGTGCCACGAATAGGAAATGAAATGCCTCGTCGGGCTAATGTTTCGGGATGAAACTCAAAATAAATCTCAACCAGGCATTATTATGTCGCCGCTCCCATTGATTTTCTTCGGAAATTTCCATGTAATCTGTGTTTTTTTTCCATTTTTAGCTTCGTGCGAAAATTTATAATAAAATTTTTTTTCTACAAAGCTTAAAGAATAAAAAACAGCTTTTGCGTGCAACACGTATTTAGTTCAAAAATACCCTTTACAGATATAAATATTCAGTCAATAAAATTGATCGCGCTTCCAGTTGGAAATGTTTAAATTTATCACGGTATTAATAGTCTTTTTGCAACGGTATCGACATATTACAATATCTTTATTGCTTGTGCTAACAAAGCGAAAGCTTTTGTTGTAATAAATTAATAACACACAACGTACAAAATAATTAATATATTCATATAAAAAATATGAAGTACTGCACAGAATTATTATTTCTGATCGAGTGTTAAAGTCTTCATTTTCTATCTGCATTATATTATTCCTCTTCCTACTTTTAACTAATACAACAGATACAATGTCTATGTACGTGAAACATATATCTCACAAAAATCGAAATGTTCTACTGTTGAAATTATAAATATCATTTTTCGATTGATTAGTTGGAATAGTTAATCGAAAGTAATGTAGATAACATTTCTACGCATGAGCACGTATGATAATCTTGAGAGTGTCTCTCTTCCTTCCCGGAAAATCGATTGTACCGCATCTTAAATTTCTTATACGCCGGCAGACATCGTGGCAAAGCGCAGGCTGCTATAGTACCATAAGTGATCGACTCTTACTACTGCGAATGCATACGCCGCATTTTTCCACGCGCGCGTCTCTGACCGGAGCTTATCGAGAAAGTAAGATCATCCCCTTGTGCTCGCAACGCAATATGTCCGCAGGCAAGTCGGCCACTGTTTTTCCCGCCAAATGTATTTGCGTTTCTAATTGCAAATTGGACCGGTGATAAATGGATCCTCCCAAGTTTTCGACTAACTAGTGTAAAATTTATCGCCACGTTCCTAAATTGATCTGCAGGCTATCTAATAAAAAAAACATGACGTACGATTTATGGCATTAATACAGACGTAAAGGCAGATAAATTACGTTAAAACGGCGTAAGAAGAAGATATTACACGAGCTCGGTAAAACGAGATTATTCCCTTGCGCTCGCAATGCGAATATATCTGCATAAATGTAATGAGCTTCCACTATGTCAGTCAGATTCTATTTCCAATGAGCAACGAGAATCATTTGTATTTATCTCTCGCATAAATGAGATTTCATTTATATCTCATCTATTACAATATTTAAATATATTTACATATATATTAGTTTCTGATTTATTCTTTTATATCTATATAAGTCATGGAAACACAAGGCACAATACCATTTATTAAAACTTAGAGAAAAGGAATCTCGCATTATTTATTTTGCTATTTTTATTTTAATTAAATTAGGATTATTTACGAGGATATAATTAGATGTAAACAGTAATAAATATTAGGCTCATTAAAAAGTTTCTTTTTTAAACTGTAAATCTCTTGTAAAAAGGAGAGACAAGGATATCTGATTTATATAACACTTTTTTTAAAGAAAATTAGTACTACTCACGTTAAACACGTGATAATGCGTGAAAAAATTTATCAGAGCAAGTATAATTATACCACGCCTTCTCTCTTCGCTATTAAGTGAAATTATAGCGTAAATTATACAGTTTCGTGTTTCAGTAATTAAAATACTGATGTCTGAGCGAGATCCTCAAGATCGATAGTAACCCCGCGTGAACTTTAGACACAACCGGCAAGCACAAGTGTGTGCTAAGTATAACATTGACAAAAACAGAAAGAATAAAGTTGAGTAGGTATGCACGCACGTGTGTTCTACAGAGGCTGCATCAGAACGGAGGCCGCGGTCGGTTACGTAAGTACTCACGGCGCATTTTCCACCGAACATCGAACCTGATATGAGTATTCTATTTTAAAAGGGTCGCAAGACGAATTACGAAACACATTGGATTGAAATAAGACGCGAGGAGTAGTAATTGATATGTTCGTCGTGATGTAACACTCGTACATTAATGAAGATCGCTGAAACAATTGGAGCGAAATTAAGTAGAAGTGATCAGCGTGTACGAGCCACAGCATGATTCATATTTATGCTAACATTAGAAGCAATTACATCCAGCTAATGAGCACACGTTATCCAAGTGAATTTACAATAATTACGATAATCATTACCTAATAACCATTATCTAATGAGTTCACTTATGATAAGGGCTTTGCTATTAATTGATCACACAAGATTAATTGATGCTTTTTGATTGATAAAAAAAAGGAGTTGCATTTTTAATGAATGATAAAATATAATCACGCTTTAATTTAAATACTTAGATATTGTCATTCTTACTCGACAGATACAGCGCGTTACTTTACTAATTACGTTTTAATAATTTTACTAATGACGTATGTATAAAAATTCTATTATGAAGTATATTTAATTCTAACTTTTATGCCGTATTTATTGTTTTGACATCAATTAATCATTTCGCTCCGATTAAAACGCGTTGTTATATCGTCAGGTCAAGCCATTAATGTAAAAAGAGATAATAGTGTATTATTCATTTCTATAATTAAATTTAATTCAAAGAAAAATCTTCATTTTTTTTCTCTCGTCGAGACAAGAACAATAACGTCAATAACATTATTACGTAAAGCTCTTTTTGCTCTCCGCTCACGTCAGCAATGATATTTCGCGAATACATGAAATCGGAATGCGGATTGACAAATAAGCGTCAGCGTGTACGAGAAAAAATAAATAGGCGTCTTCGTCTCTCTTACTCTGCGTGCGTACATATCGTCGGGCGTGGACGGAATTTTCACACGTTGCACGTGCTGAAGATCGTAGACCTTCCTGACGTCCGTACGAATTATGTAACCACCTCATCGCGGCCATCGGCAATAAAACGCAATGTTGCGAACAGTACCTGCGGCTGTATGCGTGACGCGCGCGGCGAATATATCGTTTCGAATACGTGTCCATCCATACACACATACACACATACACCGAATACCTAACTGAGTAAAGTGCGTGGAACAGAGAGCCTGCGAGTTCAGAGTTATGAATAGCACGTGAGTGACCACGAGGTACTCGTCACATGCTCTCGCGCCTTGCGATCGCGCGGAAGTTTTTCGTGCCGCGCCGACGATGACGGCGAGTGTCACACGACGGTGTCTCGGGCGCATGATTTTGACTCGACGGCAGCATTTTCGGATTGATCTTACACAATCCGGCTGAGTCTTCCGTGTTTAAACCTGGAGTAGACGCGAGACGCGTCCCCGTCGCGCCGATTGCACGGCGTGTCTCGCTGTTCCTCGCGTTTTCTTTCGTTCCTTGATCAGTCTGGAGTAAATTTTTTCTTTTGCAACAATTTGTTTAATTGATATATATATATATATATATATATATATATATATATATAAAATTTGATATGTATATAAAAAATAATTAATGCTATTTATCAGAAACATTTTTTCTCTTTTTGTTGCAAATCTACATTAAATATTAGATAGTAAATAAAGAATATTTTTTCTCCGCTTTGCTAATTAATCACTTCTATTTATTTTACGTTTGTTTGGAGAAAGAATGTGATTTTCACATTTAACAACTGAGGAATCATTATACTGATTAAACAGAAAACTAGCTTGTTTCGTGAGAAAGATAAATTCTGCAGTTCAAGAATAACAAAGTGAATAGAAAAATAACATTTGTATAAAGTAATTTTAAATATTGTTAATAAATATAATTTTTAGAAATTTAGCACTTGGAGTTCTAACATCTCTTTTAGGGAGAAATTAATACCAAGTTGCTCTTGGAATTTGTCAAAGTTTATATAATAGTAAATTATTATGCGGCGTTCCGCATTGGCACACCCATGACACCTAAAAGTGTATTCATTGCCGATGTTAAATCGCGGGAGATGTCTAGGAATGTTAATAATAGAATCTGCACTAAGAGAATTACGCGTTCACGTTTGCACGCTTGCGGTGTTCCGTAGAACACAAAATTGGAACCTTACGCGCTATTTTTATTTATCGACACCGTCCGCCGCATTTACGATCTCTCCGGTTCGTTACGCCGTCGCCTGTTTTTACATCGAAATAGTCATTTTACGGTTCTCTAAGCGTCAAACTCGCGCGACGGTATCAATGATTTACGCTTCTCACGCTGGCAAGCACTGTTCATTCCTTGCCGACATGTACTCCGATCTACATTGTCGCGCCTTGAAAGGTGAAGGAACTCTTTGGATCCTTTGCCAATTCTAGTGCCGCTAATATAATGTTTCGATATTGTGCATTTCTGAAATCGTAAAAGAAAAGTTCTGACACTTTACCAATAGTAGAAGAATGTTTCCGTTTAAAAATCCACATGGTTCTAGAATAAGGATTGCTACTTTTTGTTTAAGGAAAGATTATTACGTCCATCATCCTCAGGAAAGTAATTCATACATTTATATTCAAAATTCGAAAAACTTACATGAAGTTATGAATATCTTATCTTAATTAATCCGCATGCTAACTCGGTTCGTCTTCGAAAATAGCGCACGATGAAATATTTCAGTTTTAAAATTTAAATTTTTTTATACTAACACTGCATAATCCAAAGTTATACCAATACTATTCTAAATTAAACCTGCATAATTAATCTAGTTTGAGCGCTTGAATTTTTTAGCGAATTATGTAATATTTTCATCAGGCCGGTGAAAAGCTTTTTGACGTTGCTGTAACTCTTTTATAATTATTAATTAGGTTTTTGAATAATTAATAAATTGGGGTTTAAACAAAACATCGACTCGGCATTTAATTACGAAGCATCGTTTCTCCGAGCAGTCGTGATTGACAATCAGAAAGACTTCGTTTCAAATTGATTACTTTACACACGAGGTACATTTTTCGCGAGACGATATTTTTAAATATTTAGCAATTTTTGTTTAAGTCGCCTATATCAAACTATGATTTCTATGCACTATTTTTAAATGCGAGCTAAATTGACATACCGATTAATTCTGATAAGAGAGTATTCACCACCACAACAGTTATGCAATGTAATCTCACATACTTTCAAGTATGGCGAATGCAATACGACATATCATATCATGTTATACAAGCTTATAAACTTGACATTTAATCTGGTTCTCACTTATCAAAGATAAATATGTTTTATACGTATAAAAATGTACGTGGTTCAATTGGAAGAAAGCAGATCTAGATCTGAAACGGTTTCCATATAAAAGAAATCAAGTGTCTGTTTAAAGTTAAAAAAGTTTTTATCTCTTTGAAATATTATTCATATCAGAAAAAATTAGCGCTATTTATTCTTCCTAATAATAAATCATAATTTGAAGAGAAGTAAATGCAGAAAAAATTTTATATAATAATTTCTCGGTAATTTTTCGATACTTTCTTGGTGTTAACATTTTCACCAAGCACAGGTATTCAAGGAAATTACATTGTTTAACTTTATGGTTATCAGTAAGCATTGTGTTCGCCAAATAACTTCTCACTTTCTGTCTCATTTATCAGTTGAAGCTGTATTTGTGAATATTTTGCGGACAAGTATTTCTATTCAAATGTATGTTATTGTCTTTAAATTACAATTTATATAAATAATTATTTATCCCAAATCAAAATCTTTGAAATAGTTTCAGAATTTGGAGTATTTCTCACATTGATTTACTTAAAAAAAAAGGTAGTTTTTTACGCTCTAGAAAATATCAAATTTCTAACTAATCAAACTTTTTAAAAAGTGAAGAAAAACTGCTACAAGAATCTAAAGCTTCCAATGTGTTTAGTAGATATTGCCAAAGGTTGTCATAACACATTTTTTGTGATTTCCTTGCTATAGCACATGTGGAGGGTTAAAGATCAAATTACAAGATGTTACAAAAAGACGTCCCCCGTCTACGCAGTATCTCCTTTCTTAAAATGGGCTGTCCCGAATGCGACGTGTTAATATTGGCTTTTGATATATCGTTATTACAGGCAGATTTCTTATTTTTTTTAATACAAACCTAATAATTTTAATTTTAATTGTCGACGTATTATTTTTACACTAATTCCTTTATCTTATTAACAATTTTTCATATTGCGCACATTCAATCGTAGCAGGTGTATCAATTTATTAACGTATTTATTATAACGTAGTTTATTAGCGATCCGTATTAACTTTTTGTAATATAAATATTACGCGCCAATGGTTTTATTTTATTAACGGCTCTATATAATATTAATTTTACTTTACATGTATTTAATGACAATAAATACATTGATTTACTAGCAATTTATTAACAATCCATAATAGCTTTTGAGATTTTAATATTATAATAATGCCGTTATTTCGCGCATTCAGTAATAAATAAATGCAACAAACTGCAGGTCATCAGCGACTGCATTTTTCAAATATCATTACGAGATTGCCATAACGAATTTAACAATTTTGTACTTTCTAAAAATACAGGAATATTACGTTAATATGTTGCAAAATAATTACAATTCTCAATACATTAATATCATAATTAAAGATTGTATTTAATGGTGTTTTACGAAGCACCATTTATGTATGTTGCATAAAAATGCAATACATCATGTAAGAAAACGGTATTAACAGCATGTGCATTTTTTAGAAAGTCTAGACACTTACTCAGACTACTAAAATAGTAAATTATAAAGTCCTGTATCAAAGTTCGAAGCAAAGTCCTGCGCCGCAGTTCGCGGAACTTTGCTTGTGTCGCATCTCCCACTTCACGAGACATGATAATTGGTTAAATCATCAGGCCATATATTATTTGCGCTGGCGCTTAAAACTACGGCATATGGGTTTCAGCGTACATCCGGCGCCGGAGAATAATATTCGTAGAAACCGTGGCGGAGAGATAGAGAGAAAGAGCATCGTCGGCTCTATGTTTTTGATAATGTGCCTAAGCCCGTTCTATAACAGTCCGACGTGTTCTAAATCATTATGCTTTGACTATTTGTGAGGCGTCGTCTACGTGTCAACCTGCCACGAGGACGACGAGCAAAGTGCGTCCGTCGTTTCGTCATCCGCGAAGTTCGTCCCGTCCTGTTTTCGAGACGACAGACATGCATCCCTCGTCAAATCGTAAATCAAAGCTTTATGTCGTCTCTCATACCAATTTCTTTCAGTCTACATTCCAGAATTATGAAAGAGTGGTAAAGTAAATATAGGTGACGTCTTGTAAAATTTATATCTTAATGAGAGAAAGTAAACCGGTCTTTGTCAAAAGATACTTTCGCTTTGGCGAAGATTTCTCACTAGATAATTCATCTTTCTTATTTTTAAAATAAAATTGGTGCATTTTTGTCGGAAGATACACTCATATTTATACATCCATCGCATATTTCTGAATGTAATATAAATCTTTATATTGCAATAAAAAAATCTGTACTCGTGCAAGTTGAAGGAAAGTGGTGGAAAAAAAGGGCTAACTGAGAGATAAATTAGAAATTTACGAGGAACAGAGAGGAGGACACTCGCTTCCTAGTGAACGCTTCGCGTGGGTGGTGGGAAGCCGCGCATGGTGACGTAAAATCGTTCGCGTTGCACAGCCGCAGACGGCGGCGGAAAATCGAAGCGACGCGCACCGCGGCGTGATGCACACTGGCGGGCCGTGCAGTGCGGCCGTGGCGATCCTAGAGAATCTCGCGACTTTCTCGTCCTGGAAGTGGTGCGCGACAGTATGGATTATTCGTGCGACCCTGCGGCCGGCGACAAGCCGGAATTCGATCGTCCCCGCCGACGACACCGCGAACAAAACTTCTAGAGCCGGCGAGGTGGGCGGCCGCGTGTTCGCGAGGACTGCGCTTCCGGTTTTCGATCGGGTCTTGCATAAGCCGAAAATACGCGAAACATAATTCTCTGAGGGCGTGGCGACCGAGGCCGGTTTCCGGTTTTCCATTGTTTCGTACATGAAAAATTTGCCTTTTTTTTTTCAAGTGGACTTTAATATTAATATAAAATTTTTTGTTATGAAGATCTTCGATGTGTTGAAAATTATAAAGATGCAATGACAGTGTAAATAATAATTCCCGTCGGTATCTTCGCTAAGGAAGATCAGTTTCAAATTGATAAAAAGTATTTTAATTCAAAGAACTTCTTATGATTTTGAAACATTCCATGTGTTTAGATGCGGCTTGATTGCTCAAAGTTTAGAATGCTCGAACAAAAGGATAAAGATGTTTTAGAAATTAGACAGTTTGCGCTTGAATTAATTGCTTTTAATGCATAAATCATATTAAGATCGGTAATTAATAAGCGACACGATCGATACACGTAAAGCGCCGACCCGTGTCGCTTGATTGATTACCGATTTGTAATCAACAACAACAGAATGCGAGCTAATAAACTAATAAGCAAGCTAATACGCAGACCTAAGGCATAATAGTCCGTTGTGTAATCTACAATCGTGTAAGCAATCGTATATCTTGCTGTCGCGAGTAACAGGTACGCAGTGATGCAACGGTTTATGGTTACGATTGAAGATTGCACAAGATTGCACTGTTACGATATAAGTATCTGTATAAACAGATAACGCAATTCAAATTTCCATCTACTTGAAAATCATTTACATGGCGTTTTATTTTATCCATTCATGTCTCGTCATGAATCTACATCCATCACTGTGACTTTAGTTTCAATTTTATAGGTTTCAAATATTGTTACAAGTAATTTAAAAAAAGTAACATGATTCGTTACATGTAGAATGCACAATTTCGTTAAGAATCTTCCGTGCAAGTGGCACAAAAATATTCGCTCACCATATCAGTTTCTAATTCTCGATTACCATTTTCGTGCGCTTTCACAATTGTGGAATCGTAGTGTTTTACGATCTGTTAATTGCGAAATGTGCCGGCAAAATAATTCCTCTCATTCACCGCAAATTCTACCAATGCGTAAGCAACGAAACACGAAATTTTTGACGAACGTTATAAGTGATGAATGATGGACAAGATTATGACATGCGAATGTGGCATCGTCCACACAACAAAACAGATTTCAAGGAAAAATTATTTTCAACGCCAAGGACAACTTTTCGCAATGTTACGTGCGATCTGGTACGCCGCGAATGCACAATGTTGGAGGGCCGAGCGGCGAGAGCGCGTGTCCACCGATGCCGAATGCACGCAGAGCGCACAGGTGTACTCATTAGCGTCGTGAAATATTGACTATCGAAGTTATTTCGGGTATTACCTCGGGAACTTGACGAGCGATTAATATCCGCAGGTATTCCGGCACGGAATCTTGACTAAATCTAATCTAAATTCAGCTCCATTTTCAAAATTTGAAAAAAAGAGCATTCCAAAGAATTCTAAAGTTCTCCATAAATTGATATAAAAAAAAAAATTCTGTCCTCTAAAATAGTAAAGACATCAAACTTAAGAAACTAAGAAATTAACTTTACAGCATTTCTCTTATGTAAAAAGTTGCAATTTTTTAGGGTTTTAAGAAAACTTTCTTATACATTTGGAAAAGAGTTTTTTGCTCAAAAGAATCCTGAAAAATCAATGTGAAAAAAGGATCCAAAATCGCGACTTTAAACGACAGAATTTTTTCTAAATTCAATGGAGAACTCTAGTCGAAGTCTTGAGAAGTAAAAAGCGAGGGCGTATTGAAAATTTGTATTGTTTTTTTCCGATTTGTAAAAAAGTGGGACTAATTTCACACAAAGGCACGGGAAGATACACGCTCCGAGTGTGCACGCTAACGGTAATAGTGTCCGCACGATCAATGGAATATAGCATCTAGGTATTAATACGACCGCTCGCGATATCTAGACGTTTTAATGCACGGTTCACTTGAGAAATGCAAGCCAGGGTGAAATCTGGAACGAGAATGCGATATATGATACGTGTTCTGATACGCATGTCGAGATGATACTCTTGAGTGTTCCGCCTCGAAAATAATTTGCATTGCGAATGAATAATTTATATTTAAATTTTCTCCCTTTTTTCTATTCTCGCTTTTTCTCTACTTCGTCTCGTATTTTTGAGTAATTAAATTTTTAAAGATATTATAACTTGTATTTGTATCTCCAAGTAGAGAAAAGAATGTAGAACTAGGAATTCTTTCTAGAGTTCTATATCGAGGTAGGCTCTACATACTGTTATATAATTTTCCAGGCATTCTATCAATTTTTAAATAAGTGGATTGCAATTAGTAAATCATTGGTGAATTTATATAACATTCTGCAATTGTACAAAAAATAAAATCAAGATTTTGAAGTCGGACAATAAGAATTAACAATGATAAAAATAATGCTAATTATTAATTAAACGAAATAGCATCATTCGTAAATTATTTTCGGTTATCTACAAGCTTGCCCGTCCGAAACGCTAATTTCCTTTCAAAATTGCAATCGCGCATAGCACCGAGCGACAAAAATTAGCACACCGTTTAGCGATCGTACTATAATTGGAGACGCTCTCGCTTCTCTCTTCTCGAGTGAGAAAAATTCGCCGCTAGAAGAATTAACCGTCCTAGAAAATTGCTTGGCACGTTTAGCCAGCCACTATTTACCTTCCTTTCGTGTAATATATAGTTAAATGCTAAATCTAACCGACGAATAAATTTTATATTTATGTCTATCAACGACGATTTGAAATTCAATTGACAAAATACGTACGCAAACACCAATGACATTTCAACTTGAATGCATAAAGTACGATGAAACCATTAATGCCATGTTAATATGCACAAAGTATATTTCGTTCTAAATTACAACCGTTTAATTTTGATCTAACTCACCTGTCATTATCACACTTCTCTTTCAGTTTGTTTATCTAAGCTCTTCAATAAATTGACGCCAAAATTATGACGTATATTTGCAAAATATTTGCCAAATAAATTGAAAATTATAGTTTTCAAGCGATGTTTATCAATTAATTTCTTCTTAGCTTCAACATACAGCATGCCATTTTTTAGGGCAAAATTTTTCATCCATTGTATATCTATTGATTTAATCATCAGAATTACTATTTAAAAATTTCCCAGATACTTCGCGCATTCTTCTTTTGCTTAAGAATTTTTCTATAAATCATTAATGGAATTAATTGATTAAAAAGAAATTTACATGAAAGAAAAATTGTTGAACGCTTTGCATTAAGGATGAAAAAATCGAGGGGTAATAATTCTTCGCGAACGTTTCGGTCGAAGATACCAGCACTCGAAGACACCGGTCGCCGATAGTCTCCTCGCCCGTTTTCTATTCTAATTCCAATGCTATTCTGGTACCAGTGGTGGCAGCCAATGGGCAAACGCGTCCGTCCGGCTGCCGTACGCGCGACTACACATCTCTCGCACTCTCCTCGCTTCTCATCTCCGACGTGTACACCACCACCCCCTTCCCCGTGCCGGTCGCAGTCGCTCTCGGGGCATCGCGTACGACACATTAATCCTGCACGCGTATGTTGCTCGTCACGCTGTCCCCTCGTCCTTTATCGGTCGCCGATCGATGATCGGTTCGTCCGTCAGGGTGGACGTCCCTGAATCGATCGATCGGTCGGTATCGAGCGCCGAGCGTCCGAATTAAACCGCTCAGACGGGACGGAGCATCCCCGGGAAACAATCGACCACCTTCAGGACGATCCTGAGGGCAAGATAACGGCAGGTGGAGGAAGGGTGCGATGCAGTGGCGTCGGCAGAAGAAGATCACACGTGTGATTGGTTCCTCGAACCATGTGCTGCTCTTAGCGAGGTACCAAGATGGTACGGAAATAATGAAATACCTCGATGAAGCTGCGCTCTCGAGAGCGCGTTGTCCGCTTTAACTGAAGTATTATTAAATTGTTAATGCAAAGAACATTGTGATTTGCGCGGAGAAATGGAGGGGGACAGTGAAACAAACGGTGCAAAGTTTTCCTATCGCGATTTGTATGTAAATTTAATCATGACATGAGTTGTGAATAATTTAAATACATTTTTCGAGACGCGAAACACAATTAAAGCTGTGAAATTCGAGATATGTCAATCCACTGATTAATTTTAGGATCACAAATTTTTTTATCAATTATAATCTAATTCTGTTAGCAATATATATGTACTGAAAAATATTTTTCATGCAATATCTTTTCAGATAATTTTAAATAAAACAAATTTCAAGTAAATAATTGTACTGTTCTGCGTTTCAATGTTGATTTGTTGTTTGATTGTTTGAAAACAATCAATTCCGTAAATGCTCACTGTTTTATGCGAATTACATTTAGCTGGATATATATATGGTTTTCTTCGTAGTTGTTTCGAATGAAATGAAATAATAACGTTTCCTTCCCTACTTTGCAATTACGTGTTCAACATTTTTATGATACAATCAACTTGCGATACGCGCGTGTATGTTGGCAGACCATCGATTTCTTAGAAATTGAATCTGTTTTTCCTCTTACATCATACATCCTAATATAAAATAACTTCTACAAATTGCATCTTTTCCGAACACATATATACGATGATAATCCTTAAAAATCAAAAATTAAGATTTAAAATTAAATTGTGAAATTTCAACTATTAATGCAAAAACTTTCCACAGCGAACATTAATTTATTAAATATCAATTTTAGTAATATTTAATTTATCATTATTGTAAAATGATATTGAGATCCGGAAATTTTTGGAGAACTTTTCCAATAAATTTCGAATTGTTTTCATTGCACATTGTAAATCGTGGAACACGCTGTATGTCACAGCCGCAATTCATTATCGTCATTTAATTTTTGGTTCGACAGCTCCGCCCGGTGAGGAGGATGAGGAAGAGGGTTTGCGAAAGGATTACGTGAAGAATCAGGAGAAGGACGCGAACACGCATACCTTCGATCGGAATGGACAGCAGAGCGGTTACAAGCCGCGCCGTGCTGGCGGAAGTACCAGCACCAGCGGCGGCAGTACCAGCGGTTATGCAAGCAGCGGCTCCAGATCGCATCGGGACGAGAGTACGGGTTCACCGTCGCAACCGAAAATCATCTTCAACGAGGACGAATATACGAAGATCACGACGCCGCGGCAGGACGTGCTCTTCAAGAAGGGCTATCTCTCGCGCAAGAAGCCCTGGACTGGTAATGCGAGCACCAGTGCCACGCCGTCCACTACGGAGAGCCAGTCCGCGTCACATTCCACCGCAGGTAGAACATGCACTTTATTAATTATTAATCAAAAAGTATCGTGCATATATTTAAACTCTGGCGAACTAGCTCTAGTATTCTTTTAACTCGCTAATAAGTTAAAATCTTTCAAGTTCTAAACGCCGCGTTAAAATTTCTCGACTGCAAAGTTCTAAAGTAAATAAAATTTTAGAACAACACTTCAAAGTCAATCTAACAATTTTAAAACATATCTTAGAGCATATGTTTTCATAACAGAAGCCACGTCTTTTGTGTGCAACAGCGGCGGGAGAAAGTTGTCACATTCGGTTACTGTAATTCCTTATCTTATCGCTAGCACACTTGCTCCGTTATAAAATGAGAGCGTTTAAATTTAACATCCTTGCAGACGGCAGTGAGACTACGGAGGACCAGCAGTTGTTGGATAGGGACAGTGGAACGGGAGAATATCCGCCCATGGTAGAGCAGCAGCCAGGAACGCAAGTAGGATACGGAGCTTTTTACGATCACGCGAGCGGCTACTACTATGAATACCCGGTGATGCTGGTCGGGCCTGCGCCGGTACCTGCTCAAGTTGGACCAAGCGTTCTAGCGACCGTACCCTGCGCTCCAGTCCCTATAAGGCCGATTGAGTGGATTAATCCCGCCTTCGTGCCTAAATCATCCATACTTGCCAGTCAACCATATTGCTTAATGGACTATCAAGTGAGAAATCCCCGTTCTTTAATAGACAATTGATTTTTTTCATTGAATATCCAATTAAAGCTTGCACAAGTGATTTTATTTTAAAAAATAAAATTAATTTTGGAATAATTTTGACAAAATTTTCAACAAACAATTTTATTAAAATTGAAGACGTAAATTGTGGAACGCGTCATATATCATAAGCGTAGTTATCATTATAACAAAGTAGCTAATGATAATTAATAAAGATTGCGATAATGACACATCGATTTTGAACGATTTAAAATTCCTAAGCAAATATTTATTTGCAGACTAGTCAAAGTACGGAACCAGCTACGATAGTGGAGGAGCAAAACGGCACGATTGTGACAGCGGAAGCTTCCAGCAGTGTGTGGAACGAAAGCGGCACTGGAAGCGCCAGTTGCAGCGGCAGCGTGGCCGAGGAGATCGAGGAACAGGCCGAAGAGGCGGAGAACGCGACGATGGAGCAGCACGCGATGAAGGAGCAGCTCGCGGAGGAACAGCATCCGGAGCAGCAGCACTTCGACGGGCAGCAGCACTTGGAGAACGGCATGGCGACGGTCGATCCTTATCTGGATCCGGTGCTGATGCAGGAGCCGCCGATGCACATACCGCACGTGATGCCGGCCGTGCCGCAGCCATACATGTATCCCGGTCACTACATGTTCGGGCCGCCCTTGGTCAACGTTAATGGTTAGTTACGAGATAAATAGATTAGGATCGAAGCCGTCCCCGAGTAATGTGCGCGTGCTATAATATGGATTTGGCAAAGTCCGAACTTGCTCTCTGCTACTTGCATGAGCAGACCTACATTCGCGCTCGTAGCCTTCGTTCTGTTCACAGTCGGATGGACGGAACAACAGACAAGTGTGTGAACTGAATTGATTGTCCACGTTTGCGTTTAAGAAAAAAAAGGCGCATTTCGGGGAGGGAGTGCGTACACGATTGAGATACGCACAGTTTATTGCGTAATAATCGTATGAGAAAGAATAGAGAATTTTGCAAGTTTAAATTTGTGATATGTAAATATTTGACAATTATTGCAAATTGTAAAATTTCCACAATTTATCGCAATTAAAACTTTCGGTACTAAATATATCATTAATTAAATCGAAATTATTCGAAGAATTTCTCATTATTAATATTAAATTGAAATTGTTTGAAGAATTTCTTATTATTAATTTTAAATTAAAATTGTTTGGAGAATTTCTTATTGTTGATATTAAATTGGAATTGTTGGAGGAACGTTTAATTGTTGTTGCGAAACTTTATTTTCAAAGAATTTTCTGTTTTTATATTATCGAAAACTATGCTTTGATATTTCTTTCGAAAGAAAAGTCGAGTCAAAATTAACTGAAGTAAACGACAAATGTCTATTGTGCAATCAATTGTCGCATAATTAGAAGCGTAAAATTTATGGAAAAAATTGTAACGTGTGACGATTAAACTATTTAAACTGTGCTGATCCAATGAACGCTCCTTCCTCGTACTGCGCTACACTGGCCGTAGTACGCTTGATTGTACCTATTTCTAATGTTAAACGAGAACAGTGTCGATCGGAAGCGCGGCCAAGGAAAAGGGATATGCCCCGATTCATGACTTCTGTCCCGTCCATCGGCATCATTGCTGTTTTATTACCGCCGTGCCTCTACCACATTCAAGGTAAAAGGTAATAATTTGCAAAAAAGGTACCACGCTTTAGACACGATCGTGGAAACGGGAGAGTCTCAAGCCTACGCGGTCTCGCGAAGCATTGTGAGACCGCTTGACGCTCTTCGCGCCGAGAATTGCGTTGAGAAATCGCCGACGATTACCTTTGAAAGTAGTTGATTCTTCACGATCGTTCCTAAAGTTCCAACTCTCTACACGCTCGGTGTCTGTCGCTCGACTAACAGCATACATATATCACTCACATAAAAAAAAAAAAAAAAAAAAAAATGATCAATCGGTGTGTCTTTCACCGCTTCGAACACGCCGAATACGTCATTGTTTTCACGTTGCACCAAATAATACGAAGCGTTATCTCATCCGAGAGTCCATTGACTCGCGATCACCATCGCACGAGAGGATACGCCCCGTGCTCACATCATCGACACAATTTAATGTCAGAAATATGTCTTGGCTGCGCGAGAGACGCGGGATGAGAGTTTGGCAACGGCAGCGCTGTTGCTACATCTCAAATAGAGCTCGTTAAAAATAACACGCGTGCCGCTCGCTTCGATGCGAGGAGTCAGAAAGGCACAGACGCAGCGGGAAGCCAAGTTCACTATTCGCGACAACACCGGCACGCTCATTGTACGCGTGCCTGTGAATCATGATTGGAACGTTCTCATCGAATCGGCAAATCTCGCACCGAAATATTATCTGTTGATCGATCATCGTCGCCCGACAGACCAGTAACGCGTGGCAATCTCTTTTGTCCAAGGTGTTACCATCCAGGGCGGGCCGTTGGTGAGAACTATGGACGTAACCGGTATGACAATGGCGTGTGCCAAGCGAAGAAAGAAGAGAAAGAAAAGAAAACAGAGAAGACCTACTTTGGTGAGTCGGCGAACGGCTGCGCGAAAGAATTATTCAAAATTATTAAAAACAACAATGAAACAATTACGATATGCGTATAATATGTAAAGATACTTGCAATCTTTTGTAAACGATTTATTGCGAAGCGCGTGAAACGCCACTTATTAGATTCTTTATATTTTTTTCTTCTGTTAAATTTTCAGGGTAACACCGAAGATGAGGAGGAAGGGGAGTACAGTTCCGAATGTGATAATGATGTATCGTCTTCCCGACTACCTTGGTCAGAGTGCTCGACCTCGACCGCGACTACAACGACGACGGCCTCGAATCGGCCGCTCAATCCCGAGTGCCAGGAATTTCAGTTACGGCCGGCCCTGCAATCTCGAATCCTCTCTAGTCCTGTTTCGACGACCGTCGTCGCCACCGTGGCCGAAGAGGCCGCAACGTCCACCACCGACACGTCGGACGCGCCACTCTGCGTCGAGACGGAATCCGCGAGTCGCGAGACCGAGAGGATGTATGACACATCGACCGTTCAAAGTCCAACGAACCAGGAGAATGCGACAGTCCGCAACTCGGAAGACGTCGTTGCGGAAACGCCATTGGAAAACGCTCAGTCGACTGCAGCTGGACACAAGCCAAAATGGAGCAAAAATGCAGAGATTAACGGTCAAGCGAAGCATCTAATCGCGGACGCGGAGGCGACGATGACGAACGAGACTGCGGAAGTGAGAAACAGCGCTACGACTGAACACACTGAGAACGACGTCGTTTCGACCAGCTTCAACGCGCAGCGTGAGTCATCTGAGAGTAATAGTGACGACGTCAAAGCGGATTTGTCGAAAAACAACAACCGCGTTTCTGAAGAGAGTTTAGCCAACGGCAAGTCGGACCGCGGACGTTATGCCGACGTAAAGGAGAAATCGAGATCGACGAATCATCACGGTGATAACACCTCCGAGATTGATTCGACAATGACGCCCGTCAACGACGAGGGGGAAGAGGATGCCCAACGGTCACGACACTGTAATAATTTTGTTGCGCGAGCCACGGCATGTGTTGCGCCATCGAAGAAATATAGTAAGAAAGGTTCGAAATTCGTGAGGGAACCTACGCCCGGGCCGGATCTGGATGATGTGGCGCATCATCAGGACATGGAGAATGGAAGGCTCGTGCAGCAATTCGAAGTAGTGAAATTGTCGGACGACATGATCGCGGATAACAAGCTGGACGAGACAAGTCGGGAAGCGACGAATGAGGAGGAGGCGTCGAGGTTGCGCGACGGCGAGGACAAAATCAAAACGACGAGCCAGTATACGACCGAGGGTTCGAATGAGGATTCCGGATTCGAAAGTCAGGCTCGACTGCCCGAGTATCCTATTACGACCGCGGTGACGGAGTGGTTGCGTCAAGCGAATTCGCCCAACCTTCTCGTGACATCGGCGTCGACCTCGGTCAGCGAAACGGACAATGATGAGGAAATGGATGCAATGCCGCCAAAAAACTTGCAAGGCAACCCCATGCCTGCACTATCTGCTAATAGCGGCGTCGACACGGAGTCGCGCACAGCTAGCTGCGGCGAATTCGCAAAGACCAACAACAATAACAACAACAACAACAACAACAACAACAACATCAGGATAGATCAGATGAAGGCTGATTCGACGGTAACATCGATCGGCAGGAGGAAGAGAGACGCGAAAGGCACGAAAAGAAAAACGAAGGCGAAGAGAATCGACAAGCAGAATAGGAATGTCGACGGGAAGGCGCAGAGTCAGTTGATTTCCTGCAATCGGCTGGAGGACTTCGTCACTGCCGTGAGAAACACGTCGAAGAAGAATGTTGGTAACGTTTGCGAATTTACTCAGAAGGATAGCGTTGCGGGTATGAGGGTTGCTTTAAGTTCTCGGATAAACTCGAAGAGAGTCAATGCAAGACGAATGAAGACACTGAGAAAAATCAACAGAGATCCCATCGAGAATATCGACATCAAGATGCGACGTATAGACGATCTAAATGGCGAGAGAAGCGGGGAGATGGACGAAGAGATTACGGTGAGCGTGCGAACGTTCGAGAAAGGAGAGATTATCGTCACCGAAGACGGCAAATTGCTACCGGTGTCCTCGTACGAGCCTGTCTCGTCGACCAATCGAGCTAATTATAGCGCGACGAGAGCGGCCGCTCACGTCGACGTGATCGACGAGAACGTCGACACGCGCAACAGCAGCGAGAATGACGAAAACGGCAGTACAATGATAGCGTCCTCGGTCAGTATAGAGGAACCAGACGTATTGGAGTGCTGGGAAGCGGAGACCATTGAACCTGTGATAACCCCGAGGAGGATGCTACAGAGCCCGGGGGTCCTGTGCGAGGGCGAGGCCGCGGAGGAGGACAACGTCGAGATCGAGAGGGCCACGATGGAGCACATAGAAAAATACTACAGACTGGCGCGCGACGGCGCCGGGAGCGCGGAGGAGGAGTCGAGCGAGATCAGCATGTCGGTAATTTCATCGAGATCGAGAACAGTGCCAAATAATCCGGAGAGAACGATCGAGCATTTCTGCAGCGAGGAGATCCCGATTATCGTGCCGGATAGGAATCGGGACGTTGTTACGGAAGACGAGAAGATACCCATCGACGAGGCGTTTGAAGTATACGAGAGCTATTACAGCGGCAAATTGCCGTTCCTGGCGTTCGACTCGAATTTGTTCAAGCAACGGCCTTTGTACGGCCAGCACGGCGAAGGTCCGGTGCCGTGCAGAGCGGTGTGCTGTAACATACAATAGTAAAGAAAGTCTCAGGTATACCCCATCGCAAACCCGTCTCGAGATGCAAGGATATATATTATAATATATATAATATATATATATATATAATATATATATATATAATATAATTATATATATGTATATTATATAATAGAATGCGAAGCAGAATATATATTATAATAATACATCGTTGCGCAAAAGGATGAAACCGTTTTTCCAGACGGGCCGAGACGTCGCGTTCTTCGGGTATATCACGCGCGTATTTATACGTGTATGCACCTCCTCACAAATCTCAATATATATGTTATATCGCCGTTGGGCAGAAGTTGGAATCAATATTCTTTCGATAGTTCGGTGACACACGCTCAGGAGAGGACTAAATGTTATTTTGAAAGCATCGTGGACCGCGAGATCCATCTTTTGTAAATAGTTTTAAGAGTTTGCTTGTGATCGTATTCCGTGGAAACCTTTTCAAAATTTTATGTGTGGGAGCATGCATTGTAGCGTCACACTTCTACGATAGCATTTTACCATTGTCATTGAACATTGCTGTACGTCATTGTTCGCAATTGAGAAACGGATTCGACATCAGCTTTTATCTAGACCGAGCTTATTAAGAAGCAATATATTGTTTTCTCCAAATACAAAAGAGCGCGAATTTTATTTTCAATGAAATGAAAAGAAGGGAAAAAAGATGAAAAGAACACATATGAGAAAAAGTATTTGTTGAGGCGAGGGATGCCAAGCTGTTATTTTTATTATTCTCGCTACGCATTCTGCCGAAGTGACTAAAAAGCATTATTTTTACAATCTATATAAAAGACACAAATGTTAAAAGACTAAGAGTTATTGTTGCACGTAATCACGTTGAAATGGCCTTCGCTTAGGGAAGTTTTGACTGCTCACAATTTTCAACTTGTTGGAGTACCCTGCATATTCGATTGTAAGATTTTAATATCTTTTTCTTTCCAGCGAGAAAGGAAATGTACACTATGAAAGGTTGACAAAATAGATCGTTCAGTAACACAGGCTTTTAAGTAGCGATGCGTAATAATTATGCAGAATGTAATATCACGTAGCAGGTACTAGTTGAAAACGAGCAGGTAAAGCAGATGAGCTATAGATGTACCTTAGCGCTGTTATTGAGAAGTATAATGAGATGTATATAGAGAAAGCTTAGAATGGTAAAAAAAAAAAACAAAAAATAAATAACGATCCACACACATTGGACAGATTGATGAATGTTCACAATAATGATCACTCCATGAATTTTTTGAAGAGCGAGCTATTATGTATAATTCGTGTCGCTAAAAACAAATCTATTAAAAATGCAATCTCAGCTTTGAAGATATTATGATTTAAAGGTGATGCTGTTCACAGTACTGTCACGAAAATTGTCGGAGGGAGATCTTTTTCAACGGATTTGATTTCGGCACGAATTACATGTTATAAACGAGTTCAAGAAAATTTTTGAAGTGGCCTCGTCTTTAAACATTTACGAAGAAATCAAATAAAAAAGATTTTTTTTTTTTTTTTCTAATAGACGCGTTTCGACCAGAATCGTCGGATGAAACCGCACCGCAAAAAGACGTATATGTGTACTTACACACATACAAAGAGCTGCACTTGTTAAACGATATAGTCCACGCTTTAGTTGATTTGTGTCGAGATAGATCGAGAGTACCTTAGGTTGCATATTTACGCAAGTCGATTGATAGACGTGGTTCGTGAAGTCATATATCCCATATCATAAACACACGCGTAAAACATACCTCAGAGAAATGTGTAAATAAAAACCATCCAAGGGTTAGAGCCAAACACAAAATGATAAAATCATACCAATGTATTAGTAATCTAACGATAATAATGAGAGTAGCAAAATAAAATAATACTGATCAGACGAATAATGAGAAAGAAACGCGGTAACAAAATCTAATATCACACAACAGCAATATGTAGACACCATTGTTCCTGCAAAGTTGTAGTTTCCTTATAAGCATGATACGCATAGAATCATTTCCAAAGATGATCAGTAGCTCTACGAAACGTTCATTCACACCAAAATATATTAATGATAAGTAACGAATATATATCGTTATTATTGAAAATATGCGCGTTGCATCAATTGTGTGCCTTATTCTGTGGCGGCCGTTTTTGTAACTATTTTAAAGCACTCTCCTGATAGTCAGTAGCGAGATGGAGATGCGGTTAAGACTTGTTAAAAAATTGATGAGAGAGAGAGAGAAAGAGAGAGCGAGCGAGCGAACGAGAGAGAAATGCGCGGGTGGGGTGAAATCGCCCGCGATAATGATCCTTTATCAGTGCATGCGTACCCAAGCGGACTCATTTGATTCCTTTTCACGAAATTACTGACTTCATTATTCGGACAGTGTTGCCCGACCAGCGATTATTCATAAAGACATTAAATAAAGCATTGCATCGTACACGAGTCATGTTACTGTACAATTATATTTTAGTTGAAGTTAACATGTATGGAATAAGTGTATTTGAATTTTGTTGTGTTTTGCTTATAAAAAAATACGAATAAAATGTTTCAATTAAAATCGATAGTGCTTTTCATTTATTTTCGCTTCTCTGATTGCCGCACACAGATTTATTTTTGATTCAGTGTATAAGGAATGGTGCTATGGAATGTTAGAATTACCATTAATGTCTTTATAGGTTTTTTATTTTCATCGTAAATAATATAAGCCTCCAGAGTCTATGGAATTGTTACTTGCATTATAATATATTAGTCTGATAAAAATCTTTTAATAGTTTATTAAGCAACCTACATTTCAGACTCTTCTATTCCATCCATATTTAGTATTTCAATCAAATCTTGGTTTTCATTCAATTGAGCATTTTGATTTTTCAATTCTGTTTCTAATTGTTGAGTTATAAAGTACAAATGTTGAAGAAAGTGATACAAGGAAATTATTCTTACAATAGTCGGATGTATGATACACAATGTAAAATTATATTTCAACAAGATTTAACTTATTTTACATTTCTTTGTGTTGTGGGTTGTGAAATATTAGTATTACTATAAATATATAATATAGATAGATAATATATTGATCTTTATTATGAATAATATATGCGCTTGCAGAGTTCACAAAATTGTTAATTGTTTATAATATGTTAGTCATAATTAGTTAGTTCATAATATATTAGGCTGTAACAAAAACAAACTTTTTTAATAATTTATCAAACAACCTACATTTCAAACTCTTATAATAATGACTTTATTCGTCTTAAATGCACTTTAAGTATTTATATTTACTTTATTCCTGCAAAGATAAAAATTTATATCTATTTCATCTTAAATGCAAGTGAAACGAACAAAGGTAATATATATTCCGTCTATTTACCATTCGATCAAATCATGTATTTTCCATTTTAAGCATCTTGATTTTATAACTCTAGTTTTAATTGTTTAATTGTAAAATCAAAGTATTATTACATTTCCACTAATTTTTCTTCTATCTAAATTAATTTGAATCTATCGCCAAGGTTGAAACAACTATTGCCATCTGTACTTGTTTTGTCGAACACAGAACCCCATATTGCATCATGATTTCCGTTCTTGATAATATTATATCTATGATTAAAATTGCATCGTACATAGCGCTGCCTTCGCAACAAGCTTGCAACTCGTATGCACGAATATAACGCTTGCGCGTTGTGGTTGATGAGTGACGCTGTGTCCTGTTGGTGAATACCGCGACACTCCGCGGTTCTCGTTTAATTCCTTACTCGAGTGTTTTGTCGATTTAATCCAAATGGATCCAGTAAA
This sequence comes from Linepithema humile, assembly GCF_040581485.1. NCBI lineage: Eukaryota > Metazoa > Arthropoda > Insecta > Hymenoptera > Formicidae > Linepithema > Linepithema humile. Next base: position 31,262,035 of record NC_090129.1, on the reverse strand, counting down.
AATGTCCATGCAGCCGCACAACAGGAAACGCGTCTGCTACTATTATGACAGTAAGTTAACCGAGAAAATTACACACGTTTCGCGATCCCGCGAAAACATACCATACACACACGGGGAAGCTTGCCAAAAGTGTATGCGCTGTACACGCTTATCGCGATCATTTCGCGCGATCTAGCTGGGCATTCGGCCGCTTGCCGATCCGTCTGTATCTCGCTGATGATAAGTAGATTGAAGCGCAATCGTCAGCTCGCGATCTATCTACACTCGCGAGCATTCCACGCTGAATAATACACTTTTCGTAGGGTTAAGCCGAGAAATTCTCAATTGCGGCACCGCGTAACCATAGGCAAGCGAAGCACAAGCGTCAGCCATGCCTATATATACAGCCACTGTATACTTGGGAAAACTCAAAGATTATTGAATCATTCTCGCTTACTACGACTAATCATTATCTTATCTAACTATTCTTTCGTTTCAACTACAACTGATAATTGGGTGACATGGTTCCTTTATTTGAATTTATTTATGCAATGGGACTTCGATATTTTACAAATGGATTTTCAAGTATATGTTATCAATTTTATCGGTAATTACTTGTACTATATATAGAATTGTAGTTTTTCCTGATTGAAAAACAATGTTTTATCACAAAAACAAAAAAGAAAGTTCGAGAAATAGCTGTGGATTAGGTTATGTTGTGAGGAACATGACAAGAGATTTTACGAAATTATTGACTAATACAAATTGCAATAAGATATTTTCCGAATATAATTTATACTCTCCGATGGTATTTTCCATAGAAATCGGTATTTCAACAAATATTACGGAAGTTAATATGGTTTTTGTAGAGGAAATCGCGAGAGATTCTCAAGTGTGCTCCGGTGCACCGTAGTACGTGAATCGAATCACGTTGCTCGCTAATAGTTATATATTTAATGTTTTTTATACATTGCATTGATTCGTTTGTATATATGTATTCCCTCAATTTGCTAGGTGATATTGGAAATTATTATTATGGCCAAGGACATCCTATGAAGCCACATCGTATAAGGATGACGCACAATCTACTCTTGAACTATGGACTTTATAGAAAAATGGAGATATATGTAAGAATTTTTGCACATCATATTTTTTCTTTCTACAAGAAAAGTACAATTTCTCTGTTATCACAACTATATGTAGTGTTGTATTATTAAATACAATGAAATATTGTAATATAATTGTACTTTATTATTATTTAGCGACCTCATAAAGCCACAGCAGATGAAATGACAAAATTTCATAGTGATGAGTACATTAGATTTTTGAGATCCATAAGGCCAGATAATATGTCAGAGTACAACAAACAAATGCAACGATGTAAGTGTCAAATAAAGTTGTTGAAATTAAAATTATATAAATTGAATAAGTGTTGAAATAATTAGTATATTCTTTTTTATAATAGTTAATGTAGGTGAGGATTGTCCTGTTTTTGATGGCTTGTACGAGTTCTGTCAATTGTCAGCTGGCGGATCTGTAGCTGCTGCTGTAAAGCTCAACAAGCAAGCCTCAGAAATCTGCATCAACTGGGGCGGTGGTTTGCATCATGCAAAGAAGAGCGAAGCGTCGGGCTTTTGTTATGTGAACGACATTGTACTCGGAATCTTAGAATTGCTGAAATATCATCAAAGAGTTTTATACATTGATATTGATGTTCATCATGGCGACGGTGTGGAAGAAGCTTTTTATACGACTGATCGAGTGATGACAGTTTCATTTCATAAGTACGGCGAATATTTTCCTGGAACTGGAGATCTCCGCGATATCGGGGCAGGGAAGGTAAAAAAATGATCAAAAATAAAACACCAAAATTTAAATTCATTCATTTAAATTATTATATATCAAAATTACTAAAAAATGATTTATGATTTTATTTAATAATTTCAATTATGATTTTATTTATTATGATTTATGATTTTGTTTTATTAATAGGGAAAATATTATGCCGTTAATATACCGTTAAGAGATGGTATGGATGATGAAAGCTACGAGTCAATATTTGTTCCCATTATATCAAAAGTAATGGAAACTTTCCAACCTTCAGCTGTTGTTTTGCAATGTGGAGCCGACTCGTTGACGGGTAAGATTTCTTTAAAAAAGCTGCTGTCACCAAAATTTGGAAAATTTTTGACGTAAATATTAATTGTTACGTAGGCGATCGACTGGGATGCTTTAATTTGACTGTGAGAGGTCATGGCAAATGCGTGGAATTTGTAAAAAAGTACAATTTGCCTTTCCTGATGGTGGGCGGTGGCGGTTATACAATCAGAAACGTGTCAAGATGTTGGACATATGAAACATCTGTCGCTCTTGGATGCGAAATTGCGAATGAACTTCCATATAACGATTACTTCGAATATTTTGGTCCTGACTTTAAGCTGCACATCAGTCCTTCGAATATGGCGAATCAAAACACTCCTGAGTACCTCGAGAAAATAAAGTAAGCAATTCTGCGATTCAAAGTTTGATATGTGCGATATAAGTAGATTAATTCACAATTGTATTTAATCATAGAACGAGGCTGTTTGAAAACTTGAGAATGCTACCTCACGCACCTGGTGTACAAGTTCAAGCAATGCCAGAAGATGGTGCTGTCATTGAGGACTCAGAAGCTGAAGAAAAGGTGAATCCAGATGACAGACTGCCTCAACGTGACTTGGATAAGAGGATACAACATGAAAACGAGTACAGTGACAGTGAAGACGAGGGAGAAGGTGGACGAAGAGATAATAGATCGTACAAGGTATAATGACATCCTTATTTGAATGTAATGTCTGATGTGTGATTAGTTTTAAAAATTAAATATTAAAACTAAATATGAAAAATATGCTCTACAACTAATGTGTACAAATGTGTTCTTAAATATTGCTCTCTCTTTCATGTTAAAGGGATCTCGAAAACGACCACGTTTAGAAAAAGGTCAAGAAACCATTGACGCTGATATCAAAAAAGAAGATGACATAAAATCTGAGCCGAAAGGTATTAAATCACGTATGAATATTTTTCATCTTATGTTTGTAAATTCATGTATGATGAAATGCATAATAATTATGTCAATTCTTTTTATTTAGAAAACGAAAAAGATGAGAAAGTGAATCCCACGAATGAGGAGACCAAGAAAGACGGCGGAGCGAATCCCTGATAGATGGTTGTGCCGGAGCATTTAAAAAAGGCGAAATTCTTATTTAAATTAAGTAACAGATATGTTTAAGTAACTTAAATGTGGTAGCACACATGTGGTACATAGTCTGCTGCCTCTACTTCGCTCCGTAAATCGAAATTATTATTCCAAATTATCACATTTTTACGATCAAAACGTGTTTAAATATTTAGAAATGTCGGATTTGTTCGTGGCAGCGTCATCCTTATCGAAATTTGCACGTATGAGCGTGTATGTAGTTTAGAGCGCAATTTTAAACGTAGACTAAAATAATTAAGAAACGTATGTCCGAGTTTTTTCCAATTGATCTTTTTTTCATTTTTCTTAAAGATTATTGAAAGTACTGAAGAAGTATAGAAGATTATAGATCCGCGGGATGATGTCTCAATAGTGTCATCAGAATTTTATAAACCTGGATTGCAGTTCTCTTTACATAACTTTTGTGAGAGATCTTTCATGGATCTTTCACCGCGATATTCTAGAATTTTATATAAGCATCTATTTCACTGATTCCAAAATCAAGTCATAAAGTCGACAACTGATATAAGACACTAACGAGATTCTGCCGCTCCAATGCTGCAATCAAATTTACACAGAAGAAAAGATGTATACATATATACACATATATATGTATATAATTGTTAATATATCATATATATATGTGCGAAATGCATCTTTTTCGCGTGAATAGTGTAATATCGTATGTCTTCTTATTTGTCACTTTCAATTGAGCCGCTCGATAAAGACCAGTATGTAGTTTATGTATTATGGAAAGGCAGCTGATTAAGAATATAAAGATGATTTCTTAATCAGCTGTTTGCAAAGATCATGGATTGGTGAATACGTTCGCTTCCTATTGTATATAATACACAGAAATTTAATCTTTGAAAGAAATTCTTGCACGCAGTAATAATATAATTAATAATAATGTTCGTTGAGAGTGCAAAGAATATCTCACGTTACTCAAAAGATTAGCGGATGTTTCTTCAGTTAACGCCCCGATTTATTTAGTGTAAGTAATGAATAATTTTAATTTATAATGCATTTCAGAAAGCGAAAGCAACGGGAAAAATTTGCAATTTGATAAACACTTGTCCATGTTTATTCGTCTTACATTATGTTCGTTTTTTTATACTGTCGTATTTGTTTGCATTTATATTAAGGATTGTTTCCCTCGTTTTCGACATTTTTTTTCATTATTTTTATCTCCTTTTATTTTGATTGTCGAGTCGTGCTGTTCAAATTCATATCTACTTAAAGTTTTACATTTGTTTCGTAGCATTTTCTATCGATAAGTAATTTACCGTAAGACACTCATGTCTTGACGAAATAAATCAGAAATGCGTAGACGGGAAAAGAAAGATCTTCTAATGCTTTTGAGTAGCGTAACGAGGAGTTAAATTGGGGGGGGGGGGGGGGGGGGGAGGAGGAAGAAAGTATGGCAAAGAAATTAGAGCAGTTGAGAAATTATATATATCCATTCAAATGTAGCTGTAGACTCTTAAATGTATATTAGACAAGACTAATTTAAGAAATATAAAAAAAAATTACTCGTGGCATCTGGATCGATCTCTGCAACAAAGACTCAAGGTCGGGACGTCGCTCTCGTTCCTGCATTCTCGATCATTGTCGATCAACAATTGTTTTGTTGCAGACTCTGTCCTCAGGCTACGTTCTCACGTATTTTCATTAAATTCTCGTGCGAGAGCAATAATTGTGCATTGACAATTCTATGTATATAAAATGTATCCCCTTTTTTGTGACGCCTGAATACTCGATCTGGACCTGTGCCCGATCATTGGGCGATTTTATTTGTAACTAAACTTACATCCACTATACACACAAAAGAAATTTGAAATAGCATTGCGTATATCTTGTGTAAGCCGATTCAAGACACAGGCCGAATCTTTCTAATATGTACTCCTTTTTATTCTTAATCAACTGATATCTTGTAATTTCTTCTTACGCACTGCTCTACTTCAACTTGCGTGACGAGTTAAGATTAGAGAGATTCGACTCTATAGATAGACTATTGCATATGTATTTATGTCCACGCATAGGAACATATATGGACGTTTTTAAATATTTATAATAAAAAATAAAGAAATCTATATGTGTAGTTTTGTGGTATTCACTTCCTCTCGACTTAGGAAGGAATCTCTGCTGGGAATTTAAAGATTGAAATGCCGAATTTCTGCAATTAGACATAAATATATATTTATATCGACTAGGGAAAATCGAAAAGTAAAAAGGAATCAAATCTCTTTAAAAAGTTCTTTCACTTTTTCTATTTTTTTCTCTCGGTTACGGAAAAAGCGTACACTATCGATAAGCCGGTATATCACGCATAATATAAAATGGTAGCAACCTTGGTAACAGCCGGCAGATGTTTTGACAGTTCCTCGTTAGTGCCATTTGCGATATGCTTTGTTACGAAAGCGTAACACAAGATGTAATTAGCTAAGAATGATAAAATTTTCAAGGTGACTGTTATCTCACGCATATTAGTTTTAAATACGCAACATGTACGCCGTCGTTCTAACCTCGTGAGAAGAAAATATCCTTAATTTATATGTCGTGATTATTCTCAGGTAAAATAATTACCTGCGAGGCACATGCTGAAGAGTAGCGCAAAGTTTCTTTTTACGTTTTCCATTAGTATGAAACATTTATTTGAATAAACTAATAAACAAGACTGCAAGCAACTTTTGACAATAACCTATCTTTCTTGGTTGCAGAAGCTTGAAGAGATGTGAAATTTAAAGAAACCATATATTCCAACAAAGAAGGGAAAAATTACAACGCAAGGTTTTCGATTAGATCTTCAAAATGATCTCCCAAGTGTCGCATGTGATGACGCTTGCCAACAGCATCATAGGTGTGAGCGTTCTGGCGATGCCTTTTTGCTTCAAGCAATGCGGCATTGTGCTGGCGATCTTAGTGCTACTTCTATGCAGCACTCTATCCCGACTGGCCTGTCACTTTCTCGTCAAGTCGGCTGTAATATCGAGAAGACGCAACTTTGAGCTACTTGCTTTTCACGCATTTGGTTATATGGGAAAATTCTTGGCGGAATTGTTTATTATCGGCTTCATGCTGGGTACATGCATCGCCTACTTCGTCGTTGTTGGTGATCTGGGACCACAAATACTCAGCAAGATAATGAACAAGACTCCAGGGGACATTCGCAGCAGTTTGTTAATCATCACTGGGGTCTTTATAGTTTTACCTTTGGGTCTACTTCGAGATATCGATAGTTTATCTAGCATTTGCACTGCTACTATCGTCTTCTACTTCTTCCTTGTATTGATGGTATGATATAAACTACAATTTCATAAAAACATCGTGCGCAAAACTGAAATATAAGCACTGATTATATACTTTTTTCTTTTTTTAAGTCTTTTAATTCATTTAATGATTATATCTGATGATGCTCTTCATATCCATACAATCTATATCCTTTTCTTTTTGGTAGATAATTTGGGAGTCAACTCTACACATATTTGCGAGAGATTGGTATGACGATGTTAACTATTGGAGACCAGCCGGTATTCTCCAGTGCCTGCCGATATTTTCGATGGCTCTTTTCTGCCAAACGCAGCTGTTCGAAATATACGAAACCATTCCGAACGTATCCTTAGAGAAGATGAACGACGTTGTACGAGGAGCCTTAAATATATGCACTCTTGTATATATGTGCGTTGGCTTCTTTGGTTACATTGCGTTCTGCACCCAATCGTTTACAGGTAATTCGACAGTCATTCACATACAATAAACGACTTATGATATTGTTACTATCAATCATTATTATTCTGTTATGACTCTCATTGTTGTTACATTGCAGGAAACATTTTACTGAGTTTCGAGCCTACTGTAACGTCCGAACTGATTAAACTCGGATTCGTATTCTCGGTTGCATTCAGTTTCCCTCTAGTCATTTTTCCGTGTCGCGCAAGTTTGAACTCCCTTTTATTTCGCCGGGTATGTATACGTTGTTATACTTTGACAAATTCACAGAAGCCAAATAAGCTCAATAATTATGATTTATATATAAAATAGTTAATTTTTTATTTAACATATTTACTGCTCTACAATAATAATTGCGATTGAAGATTACAAACCGCTAACTTTCAATTTATATATATTATATCACTGCTCTATTAGGTGCATACGCACGAGCCGTCTGTCAATTACCTGCCAGAGTCCAGATTTCGATACCTCACGATCACAATAGTCAGCATTTCTCTGATCATCGGTATTCTAGTGCCAAACATAGAGTTCGTTCTCGGCATTGTGGGATCAACGATCGGAGTGATGATCTGCTTGATATTCCCCACGGTGTTCTTCATATCTATGAGCAGCAGAAACACCAATGAGAGACTAGTAGCGCAGGTAAAGCGAAATTCTACGACAATTTCACATGCTTTACTTTTTTTTTTTCACTACTTTTTATAGAGTTGTATTTTTACATATATAGGGCATTTTGATTATCGGCGTTTCGATTATGATTCTTGGTACGTACGCCAATCTGTACGCTATGGAGGAGTCTACAAGTGCAAAAGTAGCAGTAACTAATAAGCCGCTCGGCCAAATCAACAATCTACCATTAAATATAATTAAAGACAATTTACATATCATTCCCGACATTCCTGATGATCCGGAACTCCTTCCGAGAGCTAAAGGTACGATGTTACGCAAATGTCTCTCCTCCGCTTTCGTCATTTGAATCTGATTTCACGTTCTGTTGCAGACAAAATTAATAAATTACCCGAGATAAGTGTTCTCGACGAAACATTGAATATAAAGGCGAAAGACGTTCGACAAGAGCCGCCAATACCCGTTGAACTTGTGATCCCCACCGAAAAGCCGAGCGTCGAAAAGGCTGATAAAATAACAGCAGGCACTCTTGCGCCGGAAATAAAAGAGATAGTGGAGACGATCAAGACATTAAATGAGAATTCTAACGTACAATCGCAGATTGCCGTGAACACCGATATCGTTAAAATTGATGAATCCATTACGTTGAAGGCGGAAGAGAAGATAAAGATAATCGAGGAGAAGGAACGGTCTATGGACTTGCAGAAGAACGATAATCTCATTAATCTCGACGCGATAAAGAAGGAGGAATCGGAATTAGCGGCTGATGGAGACGTCGCTAATGCCAGAGCGGCCGAACGGCACGAGCAGCTGAGAAAAACACTGGAGAAGCATAAACTGGAGCAACGTCAGATGATGCAGGAGCAAAAGAAGATTCTCAAGGACATCAAGGAGCAAAAGCAAGAGTTCGAAAGGGAGAAGCAGAGAATAGCGAAGGATGAGATACTCAAAAAGACCGAGAAGCAAGACCGAGAGATAGAAATTAAGGAGAATGTCTTATCAGACGTCAAAAGCGATTTGAAAGAAAGCGATAAACGAGCGGAGGAAAATGAAGTCGAGAAGAGTAATAAAGAGTCTTTGGAAGAGAAGAAACAGAATATCGCAGACGAAGAAAAGCAACAACCCCAAAACGAGAATAACGATGTGAACATCGCGGTAAAAGATAGCGAGCAAAAGTCACATCTGTTTCAGAAAATTTCGAACAACAACGGAGAATCTCAGAAAATGCCGGAAGACAAGCCAGATAAATCTGCTGCTGTGGAAAACACAGTCGTTGAAGAAGCACCTGAGCAATCAGCATTGAAAATAAAAGATCAAGATGAAACAAGAATAGGAAGGATAGAACTTAACGATACGGAAAGTATGAAGAGTCCTATCTTGAATGTGTTGTCGAAGGGAGTTTTGCAGCGGTCTATCGTGGAAGAAGGACTTGCTAAGGACAATCAGATGAAGGAAGAGAGGAGAGAGCTTCTCGCGAATGAAACTAACAACGCGTCGGACAAATTGCTGAAGCACGACGACAAATATTCTATACCTATAGCGTTGAAAATAATGAATCAATCGAAATTAGACAAAGCGATCGCTCCATCGTTGAATAAGAGTGAACCGGAAGTTCTCGCTATACGCAGAGATATTCTGCAGAATAATGAACGTGAGAAGAGAGACGTCGACGCGGAAGCAAACGCGAACGACGGAAAAATCAGCGGCGAGCGTCCCACCGAAAAATCTAAGACTTTTATCAAAAACGAGGTTGATGACGCAGATCGCGAGACTTGCTCAAAATTGCAGGAAGATTCGAAGAAATTCGGAGGAGGAAAAGAATCTGAAAAGAGAGCGACCAAGTCGAGCACGACGGAAACGCCTTTGATTAAGACGAATGTCTATTTGTCCGAGCAGGAAATAACAAAGGAAATTTCTATGGACGGACGTGTTCCTTTAGACGTGGAATACGCGAGTATGCAACAGAGAGATTTGAATGCTTTGAATCCTAAGAATAATATAGAGATATAAATGATTCGAAATAACGAAATTTACGCAGTATATCGGACATTTTGTTTGTAAATCGCGCTCGATATTCGCCGCTGTATATATATTTCTGTTGGCAATTATAATGTTCAATCATTAAGTCTGCAACATTAACTTTCATTCCTACTCGCATTTGTGTGTACGTGTGTGTACATATTACGAATGTAACGTTTATACTTGCGACTCGCGGTGCACTCGAAGTGAATATAATGTATAATACAAGACTGCTGTGTAACGATGGGATTCAAATCGTCTCGAGACATCTTGAGTTAAAGGCTGAAACTCAAAAGGTCTCAAAACATCTTGCAAGACTCGTTACGAGATTGAAAGTCTTGAAAAAGACTTGGAAGTTTTGAAAAGTCTTGAACGTCTATAATACATATGTGTATATTTATATATGTATATTATTCAAAATATTTAACACACTCAAGATATTCAAAAGACTTTTCATGCAAAACAGTTTTGCAAGATGTTTTGAGACTTGATTTTCTGTCACTCTTGACTTGCTTAAAAATCTTGAAATTTCATCACTATTGCTGTGTATATTATTTTTAACTATCTGTAGCATAATGACTGTAAAAATAATGTGTATATTAGTTTAAGAAAAAAGCCAAATACAAATGTATTTTTACACCGTAATTTAAACTAATTTATTATTTTTGTATATCTTAATTATTTACCCAAGAAAATGAAATATCCGTTCGTTATTCCATAAAAAAGCGCATATTTCTTATCCAAAAATATCTTGAAAAAAATGCTATTAGCGCTCGTATAATTCATCTCGTCAATTTTCAGTATAGTTCAATCTTGCTGCATACAATTTATCAAGATTCCCGTTTTCAGAATTATGCAAAAAATATTTCAGTTTTGAGGCTCAATCCTTTTTTTAATAATAAATTTTTATAACAATTATAAATAGTTTTGATGTACACATGTTTCTTTATGTAATCTTAATATTCATTGGTTCTGGTTTAGGTTCCGTGACTTCGATATCTCTGCATTTCGCCTGTTGCAGTTCTCTCCTGATTTCGAGAGTGATTGAATGGTGCGATTGTTTTCTCAGTAATCCTAATAGAGCATCCTTTTGTTCTGAACTGATGTCGCTCTTATATCGCTGTACAAAAGTCAAGAGAGCCTGATGCCACAGCACTGGCAATTCCCTCGGGTCTCTTTCGAACCTAATAGATTACATTTGGCGTGAATATAGTTTCTAATAATTGCCTGTAATTTGTTATTTGTCTTAATTATTATTTACCTAAGAAAGTGGAAAACCACTCCGTCCACTACTCTGTACGGAAGCGCATATTTCTTATCCAAAAATATCCTGAGGAAGATGCTGTTAGCGCCCGTGTAGTCCATCTCGGCGATTTTCAGTATAGCCGCCGAGGAATGCAAAATCGGTATGGAGTTCTTCGCGATCACGGATCCGATGATAACTGCCTCTCTGAGCGTGCACGTGCCAGACTCTAAAAGCGGCAGCAGTATTCCTTTCATGAATCCGGCTGGCTTAAACAGCGCTTTCCTCAGCGCTTGATACAGATGAAAGTTCAGTCTTTTGTATTCCTCCAAATCATCCCTGATGCGCGGCAATAAAATCAAATTGTAGAATCTCTGAGCCATCTTTTCCTTCAAGTTCGACGCGAATATCCTTGTTGCTTGATACATGGCTGCAGCGGACCACCTTGGCGGATCTGTGATGTATAGTATTTGCTCCCAGTTTTTCAAGCTGGGCACGATCTTGAATGCCTTAGGCAGCTTGCCGCTACGATACTTTGCCAGCACGTCTCTGACGCCCTCATACATCGCCTTCACTCGCGGATCCAGATCTTGCAGTTGAATAGTTCCTGCATCTGAAAATTGTGTGTCTAGCTCTGTCTTCTTCTCTGTCAATTTCTCCATTATTATATCGGCCAATGTTCTTGTAGGTGCTGGATTCTTGGACATAAACATCTGCAATGCTCGCTCATCCTCCTCATCAATTTCAATGTTCTCGTAGTAATGCACATTCTCCACCGGCTCCTCATCTCCACTGGATTGATCCTCGGCGTCACTATCGCCAAGTTTCACTGTGGGTTTCTTTACAGTTTTAGATTTACTCAGGCCAATCTCTTCCTCTACTTCTAGCTGCTGCCGCCTTGCTTGCGATAAGATTCTTTTTGTCAAAATAGGAGCTACATACTAAATAAAGATAATTATATAAATTAGAACACACCGAGAAAAAATATATTTCCAAAAAATTTCGTCATTTTTATTTTTGATTTAAAAAATAAAAGGAAGAAAATAAATGTGAGCACCAACCTCTTCTTCCTCGTCAGCCCGTTGCCTGACTTTTTGTCTATTTTTAGGTTTCGCTACTTTCTCAGATTCTATTTGCTCGGCCAAACCAATTTTCGAATCTTTGGTTTCGCCTTTAGACACCTTCACTTTCTTCGCCTTACCCATTTTTTAACACTATCAAATATTTTTGAATATTAACTAACCTACGCAAACACGTGTATTAGTGTATACAAGCCATGAGGCTGTCTGATTTTAATAACTTAGAGTATATTGATTCAAGATTGACACTCTTATAAATCGTCTACTTATGAACTTTAAGGCTGTTTTCAATACATACTTAAATATAGCCGACAATTTGTAATTAATAAAAAACCCGTATTTTTTATTACAAATAATATATTTAACACAAATATTGATAAGAATTTAATGTAGTCAAACTTTGCATTATAATAACTATCTTTTACTGAATTTAGATTGCAGATTTTTGTCCAATAATTAAAACCAATCAAAACTTCGTACGATTCATTTTTGCCATCTGGCGGATTCACTTCTAGAGTTTCTTGTCTTGTATCTTATAAGTTATGGTTTTACTTTAGGCGGGAAAAGCAGGCAAATATAGAGAAACGTCGTTGAATGTCGTTTAACCATAATATCGTTGAAAAATAAATAATTGAAGCAATTTTCAGATTGTGTACATTAAAATTTGTAAAAAATGGCGAATAAAGTGTCCAGAGATTATGTTAAAGACAGAGGTAAGACATTTGTGTTTTTGTGGAAAATTTAGACTTGTCTAATTGGTTAAACAGTAATTATTTATAATAACATTGGTCTATTAATATAAATTGGATGAATATTTCAGAACAACTCAAAACATTTTTCCTGGAATTTGTGTCTAAAGATGAGAGTACAGGAAACAAGGTATTTATATACAGACAGCAGCTCACCAAGATAGCACACAGAGAACAGATTAGTCTTGAGATTGAGTTGGATGATATACAATCATTTGATGAAGAACTAGCCATGTCTGTCGCCAATAATACACGGAGATATACTAATTTAGTTTTGGAAGTAAGTATATTGCGTATACACAGACACATTACAATATTCAAAGTTATTTATTGCGTAATTTAAATCAAACAAAAATGCAAGTTTAATTATTACAAATATACATAAGTGTTGGTATTTTATAAGGATTTATAAATGAATTAAATTTTAATTTTTTATCTAGTTGGTTCAAGAAATGTTGCCAGATTTTAAAGAAAAAGCAGTTTTGCCTAAAGATTCATTGGATATTTATATGGAGCATCGATTATTAATGCAAGCTCGTAATAGGCAACAGGGTGAAGCCCAGGACAGAACTAAATATGCTCCTGAATTGATGCGTCGTTTGTAAGAAAACTTTATGTCTAGACAATTGATAGATAAGAAATAATATATATTTACAAAAATGTTGCTATCCTTTTTAGTGAAGTATATTTTAAAGACTTCTCCGAAGCAAAAGCATATTCAGTGAGAGATATTAAAGCAGACAAAATTGGAAAATTGGTGACAGTTAGAGGTATCGTTACTAAAACCACTGAAGTAAAACCAATGATTGTTGTGGCGACATATACATGCGACGAATGCGGTTCAGAAGTGAGCCAGCCGGTAAATATCAGAAATATTTTAAACATTTAAATATAATATTAACAATTTTTTTAACCCAAGTCACTATTAATTATTGCAGGTGCACTCCTTAAGCTTCATGCCATTACGAACGTGTCCAAGTGATGGATGTCGCGTTAATAAATCTGGTGGTAGATTATATTTGCAGACTAAAGGTTCAAAATTCATCAAATTTCAAGAGATAAAGATGCAAGAACATGTAAGTTCACCAACATTCAAGTGTCTCATTTGATATTCTATCTGATGCATTATTGCATCATAATCCGACATATGAATTACATTTTACAGAGTGAGCAAGTCCCAGTTGGTCACATACCGCGATCTTTAACCATCTTCTGTAGAGGCGAGACAACAAGAAATTGTCTCCCAGGCGATCATATAATTGTAACTGGTGTGTTCTTGCCTTTTCTGAAAACTGGTTTTAATGCCAGATCAGGACCTGCACTTTCCAGCGAAACTTACTTGGATGCACATGTAAGAATGTTCGTTAAAATATAGATCTTAGTCATATCTTTATTCTTTATCAATGCAAACTTGATCCTCTGTTTAATTTCAGAAAGTGGTGTGCCTCAATAACACGGATACAGTAGATGACAGTAGTGCTGAGTTGACCGATCAAGAACTCAGTTTGCTGATGCAGGATGATTTTTACAACAAATTGGCTTATTCCCTGGCACCCGAAATTTACGGACTGGAGGATGTGAAGAAGGCATTGTTATTGCTATTAGTTGGTGGAACAGATAAGAAGAAAGGCGACATTAAGATTCGAGGTGAAGATATAATTTTTAATATTAAAATTTTATATAAGACTTAATTTTAAAACTATGTATCTATTTTTATTTTCCTAATATATATATGAGATAAATGTAACAATGTTGCATCTCATTGTTCTTATAGGCAACATCAACATCTGTTTGATGGGAGATCCTGGTGTGGCCAAGTCGCAATTGTTATCTTATATTACACGATTGGCTACAAGATCGCAGTATACCACAGGAAGAGGATCATCTGGCGTAGGTTTGACAGCTGCGATCATGAAGGATCCTTTAACGGGTCAAATGGTGCTGGAAGGTGGAGCTTTGGTGTTAGCGGATCAAGGAGTATGTTGCATCGACGAGTTTGATAAAATGGCAGATGCGGACAGAACGGCGATTCACGAAGTGATGGAGCAACAGACCATATCTATCGCTAAAGCAGGAATAATGGCCCGTTTGAACGCCCGAGTCTCCATATTAGCCGCCGCCAATCCGGCGTATGGCAGATACAATCCGCAGAGAACAATTGAGCAGAATATCCAGCTGCCCGCCGCGTTGCTATCGCGATTCGATATATTGTGGCTTATTCAGGATCGCGCAGACCGAAGCAATGATCTGAAGTAAGTATTCGTACAATATTTTATATCTTCATCTTATTCTGATATCATTTTTAATTTGTATTATTCTAATTTCATAAAGTTATTCTATAATGTGTCTGTGTAATTTACTAATAATCATGAATATTCTTTTTAGACTTGCGCAACATATTACCTATGTGCATCAGCATTGCTCGCAACCTCCGACAGAGACGGAAGCTATTGATATGAAACTGATAAGAAAATACATAAATCTGTGTAAAACAAAAGAACCTGTTGTTTCAGAGGAATTGACAGAATACATTGTTGGTATGTATACATTTATGAATTTTGTTACGTTACGTTTTGCATTTCTGAAATATATAATATTGATATTAATAATTAATCAAATAAATACAAGTAAATTGATGACAGCAAATAAAATTAATAAAAAATTAATATTACACTGAGTATAACTAAACTGATTCGACAGATACATAACTTAAAATCTTACTGTTGCAGACTCTTACGTGGAAATGCGAAAAGAAGCGCGTAACAGCCAGGACAAAACATTTACATCCGCTCGAAATCTACTAGCTGTTCTCCGATTGTCGACGGCGTTAGCGCGATTACGATTATCGAATGTGGTTGATAGGGACGACATAGCGGAAGCAAATAGATTGGTGGAGATGTCCAAGCATTCGATCAATTACTCCGAACAACGTACGAATAACGCGCAGCAAAATCCGACTAACAAGATCTTCCACTTAATACGAGAACTCGCTGGTGATAAGAAAACGGTCAAAGTGTCGGATATTTTGGAACGATGCACTAGCAAAGGATTCAAACCTGATCCAGTATATAAATGCATCGAGGAGTACGAAGCGTTGAACGTGTGGCAGGTCAATCAGACCAGAAGAATGATCACTTTTATATAATTAACTTGAAGACGTGTATCTACAGAACTTCAAGGTATTTTTATATCCTGAAAGACATCTCACTTTTCGTGACAATAAAATATACTTTTTCTTACTTGCGATTTTTATCATATTTATATTTTAGGTTATCATATTTATTATCATATTTATATTTTACGATTATACTATTTAGATTAGAATTATATTATTGATAGCATTTCGATCAAGGATTACGTTTCTAAATCTATTATTAAATTTTTATTCGCTTAATTTTACTAATGTAACAATTATCACTGCGTTAAAAATTGTATTCTAAAAATTATATTTATATAAATTATATATTAGAGATTGAATCAATGATTAGATTAAAAATATGTTATAATTGATAGCATTTTGTTTAAGAATTAACTTGCTCGATCTATTGCGCTAAATTTTGTTCGTCTAATCTCGCATTTAACTTCACTAACGTAGCAATCAATATTTTATTTAAATTTGTCACTTTTAAATATGCATGAAGAAAACCAGTCACTATTGTTAATGCGAAATCTTGCTGATTGACAAACGATAATTTGCCATTTACGAGAATTGCATTATCGGCAGTGCATCGAGCTTTACAGAATCGATTGTAAGGGGCGCTCCGTGCTCTGATGTGAACATTGCTCGTCAAGTTGACCAACGTGCGGCGAACGCCGGAACGCCGTGTACTTCAGTTGCATCGAGTCGCTCGTGGAAGGTGCATCGTCACGCTCTTATTTCGCTCTCATTTCGTTCTCGCGTTCGCGGTGTGTCCCGTACCGTTGCGTGCGTGCGTGCGTGCGTGCGTGCGTCGGTTGCGTGTGCATAACACATATACATAGGCACACATGAGCGTTTTACATTGTGATACGAGCAAAGTGGCGAAGCGTGCATGTGCCGGGAGTGCTGCTGGATGTATGTGATCGCACGGATGCGTCGCGATCGCCGCCTCTAACTTCTCTTTCTCTCTCTTTCTTCTCTCCCTCTCCTCTCCCCCTTTTTTCCTCTT
This sequence comes from Linepithema humile, assembly GCF_040581485.1. Classification (NCBI taxonomy): domain Eukaryota; kingdom Metazoa; phylum Arthropoda; class Insecta; order Hymenoptera; family Formicidae; genus Linepithema; species Linepithema humile. The sequence goes on along the minus strand of NC_090129.1, from coordinate 31,245,221 downwards.
TCTCCACCGTCTCGCGAACGCACCAAATGTTCGCGCCGCATACCCCGAGTGCCCGCAGCACCGCCGCCGCTCGTTCCCGTCGTCGTCGTCGTGCCGTCTGACGGCGCGTCCGCCGTTCGGCAAACGATCATCGCGTTCCGACACGGTGGATGACTCCACCGGCGACGATCCACGGGCCGAATCCGTAGACGAAAAAGAGGAGTGAAGAACACAATAGCGAAAGAGAGGAGGGAACACACACGGTCGCCGAGGGAGGAAGAAAAAGAGAGAGAGAAAGAGAGAGAGTGACGAGATTCAAACGCGAGAACGCTCGCGAATAAATATCCCCGATCGCTCGAACTTCTCGCGATTTCCTCCGCGATTTCTTGCTCTCTTTTCGGTTCACGTCGCGTCCGGGGCCATTTTGCCGAAATGAAAATAATACCGCGAGCCGTCGCGTTCTCCGCGTCTACGACCCTGCTCGCGATCCTCGTGTGGTGCCACTGCGTGTCCTATACGACGGTGCACGCGAGATCAGCCTCTCCGAAGTTGACGCACTCCGGCGACAACACCGAGCCCGTCAACTGCGACCTGGTCAGGCACTTCTTCGAGAGCAAAAACGTCACGCTCGCGCCGGCCGCCGAGAATTTGTCGAAGAGTAAGTTTATTCTTCCCACGAATTCGTATTTTTGTAGTGTCTATTTGGCGGAAATGCTCCGTATTATACTACAGAAGTTGCGTCTGATTTTTGCATTAATTTTGCACTACGCCGAGAATCGTGAAAAATGATTCTCGGTTTCGACCGATTCATCGTTCACTGGAGTGCCGAAAGTCATTTTTGAGAGGCGCACTCTTATGAGTGTGCGGCTGCGGGAAATAACAAATCTTGACGTTACTCAGAGCTTCGCGCACTGAGAAAACAAACAGCGGATAAAACCGCTGCCGGATGAGAAGAAACATAGTTTCGTGCTAACGCGACGCTGATCGCATAAAGCAATATAATTAACGCGATAAATACTTTGTTGAACTCAATAATTAAGATTAGTAACCGCAACCGCGCGCTTTAGTCGAATTTAGCGCTGCGTCAAACTGCGTGTAATTTGGTCAGTGAACTTGATACTTTGCTGAGATCACGAGAGCGACTGCAAGCTTTCGTTTAACCATTTTCCTCTGTTTCTAAGATTCAACGTGAAATTCCGTCCTCTCAAGATTCAATATAGAATCTAGTTTTAAAAATATTGCAGCTTTTTATTTTCGGCGTAATGTTGCTGCAAGTTCAACGAAACGGTTTAATGCAGCGAGCAAATGTGTTTAATAATTCGCGATAGTTATCTTTCTCATTAGTTGTATAATCTTTTTTTTTTAATAGAATACCTTTGACATTATTAATTCATAGTTGAACAGATCGATACTAATAATAACTGCGTTGTATCATTATTTATATCTATTGCTTATGTTATTAATATTATTATTAATATCAATAATTTATTAGACATTTTGATATTAATGAGCTGCTAGTATCCACAGCAGTCTTAAGTGAAAATTGTTAATATTACGTAATTAATATTCAATATCCGGCACCATTAATATTGATATCATTGATATCATTCAATCTGCAATCATAATCAACATATCAGATTGAAAGTTACGGTTTCTGTCCGCATAAATTTGCACTCATTTATGCATGCAGATTAGTCTAAATGTCTCTTACCCACGCGTGAATTTGCAATTTTTCGCAGACGTGATTGAGAGATTAGCAAGTGCCATTTAAATTGATATTGTTTCATAAATGTAACATTAATCATTGAAACCACAATTTCGCACATAAACATCTCCGATTATTTTTTTTTTCGGGCGCGAAATAAAATTGCAGATGTTCGCAGAAGTGTATTTCGCGTAAATAAATTTAAATATGAAATATTTCACTTCTTTTGAATTATCCTCGAGAAGTTCCAATTGAGCTTTAGCAAAAGAGAGACTTTTTCGGACGCGCACATTTATTCTTCGTCGCAATCTGCAAAATCATTTACATAATTATCGCATGTGCCGCAGTGCCATTATTTTTCCACCTATTTTTCTTTATTCACTATTCAAGCTTGTTTCCTTATTGATCTTGTGATTTATGATGTTTCTTCGAACTTTAGAACTATTAATGCTATTGGCCAATACGACTCCAACTTGACACACATATACACACACATGTGCGCATATTGCATAACATGTATCCGCTTCTTTTTCATAAATTTCACAAGTTATTTTTAACTCTATCTCTAAAATCAGGAAGATAAATGTGTCGTTATGAACCTAGTTCCGATAAATGATAGTATCTGTCTTTCTCAAAAGGATAATTTACGTTTTCCTTAGATAATTACACGCTGCATAAATTAACGTCACATTGACAATTATATATCTTTCTTTCTTTTTTCTATCTTTACGCGTTCTATTTGCTACTTGAGCCTTTTATTGAGCCTCGTTGTTTTTTACTCGTTTTGTTAACCTACTTTCTCGATTCTTTATTTCTATTAAAAAGTTTATGAATTTAATGTTTATTTCAAAATATTCAGTATTCTCCTAATTCAATAATATTCAACTAAATAAATATTATTGAATTTTCGTACTTTATTTATTTATTTAATTTCTTTTTACATTTCTATTTTTTTTTACATTTCAGTTACTTGTATTTGCTTTATCATTTATTTATACTTTTATTTCGCGTTTTACATACATATATAACTCGGTCTTTAAATTCGATACAGTGTCCGTTCGCGAAACCGGTTCGCCCGAGGCAAAGAGGAATGCGCGTCACCGAGGGATTTCGATCGATCGCGACGCGGCATATTTTCTGGATCCCGATCGAAATTATCGCGCGGGAAACATTATTATTACCGGGCTTCCGAAAATTATTATTAACATGCCGCATTAAATACACACACGATTCTCTCGATGACGGCTTTTATTTATCTAACGAACTCGTATTTAATATGCAAATATAACGAATGGAGATGAATGAGAAACGGGACGGCTATCGCCAAACTGGTACCTCAACTTATCTCCCATACCCTTATTTTTCATATTTAATTTATATCGAATTCTACATTCGCTATTTTCCATTTGAAATATATCAGAAATTCTTGTGTTCTTTCGAAAATCGCTCAATCCATTTATCTTGTAAAAAAAGGAGATGTTAACTTCACAGATGTCAATAAAGTATCGATATTCATTTCGGAAAGTGGAAAAATTGTGAATAATACACGGATAATCCTCCACGAATATGCTAAAAGTCCATACCAAATGTACGAATGTTATACCTGCAAATTGCATACCTGAAACAGAGCTCAATTAATTCGATGAAATAAAATCTCGCGCGCGATAAAACAATTCGACATAACAGCATTTCTGTTTAATCGAGCTACAGAAATATTTTGCCTCTTTCTCCTTTCCGCCCGTGCGATTAGATTTCCATTGCATTAATATTTTACAATCGAGCGTGATTTTCACAAATAGATCGCTTGAACTTTTACACTGCGAGCGATTTAACGTATAATAATTCAAGCTCCCCCTTGTGTGCCCCAATTTGATTTAATTCGAGTCGAATGAAAGAGGGAGCGCTTCGGCCTCAATTTCAACGCCGTTGCGCAATAGTATAATGCGAAATACATGTATTTTTTTTCCTTCCAGCAAAATGCGGCGGTGAGTGCTGCAGCGAGGAAATGGAGGAGCAGTTGAAGCAACAAGCCCGCACGGACTTCCACAATCTGATTCATCATCACAGCAGAAGTCTGCAGGGTCTCTTCGCCACCACCGCCGAGGCACTCCGAGGTAAGGATCGTTCTATTTCCCAATTTTCGGCGCGCTCCCTGCCGAATGAATATATTTTCACTCGAAATGAATGTACAAATCTGCGTAAATCTACGTAAATCTGCGTATCCGGTTTACTTTTAGCGATATTCAATATGCTTTTCAATAAAAGCAATTTCCACCAATGCCGATTAATTTAGTGTAAATGAATAATAAACTTAATTGATTGATTAACCGCCAATGCAATTGATTCGCCGTTTTTAACTAACGTTAACTGCAATAATAATTCGATGGATAATTCAGTTGAACTGAAACTGATTCGGTATATTGCTCTCGCACTCGCGTTGATAAAATCAATCTTTAATGCGATTTCTGCATTTTATATTTGTATTACGCGCTGCTATACATCCAGGAGCTTTTAATGCTGAATTTGATTATTTATGACGCGGAGCGTGCAACATTTTATACTTACAACGTGCGCTGAGCAGCACAAGCTTTCAATAACGTAATATTATTATTATTTTATTATTATTATTATTTATAAAATAATTCGTCGATAGCACAAACACATTAGCGCATTTAATGATGCGCAGATTTTCAACAAATTCTATCAAACTTATTAATGGAAAATGCATTTCCAATTTTACGGTAAACAAACAAATCTTTGCATCTTACACGGGACGAATAAAATTAATGTAAAATTGTGTCTCTAATATATTTCGATGAAATTACATTTCAAATGAAGCCGGAAGAGACACTCCAGAGCGATATAATTGCTTGCTCTGAAAAAAGCAAACTCGAAGGGAGAAAATTAAGTTGAATTAGATGCAACTCTTCTAGCCTTTGTACGCAACTCTATTCCCGAATATAATGACGAGGCGTCGGCATTAAATGGTCGCTCGACTTGTCCTTCGTTTCCGGTGTTTCCGTCATTGGAATAATCAAGCTCCCATTCGTTCGCTTTCAACACGATTTGATTTATGGGAATTGTATGCCGATGTATCAGACGATTTGGACTCGACAAAAGAACCGAAGGGCCGCTTTTCTCGCTCGAAAGAACGGCCTTTACAGTTTTCGTTCCGAGCCGAGCCTCGAGCGCACTCCTCGGCGCACTGAAAGGTCGATAATTATCGCGGACGGTTTCGGACTTCGAGGGACTCTGCGGGACCTCTCTGCCGCTCCTCGAGTGCACGGACCTTCTCTTCGAGAAGGAGAAGAATCGAAGTCGCTCTCCGCCGTGCCGCCTTATACGGGGACAAGAAAGAGCGAACCGCTCCATCCCTCCTCTCCGGCCCTCGCTCCCTCCTCTCTTTCGCTCGTCCGATCTATCTCTTTAATTCCTTGCACCGGCTTCATGTAAAATGCCTGCGAACCAGCGACTCCTCGTTATAGAATTCGCATTGTGAAAAATTAACAACGGCGTAATCAAGACGAATTTCAATTTATCTTCATCGCTTTACATCGCCTCGCGTTACACAACATCTTTTACGCTCATTGGAGTAATTGATTGCTGATTTATTCTACATCGTCACTTTAATGAAGACAATAAATCGAATCGGTTTTTTTCTTTTCCTTTAACTTCTCGTCCGAAACATTTAATGTTATTTCCTCTTAATTTTCGACTTTACGAAATTATGTCGCTTTAACGACGAGCGATTCAATCGTACACTCTTCAGTCACCTCGATTACGTGGTCGGTTCGGTATTTATACCGGCGTGCACGCTAAGCGGAGTGCACGCATGAGCGAGAAACGGAAAACGAGGTACGTAAGGATGGAAGAAGATAGCACGATGGAGAGCACGCGCGAAAACGCGAGGCGGCGGAGGCGGCGTGTTCGCGAGGCGCGTGTCGTTGCCGCGGTAACGGCAGCATCTAGAATTCACACGAGCGCGGACCGCTCTCTGCTATTTTCGATACCACGAAAAACGTGCTTCCTCTCTTTCTCTCTCTCTCTCTCTCTCTCTCTCTGCCACCGCGAAGTGTTTATATTCTTGCGCGGGCGAGCGTGTACCGCGGACCGCGTCAGCGTTTCTTGCAGTTTCGTCGTCAAAATCGAGCTTTTCCTAACCTTCGAAAGTAAATCTTGGTTTATGGAAACGTATTAAGCCGATTTATTATTAACTCTCTGTTATATTTTGCGTATTTTCGAGGAAGTTTTAAATAAAACAATAGAAAATTTAAAAAAAACTAAACGTTTTTATTTTTGTAACAAAATAAAATAATTAAAAATACTTCAATAATACTTATATCGCTAACAGTTGCGTAGATTTATACAATGGAATATCTCTAAGATTTCAGTTGTCATTGGTAGACAAAATTATTGAAAAATAATACGCATTCTTGTGCTCTCAAATATATTTTCGATCGTGTGATATTCTCTTTTGAGACGTTGCGAGAAAATTCCAAGAACATTCTTTATTTCCAGCTTATTTGCAAATTTCTAATATTAAAAATTCCCAGCGTGTTCCAAATATTTGGGACTATTTACAAGCCAACAGGACACTTAAAAAAATGTTCATATTTTGTTTTCACGGCATACAATATCAACTTACGAAAAAAATTTCGCCAATTTTTTCTCCAGTCAATAAATGAAGACTCGGCTCCGAAAAGATTAACATAAGTGGAATACCTCGTTTGAATACGTGCCGGAATACATGCCGGTCTGATTAAGATCGACGTAATCTCCTACAGAAATGTGAGGGAACAAGTTACGCGCGGGACGAAAGCGGTCATTGCCGCATTTATTTCTGTCGCCGCCATTCGGCGGCGTCCGCGGAATCCCGCTAATTGAAGGAAAACAAATCCGAGTGGTCGTGCGCGATACCGCCTTTGAAGTCTCAATCAACGTGAGCATGATTCGCTTCGACAAATAATGTTTCAGAGAAGGAAAGTATGAAGGGCCGTTCCCACCGGGACAGGCGGGAAGAGGGAGAGAAAGGAGAAAGGCAAGAGAAACGGCGACGACGGCTGCGAAATATCGCGACGCGTATTTTTATATGCCGTTAATTTTAGTCACTTCAACCGCGACACGTCTATTTAAAAATAAATTACGCTCCGCTTTATTGCGATCTCGAGACGGGAAATGCGACATAACTTTCGTTCGCGAAGCATAATTCGTATAAGCGCAAATCAGATCAAAAACGATGGCATTCCGAATGATTCCGAGTCGATCAGAGATTACAGACGCAATTTCCAAAATCTTATATTGCTCACTGCTTCATTATATACTATATTTTATGATTCGTTACATATTTAGGTAATTGATTTATTATTTATCATGTATTATTAAATATAATATATTTTAGAGCATATATATATATAAAATATTATATATATATATATATAATACGTAACATATACTTAATAAATAATGACAAAGTTAATTACAAATTTGTAATTATATCTGATAATGTATAAAACATAACATTATCATAATATATTTAGTAATACACTGTAGATAATCAATATAACATAATGATATTATAATAAAAACAGTACGTTTTAGTGTTTGTAAATTTTCTTGCAAATTTGCATTAAACTGCTAAAGTTTTGAAATTTGATGAGCAATGATCGATATTACGGATATAAAGATACACAGATTCTTCCGCCCTATTATTTTCATAACCATTCGCCTCTTCCCCTAATAGGATCATTAGAACCGTAAGGTGCACACTTTGGGGGAGAAAGAGAGAGAGAGAGAGAAAGAGAGAGCGTGCATAGATCCACGCTGAAGCCACTTGAAACTGAAGCGGGAATTGAGAAGCACTTGCCTATCTCTTTCGTTTTACGCGTTCGCGATTAAGTGCAGCCACACGCTCGTTCCTTAATCCGTCGTAAGCATGCTCTTCTCGCCACTCGATGCCCGCCACGAAATCTCAAGTGGTCTCGTTTGCATGTGAAATTATTCGATCGTGCCAGATTAGAACAACCGGTCAAAAAAAAAAAAAAAAAAAAAAAGGTAGCCTCGCAACTGGCAAGGATAAATCGCTGACGAACTCTACAAGGCCGAAGTGTATCTCGATAGAATCTGAAGATAATTATCTCACGCTTCTCTTCGCTACCTTTCCCTAATATTTCAATTTTCTAAAATTCTATACAATTTTTCTCGACACGCTTTTCAACGGGTCTTCTCTCCATCTTCGTGAGAAAGAATCATAATATTTTTATTTGTATATTTTATTTGGAAATGACCATTGCTTCCTAACGAAAGAATGCCTTACTCGAAAAGTATCTTACGATGCCTCAACAGGTTTTGCAGTTCTAAAGAGAAATTTTTCAGAAACGTTATATTCGTTATGTGTCATTAAGAATGCTGATTCATCGGTCTTATTTAAAATCCGTCAAGATTACCTGTTCCCATACAGAGAACTCTTCTGTTCCATTCGGAAACAAACATTCTAGAAGAATCCATTGAAAAATATTTGGAGAAAATTTCGAAGATGTTACCGGCCTTAAATTTAAGGGCTGTCGCGCGAGCTGTGCCATTAAGTTAGAAGGGGGAAAAAAATTCAGATTAGATCAAGTCGTAATTAAATTCGCTCCGTTTTTCGCAGAGACGGTGAAGATCCTGCTGCAGAAGTCGGAGAACAACACGCTGGTGATGTTCAACCGCACGTACGGCGCGATGGCGGCGCAGAGCGGGCCGTCGATCCGCGCGCTTTACCAGGCACTGGCTGACTACGTGTCGCCCGAGAACACCTCGCCGGACAATCTGCTGCCGTCGCTGACGCGCGACACGCTGCAGACGCGCTTCGCCGAGTTCTTCGCCCGCATGTTCCCGAACGCGTACCACTTCGCGATCAATCCGCAGCGGGATCAGCAGGACTTCACCGAGAAGTTCAAGTCCTGCCTGCGCGAGCGCATCGACGAGATACAGCCGTTCGGCGACGTGCCGCAGGACATATACAAGGAGGTCGCCAAGAGCCTCGAGGCCACTCGCGTGCTCGTGCAGGCGCTCAACATGGGCAGGACCATCCTCGACAAGACCGATGGCTCGCTGTTCGCCGCCGGCAGCAGCCCGCAGCAGGACGCCTGCTACGCCGCACTCTTCAGAATGACCTATTGTCCCAGGTGCCGAGGGATCAGACAGGCCGTGCAGCCTTGCCAGGGATTCTGCACGAACGTAATAAGGTGAGTCACACCCGATCGCGCGTCATGCGAAAGAATGAAGGCCCTAAAAATTCCCGGAATAAACGGTTTTCTTAGCACTAAAGCCCGCTCTTAGTGACTAATTCACGTTTCCAACGAACACAATGCTGCGGGGGGGAAAAAAAAACATCGCCGATCCTCGCTGAAAGGATGAAACCGAATCCGATAATCGCGCCAATATTCCGTCCGTTCTCGTATGTTCTTCTCGCGCGCGGGTGACTCGGCGAATGGATTTATAATTATTGTAATTATCGGCAACACGGCCTCTCGCACGGGCGGATTATTATTTATAATTTGAGATTCGCGAAATTGTAATTGTGGAGAGGTCATTATACAGTGATTTATGATTATGATTATTGTAATAATAATTATATGATAATTGCGAGGTGATGCGAGACCGCGGTCTTATTTCCGCCGTTTCGCTCTGCGTCGGAAAAAAAGTGCGCGGGGGAAAAAATGTAAATGAATGTTGCAGAGGCTGCTTGACGGAGCCGACGTCCCAGCTCGACCTCGCGTGGTCCGGTTACGTGGACGCGGTCGACAAGCTGATCGTCGCGGTGGACGGCGAGCACGATCAGCTAGGCCTGAATCTCAGGGGAACGGTCCAGAAACTGGACGGCCACATTTCGATTGCCATTATGCACGCGATGGAGGCCGGGCCGCAGGTCGAAGAGAAGGTAAGTGCGACCGAGAGTCCTTATACAGGGTGGCCCGTCCGCGTTTCAACATCGAAACGTTCGCTCATTGATCTGAATTCATTTCGAATAGATCGATATTGAGAACTTCGTCGGAATAAAAGAGATCGATTGACAATCAATTCTCATTATCGGGAGTTTTTGCCAATCGTAATTATGCGCTTGAAAAACTGCGCGCAGGATTGTTGTGTAAAGCAAGGAATTGAATGTTGGAACATTAACGGCACTGAATAAAACGAATTAAATTGATTTTTTGATCACGAGATTTTTCACTGCGTTTGGTAAAGCTAACAGTATTTTTTGATGCTGAATTTATATGTGTTTTTAATTGTGCCACACAGGTTTTTTATGTGGCACAAACTGATAAAATTCTATAAAACACACACCATTTTTACAGTGTGTGTACGATATAAAGCGATTATATTATTTAAAATATTTAGCTACAGTTTCAGTATTTTATTGTATATTTTACTCGGATAAAATTTTGTTTTCTGCGGTAATCCTTTTAATTAAAACTAAACGTATATTTGTACATGCACATACACAAATCGCTCGGTCATTTATACGCGATGACTCATCGAGTGTCATCGGTTGCGTTATAAACTGTTGGCAATTAATTTTTTTCCAATAACTACAGACGCGTCATCTTCATGAATAAATAAATGATGAAATTGCACTTTTAAATTCAGCACAAAAATATATTCGGGAAATATCAAAAATGCATCACACAAATCTCGCGTCGCCGAACATTCTTCGGACAATCGAGAACGAGCGATTTCGCCCGAATTAAATATTCAACGCGCGGTGCGCGTCATATATTCGTAAGATCTCGGAGAAC